>NC_029788.2:39685450-39718826 GCF_000816755.2 Arachis ipaensis | reverse complement strand
GATACAGTTTTGTTACTCATGTAAGTCTTTTTGGCAACTAAGTTTAACTAAGTTGGTCAAGCCTAACAAAAACCAACTTCAGATTAGAGTGCGTGTAAACAGATACTCTCCCAACTGTTAAATAGTGCGAACATTATTATAAAAAATGGTTCTTCTCCTCTGATCAAAACTGCAACGCTCAAAATTTAAATTAGGCTCAAAGTCTCTCAAAATCGTCGCGAAAAGTCAAGAAACACAGAAAGAGAACATGAAAGATTATTGAAGGTACTGTTCACTAATCGTTCAGTTTTTTACTTTTCTCTTTCTCATTTCGATTGCGAAATACCACATAGTGATATTTCTGTTTATTTAGTAGATTTATTTTGCATTCTTGCGTTGAAGTACGTATTACTGTTCTCATTATATGCTTCATTTGGTAATAATTGTGTTAGGTTGGTGTAAAAATGTTATGTATAGGTTAAACTATATTCGCATGTGTTTGAGGGATTTCCATGTTTTTGTCCATTTTTCAGGAATTTTTTTCATTGATTTGTTGTAACAATCTATAGAATTTTCTTCATATTGTATGATGTAATAAAAAAATAATAGCGGTATATTTAGTTTCTCTTTATGCTGTAACTAGACAACAAAATATTGTTCTTATGCTTTTGATATTATTTTGTACATATTTGAGTGATTTGCATATGTTTTTGTCCATTTTTCAAGAACTTTGTTCATGAATTTGTTGTAACTACCCATAGAATTTTGTTGTAGTGCTTTTGGTATTATTTTATGCATGTTTTATTGAGTTGTATGTCTTTTTGACCTAACATTGTATGACGTAATAAAAAAAATAATAATAGTGTATTTGATTTGTGTTTCGGTGTATTTCTTGTGAATTGAGTTGCACTTGATTTTTTTGTCCTTTTTTTCTTGTAACTATCCCATAGAATTTTGTTGTAGTGTTTCTGGTGTCATTATATGCATGTTTGATTGAGTTGCATGTCTTTTTGAATTCATTGTGTGATATAATCAAGAAATAATAGCGGTTTATTTGGTTTGTCTTTCGGTGTATTTCATGTGAATTGCGTGCATCTCGTGCTCTTGTTACCTATTAACCTTTTTTTTTAATTCCTTACAGAAAAATGACAAAATAACAAGCGTCAAAATATAATGTAAGCGTATATGTGTTTGAACAATTTAATTATTTTTGTATAAATATAGTTTATTTATAGAAAAATCATGATTTGAGATGCTCCACAAGATCCATTCATGATAAATTTCACAACATGAGCAATGACAAAAAAGTCATTGTTCAAGAACTGAGATTCGTTGGTATATATGATGCATATCCCTCCCATAAATGTGCCACATAAGCTCTTGAAAGAATTGACATATTCATTTGATCTGTACAATAACACACTGGACACACGATATGGTATAATCAAGATCACCCAAAAAAATATAGTAGCTTCCCCTAGCTTGACTATATCTGGTAAAAATCTATTTTGTAATATATTTTGTAAATCAAATTTCGGTGTATTATCAAATTATTTTTGTGTTATTGAAATATTTTTGCTGCTTTTGCAGGGCCATACTATCAGCCAAAATTAATTTTCAATAATTTAGTGAGGAGAATAAGAAAGTTGTTAGAAACTTCTAAGACAAAACTTTGTCGGAATTGACAAGCTCTATGATGGAAATAAATGTCAATGAGGAAGAAAATCGGCTGAAATTCAAGAGGATATTCGTTTTGTATATTCAAATGTGCTTCTTGTTGCCGATAACGATAAACAAAGTTTCTTCGGTTCACATGCCGCCCATTCTCCACGTGGACACAATACGTGAATAGAATTGGAGTAGTCACGTGCTCAACTTTCTCATCAAGCGTATCAGAGAGCACACATTGGAAAAGAAATATGCTGTTAATGGCAACCTCTTTGCTTTGATGGTTGTATATTTTCATGAATCCACACACAAAAAAAAGTTAGTGCATGTAATTCCTGGACCACCATGGATGTAAAATTGTACCAGAAAATTACTGGTTGAAAGAATACAAGTTGAGATTAAGGATGATATGGTAACTCAACATAATTTTTTCTTTAATTTCGGGGTGTATTTGTTTTAAATATATTGTATAAACAAATATTTTTTTCTGTTTTAGGGCAACATGAAAAGAACACAATTGAGAAAACAACCAAAAGTCAAAAAGAAGGGAGAAAGAAAGGAAGAAAAGAAGGAACAAAAGAAGCCATAAAAGAAAAAGACTATTTGTTCGAAAAGTGAAAGTGTTGCTAAGTTTGAGTCTGAGTCTGATTCTGAACATGACTTAGATGAGACACCAAAAAGAAGAAAACTACCTAAAAGGATGGTAAAGAAGTAAGTATTATTTTTCGATATATTTTGTCAATTTTATTGTATTTATTTGCCTGATAATTATTTGCTTTTCCAAGATGAAATCCAAAAAAGGAAGCACGTTATTGAGAATTCATCTTCCGAGAAAGAAACTAAATATGATGATGAGTAAGATTTAGAATCTATCATTGTAATGCTGTGTTGCTTTTTAGTCAAAATTTTATTTAATAACAGAATTTTTTCATGTATTATCAGAAGTGAAGAAAGTAAGGAAATAAGAAAAAAATTGACGAAAAAATTTCACAAACCTCCAAAGAAGTAAGTAGTATTTTTTGGTGTATTTTATCAATTTTATTGTGTTTATTTGTCTGATGATTGTTTGCTTTTTCAGGATGCAATAAAAAAAAGCACATTATTGAAAATTCATCTTCCAAAAAAGAAACTGAATCTGAGGATGAGTAAAATTCAAAAACTATCATTGTAATACTATATTTTTCATTTTCGTCAAAATTTTATTTATTAACAGAATTTTATGTATGTATTACCAGAAGTAAAGAAAGCGAGGAAATAAGAAAAAAAAGATTGAAGAAAAAAATTAAAAAGCCTGCAAAAAAATAAGAGTTTCTTTTCAGTGTATTTTGTCAATTTTATTGTGTTTATTTGTCTGAGAATTGCTTGCTTTTTTAGGATTGAATCCAAAAAAAAGAAACATGTAGTGTTTTTCGGTGTATTTTTCTAATTTTATTGTGTTTTTTCTGATGATTGTTTGCTTTTTTAGGATATAGAAAAAAATTACTAATATTCAAGAAATTGGGCTCCACTCCACAGAAGCTCACTATGATTCTTTACAAATATAAGATTCAATATCTGAAAATCTTTCTTTGCTAAAATTTTCTAAAACCTTATGTAATTATTCTAGTTTTACTGAATAATGTTTATTTTGTCCTCGGAATGTCACATGTAAATTTGGCAAGTGAAAATAATCTTGTGTTTCTAACACAGACAAACTATTAGAGCAATGTAAATCAATCAAGTGATAACATGTAATTTTTATTTCTCTTATTATTTTTTAATTTTTGTGTTACCATATTCTGCTTCTGATTTCATATATTTTTTTTTAGAAAAAAAAAATCCTTTAAGATTTTTTACAAAAAAAAGGACAAGAAAAGAAAAAGAAAAAACTGTAACTATATAAGTTCTCATACAATATAAGTTGTGTTTTTATTGAATATTTGAGGTGTAGTTGTGAGATGATTTCGGTGTATTTCAGGTTTAAAGAACAAGAAGAATCATTATTGAATGAACCAGCTCTTGCTCAAGAAGGAATAATAGATAATAATCCTAAAAGACAAATGATTTTTCTTCAAAAACATACCCATTCTCAATCAGAACCACTAGACATGTGAGTTCTTAAATTCGCTTTCAATGTTTTATTCATTGAGTTAATCATTTGCACCTGAATGTTTACTCCATATTAAATTTTTCATTTTTGTTTTCCTTAGAGTTCCACTTCAAGCATGTGCTTTTTTTTAAGAAATATCTGCCTCAAGTCCTTCCCAAACTCAACAAACTGCTGAAAAATCTTTCGGAGAGGAAGATATAGAAGAAGAAACTATTAGTGTATAAGTATTACTTAAATTCTTTTTCTAATATTTTTGGTGTATTTGGTTTTGTCTTTCAGTGTATTGCTTCTTATTTGAGATGTACTTGGTGTTGTTATCCTCTTTTTGTTGTAACTAGGCAACAGAATATTAATTTTGTCTATTTTGAGGGGCTTTGTTGATACATTTGTTGTAACTAGCCCATAGAAATTTGTTGTAATGCTTCTGGTGTTATTTTGTTGATGTTTTTATTGAGTTGCATATTTTTTTAAATAGCAGTGTATTTGGTTCATATTTTCATGTATTTCATGTGAAATTGTGAGACTAAATCCTCAAAGTGGTCCCTAAGATTGACGCTGTGCACCAAAATCGTCCATGAGATTCCAATTGCACAATTACGTCCTTGAGATTGAAAAAATTGCACCATATTAGTCCCTGACTCGTTTTTCATTAACGATGCGCTGACGTGGCTTGATGACGTGGACCTTTGGTGACATGTGTCACCTCATGTTTTGACCACGTGTAACGATATGATTACGTGTCGGTTAGTGACACGTAGCATGCTAACGTGAATGGTTACGCCATGTGTCACAATGCTATTTTGCCACGTATCAGATTATGCCACGTGTCACAATATTATTTGTCCATGTGTCATCCACTATGTCATTGTTACATATGCATCGAATTGGTCCCTTACTTTGCATCAAATAACTTATTTTAGTCTCCAAAATTGAATGTCGTATACCAAATTAATCCATTCATCACTTTTTTCTCATTTTTTATAAATTCAAAATTTTTAATATCTTTAAAAACACTAATTTTAATTTTATCTTTTCACAAGTTATTTAAATACAAGTGCTTTTATAAAATATTTTTAAAATTTTAGTTTTATTTATACAATTTTTTTATAATATTTTATTAAAAGAATTATGTGACATATTGATATTAATTTAATAATGAGTGTAAGTTAAGAGTATAATAATATTTCTTTATTAAAAGACTTATATGAAATATTGATATTGATTTAGTAAAGAGTGTAAGTTAAGAGTATAATAATATTTCTTAATACAAACTTTTTTTAATATTTAACACCTTAATAAATATTTTAAGAATACTTGATAAGATACTTGTTAACTAATATAAATTCATTATTCCCATCCAGTTTAAGAAAGTCTCATTCTCCATATATTTGACTTCTCACTAAATTAATAAGATATAGTTATACTGTTGATTATAATAATTTAGTTTATCTATAACTTAACTAGCCAACCTTTTCATATATTACACTATTAATTAATATAAGTGTTGGAATAAATTATTTTATCAACCCAGATCATCCATATTGAATCACAAAAAATATATTATAATGCGGAAGCATACCTTTGCTCATAGAAATCAGAAATTGATGGAAGGATTTGGATCTTGTGGTTCTTTCGATCTTCCTCAACCAAAGCCTTCTATATTCCTAGGCGGCTGAATTACAACTCCTCTGATGGGGAAAGAGTTGTTGAGGCGGTTTTGGTATATTGGGGACCGAAACCCTGAAGGCACTATTTATATTTGAGCATGGCACCCATTAAACCCTAAAGGCCAAATAAAATAGTATCTAAATTCCAAAAGATAATATATCTAAAATCTAAAAGATAATTATCTAAAGAACAAAAGATAATATTCGGTTTTATTCTCATTTAATTCCAAATTAAAAGTAATAATGACTTATTCAATTTAGCATTTAAAACAATAAATGAGATTACGAAAGAGTTGCTGAGGCGGTTTTGGTATATTGGGGACCGAAACCCTGAAGGCACTATTTATATTTGAGCATGGCACCCATTAAACCCTAAAGGCCAAATAAAATAGTATCTAAATTCCAAAAGATAATATATCTAAAATCTAAAAGATAATTATCTAAAGAACAAAAGATAATATTCGGTTTTATTCTCATTTAATTCCAAATTAAAAGTAATAATGACTTATTCAATTTAGCATTTAAAACAATAAATGAGATTACCATTATATAAGTTATTTAATTTGAAATAGCATAATTTGTGATTACAATTAATATATGTATTGCCCACAAACAGATTAGGAAATTAAAATAATTTCCTAACAATCTCTCACTTGAGCTAGACATATATTCTTTCTTGCCATAATCACATCTTATAAACTTTATGCGCGCATCCGAATGCTATTTCTTTCATTACTTTAACAATCTGGTCCGTCTCATATATTAGATATGGAATTACCGTAGCTTTTATCACATTAATGTCGTGACTAAACCACGACAATCACCATCCTAGCATACTTAACGACATAGTGATCTCATGCATGTTTATTTCCAACTGGTCCAACTTTAAAACTTTATTGAGATCAAACACAAAACAAATATTGTAAAGTGAACATTTCACATAACATGAAATAAACCATCAACTTAATTCTGTAGAAAAATAATTCAATTATCTGTCATAGGACATATAGCATAAAATAAACTCCCACTAAACTAAGGCATCACAAATATTGACACCCATTCGAGCAGTATGCTCATGAAAGACTTTAGGGATCAATTCCTTGGTTAATGAGTCTGCTAGCATATACTCTGTTCTTATATGTTCTATGAAAATATGTTTTTCTTGAATTTTTCCTTGACAACTAAGAACTTGATGTCTATATGCTTCGATTTTGTCAAGCTCTTATTGTTGTTGGAGTATAATACTGCTGACTTGTTGTCACATAATATCTTTAATGGCTTTTCAATGTCATCTACTATACGAAACTCAGTGACAAAGTTTCGCAACCATATGCCATGTTTGGATGCCTCAAAGTAAGCAATGTATTCTGCCTCCATTGTTGAGGAAGCTACAAGAGTCTGTTTGTTAGACTTCCATGCAATAGCTCCTCCAGCCAAAATGAAGATACAGCCTGAAGTAGAGCGTCTACTATCTTGGCATCACGCAAAATTGGAATCAGAGTACCCAATGATCTCCAAATTTTCTGATCTCCGATAAGTAAGCATGTAATCCTATGTTCTCTTCAAATAACGCATTACGCGTTTAACAGCTATCCAATGATCCATTCCCGGATTGCTCAAGTATCTACCCAACACTCCCATTATAAATGATATATCAGGACGTGTGCAGACTTGAGCATACATTAAGCTCCCTAGTGCTGATGCATAAGGTTTATCATGCATTGCTGTCCTCTCAAGATCATTTTTAGGGCATTGCTTGAGACTGAACTTGTCTCCTTTAGCTACGGGTGTGTCCATTAGTCTACAACTTTCCATACTATTTCTACTTAAAATCTTTTTGATATAGTTCTTTTCGATATAGTTCTTTAATATCTCGATTCCTAGTACAAAAGAGGCATCACCAAGATCTTTCATTTCGAATTTGTTCAATAGAAATTTCTTAATTTCATGCAACAAGCCTATATCGTTACTGGCAAGTAGAATGTCATCAACATATAAGACCAAAAAGATGTATTTACTCCCACTGAACTTGCGATATACACACTCATCTATAATATTTACCTCAAAACCATATGAAGTAACAACTTGATTAAACTTGTGATACCATTGACAGGAAGCTTGTTTGAGACCATAGAAGGATTTTCTCTTTTCTCTGTTGGATCTCCTTAATAATACTTCTTGAGGTTGTTGAGCTTGCTGTCTGGGTTGGGGTTGAGGAGGCTTGTTTGAGACCGTAGATGGATTTTCTCCTTTCTCTGTTGGATCTCCTTAATAACACTTCTTGAGGTTGTTGAGCTTGCTGTATGGGTTGGGGTTGAGGAGGATTCTCATCATTTTCCTATATTATAGCAGTATCTTGAACAACAACAATATTCTCATTGTTCTCTTGTACTGTAATTGGATCTACAGTAGAATTTTCATTGTGCTCTTGTACTATATCTGTATCTTGAACAATAATAGGCACAAGGACCTGATCATTGTCAGTTACAGAATCCTCATCAAAAGCAACATTTCTAATATTTTCTTCCCCCCAAACTCAACATCCTCAAGAAATCTCGCATTTCCCGTTTTAAAATAGACCTTGATGCAGGATTGTAAAACTTGTACCCCAATAAACATGCAGCGTAACTAACAAAGTAGTGACTAATTGTTCTTGAGTCTAATTTTTTTTCATGCGGCCTATAAGGTCGCGCCTCAGCTGGACATCCCCAAATATGCAAATGCTTTATACTGGGCCTTTTCTTAGTCCAAATTTCATAAGGAGTTTTGTTAACTGCTTTGCTTGACACCTTATTAAGGATGTACACTACGGTCTTTAAGGCTTCTCTCCAAAGTGATTCAGGTAAGAAAGAATGACTAATCATACTTCTCACCATGTCCTTTAAGAGTTCGGTTCCTTCACTCTGCAATACCATTCATGCTAGGTTTTCCTGGCATGGTGTATTGCGAAACAATACCACATTCCTCTAGGAAAAGAGCAAAAGGCTCAGGATGTTGCTCACCTGAACCGTCATATCTTCCGTAGTATTCACTACCACGATCAGATTTGATAGCTTTAATTTTCTTTCCAAGTTGAAGTTCAACTTCAGCTTTGAAAGACTTGAAAACATCCAAGCCTTGGGACTTTTCAAGAATTAAATATAGATACCCGTAACGAGAGTAATCATCTATGAATGTAATAAAGTACCGTTGTCCATTCTAAGAGACAGTAGAGAATGGGCCACATATATCGGTATGTATCAGTTCTAAGACATCTTTAGCTCTCTCGACACCTAATTTCCTTTCGTTTGTCCTTTTCCCCTTTATGCACTCAATGCAGACTTCAAAGTTCGCCAAATTTAGGGGTTCAAGAATTCCATCTGACACGAGCCTCTAAACTCTCTATTTAGAGATGTGACCTAGGCGTTTGTGCCATAATGATGCCGAATTCTCATTTAGTTTTCGTTTTATATCCGTTTGCAGTATTTCATTATTATAGGAATTTAAGTCAAGCCTGTATAGATTATCCACCAAATGACCATAGCAAATATTATTTGAATTATAAAAGAGACTGACTTTATTGTCTCTGAACGAACAAAAAATAACCTAATTTGTCCAAACGAGAAACAGAAACCAAATTCCATCTAAATGACGGTACATAAAATGTCTCTAATAAATCCACTCATGGAACATAATCTAAAGGTTCCAATAGCTTCGACTGCAATTAAATTGTCATTTGCCACATAGATGTATCTTTCAGCATCACTTGGCGGTTGGCTCCACAGGCAACCCTGCATAGTAACACTTACATGAGTAGTAGCAGCAGAATCTACCCACCAAGTAATAATAATCTAGGTGGTAATTACAATCAAGGTTGGCAAGATAATCCCAACCAAGGATGGAGAGACAACTACAACCAAGGAGGCAGAGACAATGGTAGAAACCAAAGGTGAAACAATAATTACCAACAAAATTGGTATCAACAAAACCCTCTATACCAACAACAAAACCAAGGCCAAAGATACCAACCACCTCACTAAAGGCAAGCTTAAGCATCTCAACTCAACCAACCATAAGTCCCCCAAATTACCTACCCTCATTCTTCCTCCAACCAAGATGAAACGCTTCGCTCTCTTATTCAAGGACAAAAGAACTTCAAGCTACAGTTGCCTCTAGCATCACCGGTCTCACCTCTACCATCCAAGCTCTTCTATCCCGTATGGACCCACCCTCTACCTCTAATACTCAACCTTCAAGCTCTAGTGCACTTTTCTCTCAATCCTTACCCAACCCCAAGGGTGGAATCAATGCCATCACCTTGAGGTCTGGCATTACATTGCAAGAGAGGAGTTCCTGATTCACTCGAAAAACGTCTCTCAACAATTTTCTACTGGCAAGTGCACCAGATTGTCGTCAAGTAAAAAATCACTGTAGAGTGAGGTTGAATCCCATAGGGATTGGTTGGTTGATTAATGTTGATTGGAAAATTATTCTAGTTGAGCGAAATCAGAATTTAATTGGGATTGCAGAAAGTAAAATTAGCGGGAAACTTAAATTGCAAGGAATTAAATGACAGAAATTAAATTGCGGGAAATTAAATGGCAGAAGCTTAAATTGTATGAAATTAAATGGGAATGGGGATTTAGTATGAAATTAAAGAAGCAGAATATAAAAGAATGGGTAAGATCAGAGTAGGGGGTTCATTGGGTTTCGGAAGATATTGAACGCTCTGGATCAAATCATTTTCATCTCTTCCTCAATCAATGCATTCATTGTCATTGCTTGGCAATCTTAGATGATTGGATCCCAATGTCTTGGCTCACCAATCTCTCTAAGCATGAACAATTGCCCAATGTCTTGATTTAATTACTCATGGGAAGAGTTGAAGTTCGGTCACTGACTATACCACACAAATTCATAGATAAAAGTATTCGTATGATTAAATGTCACAATATCCATCCAACCCCAAATCTAATCCAATGTGAGAAAGCAATTCTAGTATGAATTCTTTATCCCTCTCTCAAGGATCCGAAGAATTCCAATTATGGATAGCTTCTTTGTCAAGACAACTATCCAATTGAATTAAGATCGAAAGCTTTCTAACAAAAATCAAGAGAAAAGAAAGAAGAAGAAGATGAAAACTACTATTGATCCATTGAATTACAATAGAGCTCCCTAACCCAATGAAAGGGGTTTAGTTGTTCATAGCTCTCAAAATGAAAAATGGAATTGAAAGATACTTTGCGGAATTGCAGAAAATTAAAAATGAACCCAAAAGTAAAAATCAGTGAAAAGTCCCATCTAACTTAAATTCTAAGCTATTTATACACTTTCTTACATTGATCTTCAATCTCTGAATTGGGCTTTTGGCCTTGATTGAATTGGGTTGAAGTTGCTCCAATTGGTTTCTCTTGCTGTTAAGAGAAATTCTGTTTGAATTGCACAATTTTGCTGCTTACGTTAGAGTCCACATTTAATGGCCAATGTTGACTCAAACGCGTCTCTACAAAAGCAGTTCTGCTTGCTGTCATTGGCGTTTGACTCAACGTTGGAGTGCCAACGTTCCTCTATCCACGCGTATGCGTGCCTTGCGCATTTGCGCCCATAGGGTCAGAATGCGCATCGTAGCATATGCGTGGATGCAAAAATCCTATTTCCAGTTTTAAAAGCGTTTAGAAGAACGTTGGACTCAGCGTTAGACTGACAACGTTTTCTCCAACATTGGCCTATCCACGCGTGCGCGTGCTGCACGCGTGCACGTGGATCCTCAAAAGTTAGGCCTACGCGTACGCGCCATAGACGCGTACGCGTCGTTTCGCTTTTTCAAATTCAGAATTTTGAGATCACAATCGTGCACGTTGGCCACCAACGTTTGAGGTAGCGTTTGGAGTCCAACGTTACCCATCCACGCGTACGCGTCAGCTACGCGTGCGCGTCGTTATAGATTTTCAAAATCTCCAGAAAGCTCATTTATTCACAACGTTGGGGGTAACGTTGGATTGCCAACATTCCCTCCAACGTGGGCACCAACAGATTATGCAGAATCTTGCTCTGCTTCCTTCTCAACTTTGAGGCAACGTTGGTGGTCCAACTTGGCCACCAACATTGTTTCTTGTTCATCCTTTCCATGATCCTTCTTCAACTTCCTCCCATGCTTTCCTTCACCTATCATCAACCAATACATGCATCAAAGCCTTGCTAAAGTCATGAGAATTCTCATCATTCTCAGAACACAGGTAATTATAGCATAATTCTCATGAAATTGCACCATATTAATCATGGTTAGATGAATCTAGGCATACATGAATTTCTAACCCAATTGCTTACTTATATCTCAAGAAAGTGCATAAAACCTATTAAAAACAAAGAAAAAGGCTAGTGAAACTAGCCTAAGATGCCCTGGCATCACAACACCAAACTTAAATCTTGCTTGTCCCTAAGCAAGCACTGAATTATTGAGAAGAAAGAATGAAACAGAAAGTGATGTTTATATCAGCAAGTCATTATTAGTAGTTCATGGGGTTTTATGCAGAAACTGTTGTAGCTCACTTCTTATTGATCCATAGGAATAGAATGTCTTCTTTAAGCATCAACTATCATACTGCTATGACCTCTTATTATTCACTCATCCTTGGTAATTGCTTTTCTTTATTTTCTTTTTCTGTTAACTTATTCTTTGATTCTAGCAGCTCAGTGTCATGTGTTGTAGCAGTTTCTTAGCTTATTTGCACTCAACACATATTCACTACAAACACTTGGCTCACAATTCTTCTTAAGACATTGGTGCCCAGCACCTCTTTGAGTTACTAAATGTCCTGTAACTAGGTTGTTCTTGATAATGGATTTTCGGTTGATAATCCCGGGTTAGTTAACCCAAGTTACCAAGTGTTAAAGCACTCCATAGAACCTAATCATCCAAGCAGATCCTAGTACAAAGACACCACAGGCATATGTCCTAAGGTCAAAGCTATTGGTGTCTAGCCTTATTCTTTGCTTTCTTCTGTTTTTGTTGCCACTTTTGGCTTTTCTTTTTCTTTCTTTTTATTTGTTTTTCTTTCATCCAAGGAATTTTATTTGCTAAGATTCATAGACAACATGCTAGTTTACACTAAAAGGGGGACAATCTACCATTTTATTCATTATAAGTGAGCTACTACACAATCAGACATATATACCACCGCTTACTGTTATTTCACTTCCTTGCCAAAAAGGAACTATTCCACTTCTGTTCAAACATTTCTTTTATTCAAACTGAAAAAGGGTAGGGGATAAGACAAGCATTTAAACAAGTGAAAACACACACACCTAGGCTAGCACATTTATTGCAAAATCAAACACAACTGAATGCAAAATGACATAAGCTAAAAGTTGACTATTAACTAAAATAGGCATGTTCTTTCTTTATTGAATATGATAAACAAGGAGCAAGTCCACCTTTCATTTTTCATCCTGTTTGTCTTTCTTCTTCTTCCATCCTGCTTGCTTACTCGTTTCTCCCTTGCCATTTCCCTTTAAATTTGTCCAGAATCCAGCTTTCTTCATTGTCTTTTCCACTCTGTCTTCAAGGCGTATTGCTTTGTCTACTTCAATCTCACTTCTTTCCTTGAAGTATTGATCATAATTTGGAAATGCTGGGTTCAGACCAGGTAGATGTTCCGCCATATAGTTGAGCTTGATTTGAGAATTTATGTTATAATTAGCTTGAACTTCATATCTTGCATCCTGCAGAGTTGTGAATTCCTTGAAAGCTCTCATATTACCAACTTGATGTTGGGCCAGCTGGTTGAAAGTTTCTTGAAATTGTGAAGCTTGTTCTCTTTGCATGACCAGAGATCTTGACTCAAAATCTCTCTGCTGGCTCAGCATTCTCAACTGAAGCTCCTCTTGTCTCGCTTGAGCTCTCATGTATTGCGAATGGAATTCCTCTTGTTTCTCTTGAACTCTCATGTACTGTTCGGAAAGCCTTTAAATTGCTTCTTGCATCCGGCCCATGTCCATGTTGGTTTGTGGTTGGAATTGTTGCTCTTCTTCTTGTTCTTCTTCTTGTTCTTCTTCCTCCCGTGGTTCTTTTCTCCTTCGCATCCTTTGTGGTCTTCGACTTTGTTGTGCCTCTGTGACATTCATCATCCTTTCGAGGGTCATAGGCATGCCTGGATGCAGCCATGTTGGGTTTGCGTTCTCCAGTGGCACTCTGGCCTTCATGCATAACCGCATAATGGTGCTTGGGTAATGGAGCCAAGTTTCAGCAGAATTTTTCTCTGCAACCTTTTGAATATCATTTGCAATGATCTCGTAAACTTTTATCTCTCCTTCCACCATTATACAGTGTAGCATGACAGCCCTTTTCTTGTTAACTTCCGAGGTGTTCACTGTGCCCAGAATTGATCTCTTTATAAGCTCATACCAGCCTTTTGCTTCAGGGATGAGATCTCCTCTTTTCAAGAACTTGTGCCCTCCCTGATTATCCCTCTCCCAGTCAGCATTAACCATACAGATATCACTAGAGATTTCATCATAATCTGGGTTCCCATTCACTCTTTCTTGGTACCCTGGCTCATCAAAATGTGCTGGCCTCAGTCCTAAGACCTTCATGATGGTCTTCGGACTAAAGTCTACTTTCACACCCCATACATTACTCTTGTAAGTTGGGGCACTGGTCATATCAAGCCTTGTAGTGTTAGCATAAAACTCCCTTATGATGTTTGCATTAATCCTGGTGATCAATGAGGTAAGCTCTTCCCATTTTCTCTTTCTGATCTTGGCTTTTATTTCCGGGCATCCATCGTCAGGTAGCTGGAAAGGGATTTCTGGATATATTTTTTTTGTCATTCATCCACCCAAGTTGCATTTGGTGGAACCATGATATGAACTTCCATTGATTATAGTCATTTTCACTTTCTTTAGTAATGGGTTCCTTTTCTCTCCTTCTCTTGAAACTTGAAGAAGATGCCATATCTTTCTTGATGATTACCCGAATAGAGGTCAAAGGTTTATGAAGAGGGATGGCTAGTATGATGCACTCTCGATGAAAAGGTGGTTTAAAAGCTAGGTAACGTTGTGGAAGCAAGTGAACAAGGATGATTTGCTACACATAAACCCGATTGTTGGGCTTTGGCTTTGGAGAACACAAGAGCTAAATTTTTTTAGAGTATAAGAAGTATGAAAACCTTAGTTCATACGCACGGTCCAAGAGAGGCCAATTATAGTAAGCTTTAATGAAGAATGGATGGTTAGGATTCTTTGGGAAATGTTATGAATGAAGGGTGTGCATGCAAGGTTGAATGAAGACAAAAGTTGCCTCTCCATTGAGCATATCCTTTTGGTTTTCTGGGTGTCTCTTCTCAAGATGTGCAGATTCTGATTCCCAAGAAGTTCCCTTCCAAACTATGTGACCTACTTTTTGTCTTCATGCTATCTTTACCATTCATTGCCTTGTCCCTTTCATTAAATAGTTCCTCTGCATACCTATCCATCATAATAAAGCAAAAGAAGTGAATACTAACAAGTGGCGGCAAGTACATGACAATTAATACTCAAAGCTAAAAAAATTGACTAGTATTCCTTATGATTGTTCAACCAACCGTGGCTCCTTTTGTGCTCTTATATAGTCTTGGAGGACACCAAACTTAGTGTTTGGCTATATGGTTCAAAGTGTTACTTCCTCCAAGTATTGTCATTGAGATCTCAATGGGATTAGTGTCACCTTTGGTTAAACCATCATGAGAAACACTTTATTTTTCTATCTTTAAACATGAACTAAAAATTATAAACATGGTTGCACTTTCATGAATTTCAAGACTCAAAAGAACTTTGACTCTCATGACTTGTTCTTACAATATATAGAACACCAAACTTAACGTTTGGCTATATACTCCAAGAAACACATGTCAAAATGGCAATATGATCATCATTTTTGAAAGGCATCTTAGTGTGCCTGTAGGCACACCAAACTTAGAATTGGATCATATGCTTCACAATGTCATGGATAGTTGTCAAATTTGTCTATGAGAGCTTGAATTTATGTTCGAGCAACAATTATTATTCATACTGAAGCATTAAAAGCAAGGAAACTAAATCATAGGCTGCCTCCCATGGAGCACTTCTTTAGCGTCATTAGCTTGACAGTTGGTTTACTGTTAGGGCGGATTGTAATGCCTCAAATCTTCTCCCCTCACAGTGAAGCTTTCTCCACTTGACTCCTTGATGATCTCTACATGTTCCAAGGAAAGGACCTTTTTGACTGTGAACACTTGAGGTAACTGAGATAGAAGTGTTGGAAGCTGTGTTGAGATTAGTGGATGGTGGGTGGATATCACCTTGTTTCCAGGGAAAAAACCTTCTGTAGGAATTTCTTATTTCTCCATCCTCTTGGCAATTTCTTCACCACTCTTTTCTCTTCTTCCAGTAGTGCTCCAGTGTCTCTTGTGTTAGGAAGTTTCTTGTTAGCTTCTCTTGGTTGCTTTATCTCTTGAAATTCTTGCTTGTTCACCAAGGATTGTTTCAGGGGTTTAGCTTCTGATTCACTGTTGCTTTGGGATCATCCTTCAGCTCTTTAGGTTCTGGCTCAGATTCAGATTTAGGTTTGAAAGCATGGAAGGTGAGATGTTCATCATGTATTCCCAGGATTAACTCTCCTTGTTCCACATCTATTAGTGCCCTAACAGTGGCTAGAAATGGTCTCCCCAGAATAATGGGATGGAGGTAACTTTCTTCCATGTCCAGAATAACAAAGTCAGTGGGAAGGAAAGTAATTTCCCACTTTGACCAATACATTCTCTACTACTCCTTCGGCTTGCTTCTGAGTTTTATCAGCCAATTGGATGATTACATCCGTGGATCTTAGCTCATTGATTTGCAACTTCTTCATAAGAGACAGATGCATCACATTTATGCTAGCTCCTAGATCACAAAATCCTCTGTCAATTTTTGTCTCTCCTATGGTACAGGGAATATGAAAGCTCCCTGGATCTTTTTTCTTCAGGATTATGTCCTTCTTGATGAGGGCACTATATTCCTTGTTCATTATCACTGTTTGTCCCCCTTTTAAGGTTGCTTTCTTGGTCAGCAGCTTTTTCATGCACTTGATGTATGTAGGCATCCGTTGGAGAGTTTTGATGAAGGGGATGTTGATACTGAGGGATGCAAACATGTCTAGGAATCTTGAATATGACTCTTCTTTCTCACTTCCCCTGAGTCTCTGGGGAAATGGTGCCCTTGGCATATAAGGTTTCAGCATTTCCTTCCTGATTAATTCTTTTCTCTGTACAGATCCAGTTCCTTGTTACTTTTTCTTCAAGTTACCCTGGGAACTTCCTTGGCTGTGCTTTATTTGCTTGCTGGTATCTTCTTCCAGGATTTCTTTATTTGCAAGAGTAACTGCCTTACACTCTTCCTATCTCACCTTCTTCATTTCTCCTCTTGGATTTTTCTCAGTGTCACTTGGAAAACTATCAGTGGACTTCAGAATCTACTGTGAAAGATGTCCTACCTGAGATTCGAGATTCTTAATAACCTCTCCTCAACTTTTTATACTACCTCTCACTTCTTCCTTAAATTTTTTCATGTCTTCAGATTTCTTGCAAAGATTTGCAAGCATAGTTTCCATTTTGGACATTCTGTCATCATCATGTGGTGATAGTTGGTTGGGATTAGGGTATTGAGAATGGTTATTGTGGTTTTGGTAAGGTGGTTGTGAGTAAGTGTTTTGTGTGGTCTGGTATGGTCTTTAGTTGGAGTGTTGGTGAGTGGAGTTGTTATACTGGTTTGGATTATGGGGTCTGTGGTCTTGGCCTTGGTTTTGTTGGTTTTTCCACCCAAAGTTTGGGTGGTTCTTCCAACCAGGGTTATAGGTTTTAGAATATGGATCATGAGATTGTCTAGATGCATTTCCAATGTAATTAGCTTCCTCCCAGTTAACTCATTCTTCTGTGTCCAACTCTCCTTGAGGTGATGGTTGAGTGTGGATGGCTGCAGCCTGATTCTTCTCCATTTGCTTGGTCAATTCAGCCAGTTGCTTGGTGATCATCTTATTCTGGGCCAGGATTGCATCCATATGGTTTAATTCCGTGACTCCCCTGTTTTTGCTTCTGTCTGAAGCATAAAAGTACTCATTGTTAGCCACTGTCTCTATAACATCAATGGCTTCTTCAATGGTCTTCTTCTTGTTAAGGGAACCTCCAGATGAATAGTCTACAACTTTCTTTGATTCACAATTCAGCCCTTCATAAAAGATATGAAGTTGCACCCACTCATTAAACATATCAGAGGGGCATTTCCTTGTCAAATCTTTGAATCTCTCCTATGCTTCATAAATAGTCTCACGATCCTACTGTCTGAATGTCTACACTTTAGTTCTGAGCCTGTTTACTTTTTGTGGAGGGTAGAACCCTTCTAAGAATCTATTCACTACATCCTCCCAAGTTGTGAGGCTCTCCTTTGGAAATGATTCTAGCCATTTTGATGCTTTGTACCTCAAATAAAATGGAAATAGCAACAACCTATAGGTGTCAGGATGAACACCATTAGATTTAACTGTGTCACATATCCTTAGGAATTTAGTGAGATGATCATTAGGGTCCTCTTGGGCACTTCCTCCAAAAGAACAGTTGTTTTGCACAAGAGTTATGAGCTGAGGCTTCAATTCGAAACTATTAGCATGGATAGTTGGCTTTTGAATGCTGCTACCACAATTTTTTGGGTTTGGATTGATGTATGATCCCAGAACTCTCCTTTCTTGTCCAGCAGGGGTGGCTGCACCTCCTTTGGCATGATTGTTCACCTCTCCTTCATGATGATTTTCCATATCATCCTCCATGGTTATGTCCAAGTCTTCCTCCTCTTCTTTTGCACCAACAGCCCTCTTTCCTCTTGCTTCCCTCCTTAATCTCAGAAAAGTTCTTTCTGGTTCACTGTCAAATGAGGTTGAGGTTTCCTTTCTCCTACCTGTCATACAATGAACAAGTACAAGAAACAGCAAGTACAGAGTCTACTAAAATAGAGTATAGTTAGCTTGGTTAGAGCAATTTATCAAACAGTTAATGAGTTAATGGAATAGTTCTGTTGGAAAGTAAAGAAATAAAGGAAAATTAAAGAGAAACAACTAAAGTTGCAGAAAACAAAATTGACAGCTGAAATTAAAATTCAATGAATCAAAATAAAAGAAAAGTGCTCAATCTAGTTATCCTCCAATTTAGTAATTATCAATACAAAACCAATCCCCGGTAACGGCGCCATAAACTTGATTCACTCGAAAACCGTCTCTCAACAATTTTCTACCAGCAAGTGCACCGGATTGTTGTCAAGTAAAAACTCACTGTAGAGTGAGGTCAAATCCCATAGGGATTGGTTGGTTGATCAATGTTAATTGGAGAATTATTCTAGTTGAGCAAAATCAGAATTTAATTGGGATTGCAGAAAGTAAAATTGGCGGGAAACTTAAATTGCAAGGAATTAAATGACAGAAATTAAATTGCAGAAAATTAAATGGCAGAAGCTTAAATTGCATGAAATTAAATGGGAATGAGAATTTAGCATGAAATTAAAGAAGCAGAATATAAAAGAATGGGTAAGATCAGAGTAGGGGGTTCATTGGGTTTTGGGAGATATTGAACTCCTCGGATCAAATCATTTTCATCTTTTCCTCAATCAATGCATTCATTGACATTGCTTGGCAATCTTAGATGATTGGATCCCAATGTCTTGGCTCACCAATCTCTCTAAGCATGAAAAATTGCCCAATGTCTTGATTTAATTGCACATGAGAAGAGTTGAAGTTCGGTCACTGACTATACCACACAAATTCATAGATCAAAGTATTGGTAGGATTAAATGTCACAATATCCATCCAACCCCCAATCTAATCCAATGTGAGCAAGCAATTCTAGCATGAATTTTTCATCCCTCTCTCAAGGATCCGAAGAATTTCAATTATGGATAGCTTCTCTGTCAAGACAACTATCCAATTGAATTAAGATCGAAAGCTTTCTAACAAAAATCAAGAGAAAAGAAAGAAGAAGAATATGAAAATTACTATTGATCCATTGAATTACAATAGAGCTCCCTAACCCAATGAAAGGGGTTTAGTTGTTCATAACTCTCAAAATGGAAAATAGAAGTTAAAGATACATTGCGGAATTGCAGAAAATTAAAAATGAACCCAAAAGTAAAAATTAGTGAAAAGTCCCATCTAACTTAAATTCTAAACTATTTATACACTTTCTTCCATTGATCTTCAATTTCTGAATTGGACTTTTGGCCTTGATTGAATTAGGTTGAAGTTGCTCCAATTGGTTTCTCTTGCTGTTGAGAGAAATTCTGTTTGAATTGCATAATTCTGCTGCTTACGTTGGAGTCTACGTTTGATGGCCAACGTTGACTCAAATGCGTCTCTACAAAACCAGTTCTGCTTGCTGTCATTGGCGTTTGACTCAATGTTGGAGTGCCAACGTTCCTCTATCCACGTGTGCGGGTACGCTACGCGTACGCGTGGATGCAAAAATCTCATTTCCAGTTTTAAAAGCGTGTAGAAGAACGTTGGACTCAGCATTGGACTGGCAACGTTCCCTCCAACGTTGGCCTATCCAAACGTGCGCGTGCTGCACGCGTGCATGTGGATCCTCAAAAGTTAGGCCCGCGCGTATGTGCTATAGACACGTACGCGTCGTTGCGCTTTTTCAAATTCAGAATTTTGAGTTCACAATCGCGCACGTTGGCCACCAACGTTTAAGGTAGCGTTTGGGGTCTAACGTTACCCATCCACGCGTATGCGTCAGCTACGCGTGCGCGTGGATTGTCAGAATTTCCAATCCACGCGTGTGCGTCGTTACAGATTTTCAAAATCTCCAGAAAGCTCATTTATTCACAACGTTGGGGGTAACGTTGGATTGCCAATGTTCCCTCCAACGTGGGCACCAGCAGATTATGCAGAATCTTGCTCTGCTTCCTTCTCAATGTTTGAGGCAACGTTGGTGGTCCAACTTGGCCACCAACATTGCTTCTTGTTCATCCTTTCCATGCTCCTTCTTCAACTTCCTCCCATGCTTTCCTTCACCTATCATCAACCAATACATGCATCAAAGCCTTGCTAAAGTCATGAGAATTCTCATCATTCTCAGCACACAGGTAATTATAGCATAATTCTCATGAAATTGCATCAAATTAACCATGGTTAGATGAATCTAGGTATACATGAATTTCTAACCCAATTGCTTATTTATATCTCAAAAAAGTGCATATAACCTATTAAAAACAAAGAAAAAGGCTAGTGAAACTAGCCTAAGATGCCCTGGCATCAGTTCCGAGGAGTCAAACTCAAAAGAAGCCACTCAAGATGAAGACATTATTGAGGTAGAAGATGTGGAGGACGAGGATGAGGTACAAGAGGCGGTTGAAGAAGAAGTTGCTCAACCAAGGAATGGAGTTTCTAAGGAAGACAATGTTTTGAAAGAGGCCATTCACATTCCTTTTCTACACCTAGCTAGGAGGACTAAAAAGCAAATGGAGCTAGATCCCAAAATGGTGGATATCTTCAAAAAGGTTGAGGTAACTATTCTCCTTTTTGATGCTATTCGTCAAGTTCCTAAGTATGCTAAGTTTCTAAAGGATTTGTGCATGAATAAGGAGAAGATTCATGATTTAGAAACTATTCCTTTGGGTAGCTCGTTTTCTGCTTTGATGGGTGCTATACCGGAGAAATGTGGTGATCTCGGTCCTTGTATGGTTACTTGCACTATAGGTGGTATACAGTTTGTTGACTGCATGTGTGACTTAGGCGCTTGTGTCAGAATTATGCCGCTATCTGTATATGATGCATTGAAGCTTCCACCATTGAAAAGGTCGGCAGCCCATTTTGTTTTGGCAGATAAAAGCATAATTTTTATGGTTGGCATTGCGGAAGACGTCTTGGTGAGCATTAAGGAGTTGACTTTTCCCATTGACTTCTACATACTTAAGATGCCCCCTAATAACTCTGGAAGAGCATCATCTATCTTGCTTGGGAGGGCGTTCTTGAAGACTTCTCGATTTAAATTGGATGCCTTATTGGGTACCTACTCCTTTGAGATTGATGGAAGAGCAGTGAGTTTCAACCTTGATGAAGCTATGAAGCATCCACCGGAAGACCACTCTATTTTCTGGTGTGATATGATTGATGACATTGTGGCTAAAGTTCACCATGATATAGTTGATGAAAAGAACATGGTTCTAGGTGCAAGTGTGGGGAAATCTCCTGAATATACTGAAGACACCTTGCCACCTCCTGTGATTCCGGATGATCAAGTGTCAAGCCATGAAATGAATATGGAGTTGAAGCCCCTTCCACCTCACCTCAAGTATGCTTATCTTGAAGACAATAAAAAACTCCCAGTGATCATTGTAAAGGAGCTTACTACCCAACAAAAGGAGCGATTGCTTAATGTACTGAGAAGAAATAAGAAAGCTATTGGGTGGAGTTTGGCGGACATAGTAGGTATAAGCCCTCAAATTTTTTAGCACTGCATTTTCCTAGAGGAGGGAGCCAAGCCTATTCGTCAACCTCAAAGGCGGTTGAATCCCACAATTCTAGAAGTTGTGAAGAAGGAAGTGACCCGACTGCTTGAAGCCGACATTATCTATCCAATCTCGGATAGCGAGTGGGTTAGTCCAGTACAAGTGGTTCCAAAGAAGTCCGGCGTCACCATAGTGAAGAATGAGCATGGGGAAATCATGGCTACAAGGGTGCAGAATTCATGGAGAGTGTGCATCGACTACAGGCGCTTGAACTTGACCACTCGCAAGGATCACTATCCACTACCTTTCATCGATCAAATGCTTGATCACCTGTCAGGTAAATCACACTATCGCTTTTTAGATGGCTATACTGGTTATTTTCAAATCCATATTGCTCCAGAAGACCAAGAGAAAACTACTTTTACATGTCCCTTTGGAACATATGCATATAAAAGAATGCCTTTTAGTTTATGTAATGCACCAGCTATGTTTCAAAAGTGCATGATGAGTATCTTCTCGGATCTTCTTGAGGACTGTATAGAAGTTTTTATGGATGATTTTAGTGTCTATGGTGATTTCTTTGACCTTTGTTTGGATAATCTTGCTTGAGTATTAGAACGATGTGCTAGTTCAAACCTTGTGCTGAATTTTGAAAAATGTCATTTTATGGTAAAACAAGGTATTGTTCTAGATCATGTTGTTTCTAATACTGGTATATCTATTGATCCTGCAAAGGCTGATGTTATATCTGGTTTACCTTACCCCTCCTCTGTGAGGGAAGTCCGTTCTTTTCTTGGTTATGCAAGTTTCTACCGACGTTTTATCAAGAACTTCAGTAAGGTTGCACTACCCCTTTCCCGTCTGCTGTAGAAAGACGTAGAGTTTGACTTGAGTGAAGAGTGCATGGAAGAATTTGACAAGCTGAAGATTGCCTTAACACAAGATCCTACTATGAGAGGGCCTGACTAGAGTAGGCCGTTCGAGATTATGTGCGACGCATCTAACTATGCGGTAGGAGCGGCTCTGACTCAGCGCGAAGGTAAGGATCCCTATATTATAGCTTATGCTTCTAAAACTTTAGATGATACCCAGTCTAACTATACTACCACTGAAAAAGAACTTTTAGCAATTTTTTTTTCCTTGGATAAATTCCAGACTTATTTACTTGGAACTAAAGTGGTAGTATATTCAGACCATGCGGCTTTGAAATACTTGCTAGCTAAGAAAGAGTCAAAACCAAGGTTAATCTGTTGAATACTGCTATTGCAAGAGTTTGATTTGGAAATCAAAGATAGGAGTGGTTCCCAAAATTTAGTGGCGGCCCACTTGAGTCGCCTAGAACATATTAAAAGTGACTCCACTCCTATTAATGATGCATTTCCACTTGATAGCTTGCAAGCAATATCTGAGGTGGTTCCTTGGTATGTACCCATAGCTAATTATTTGGTTAGTCGTACCTTTCCTCCAAATTTTTCTAAACATCAAAAGGACAAGCTCAAGAGCGAGTCCAAGTACTACATATGGGATGACCCATATTTGTGGAGATGTGGTGCTGACCAAATAATTAGAAGGTGTGTTCCACAATCCGAAATCCAGTCTATTTTAGAGGCATGCCACTGAGTGGTGGACACTTTGGTCCTCAAATAATTGCAAGAAAAATTTTAGACTGCGGATTTTAGTGGCCCATACTTTTTAAGGATTCTAATCTCTTCTGTGACTCTTGCCACCAATGCCAAAGGTTTGGAAACATATCCAAGAGGGATGAGATACCCCAACAACTCATGTTGTTTTGTGAAATTTTTTATGTTTGGGGTATTGACTTCATGGATCCATTTCCAAACTCGAATGGTTTCTTATATATTCTGTTAGCTGTTGATTATGTTTCTAAATGGGTGGAAGCAATTCCTACTCGTACTGATGATGCTAACGTGGTTGTGTCTTTTGTTAGGAATAATATTATTTGCCGCTTTGGATCACCACGAGAAATTGTGAGTGATCAAGGCTCTCACTTTTGTAACAAAAGAATGACAGGTTTGATGAAGAAGCATGGCATCATTCATAAGGTGGCGACAGCTTACCATCCCCAAACAAATGGCCAGGCCGAGGTGTCTAATAAAGAGATCAAGCGCATACTCGAAAAGATTGTTAAACCTCATAGAAGGGATTGGAGCTCTAGGCTTGGAGATGCGCTATGGGCCTATCGGACAGCTTACAAGACACTGATCGGCATGAGTCTGTTCTGCCTAGTCTATGGAAAGGTGATAAACTACTATTTTATGGTTTATCTTGTGCTCAATTGAGTGATTTTTATCAAGTCCTTGCACACTTATTTATATGATTTGCATGATTTTACAATTCCTTCCCAATTTTATTCTATGGTTAAAAACTTGCTTCCTAAGCCTTTAAATTGTGTATTTTAGTTCTCGTTTATACCATTCGATGCCGTGATCTGTGTGTCAAGTGTTTTCAGGCTTTATAGGGTAAGAATGGCTTAAAGAATGGAATGGAAGCTTGCAAAAATAGAAGGAACACAAGAAACTAAGGAGATAACCAGCAAGCATCGACGCGCACGCATGGCTCACGCGTGCGCGTGACTTGGAGCTTTCCATGGCGACGCGTGCGCATACTTGACGCGTATGCGTGATAAGCGAGATTGCACAGCGACGCGTGCGCGTACCTGACGCGTATGCATGACATGCGCCACGTGCAGAAAACGCAGAAAATGCTGGGGGCGATTTTGGGCTGAGTTTGGACCCAGTTTTTGGCCCAGAAACACATACTAGAGCCAGGGGACAAGTAGAGACTCAGGACACATTCACATTACACATAATTTTAGTTTAGTTTTGAATCTTAGAGAGATTACTACTCCTTCCTCTAGGGTTCTTCGTATTCATAGTTTTTTTTTAGAGTTTTATGCTTTTGATGTAGATATTGAGAAGAGTCACTACCTCCGTTGAAGCTTTCATCATTCTAGTTTGTTTCCTTATTCCTTTACTTTTTATTGTCCATTAACCCTGTTCAGATTGATATGTTTGATTTTGGGATTTATTAATGCAGAAAACTATTTTTACCTTTAATTAATTTCCAGTTATTATTTAATTTACCATGTCTTCTTCTTATTCCCTTTATATGCCTGTGAACGTTGTATTCATTTCAATGGAGTAGACTCCCAACTTGACTTGGGAGTTGATTAAAAGGAGACCCTTGAGTTGGAATACTCAAGTGTTAATTTTAATTGGAAGTTGTTGGCTAACTCTCTAGTCTCTAACTCTAATCCTTCCTTAGG
Organism: Arachis ipaensis; assembly: GCF_000816755.2. Lineage (NCBI taxonomy): Eukaryota > Viridiplantae > Streptophyta > Magnoliopsida > Fabales > Fabaceae > Arachis > Arachis ipaensis. The sequence continues at coordinate 39,693,673 of NC_029788.2, read as the reverse complement.
AGAGGATTAGGACTTGAGGATAGAGTTGGTTAGTTAGTTACTTGACTTTTCTTTATTCAGTAAGGGATGACTAAGTAGAACAACAACCTTTTACTATTACACTTGGGAAAATCTAACAAGGATAGAAATTCCAATTAATCTTCTCCCGGTCAAGGATTTTGTTTGAATTATATAAATTCTCTTGTTAATTTCCATTGCTTCAATTTACAATCATTTATTTTTCTATTCTCCAAACTCTTAAAATTTCTCGGAAACTTATGATCAATAAAATAGCACTCTTTTGTCAACTCGTTGGGAGACGACATGGGATTTCTACTCCCAGTATTTTGTTCTTAATTTTGTGATAACTCTTTTCTAAATTGATAAGCAAATTTTAGTCGGTTAAGAACTGTACTTGCAACGCTGTTTTCTCTATAAATTCTTAATCGGCAATTTTCCGCCACGTCAATTTTTGGCGTCGTTGCCAGGGAGTTGCAATAGTGTGCTAAATTATTGGTTGGTGTAAATATTTTTAAATTTATTTATTTGCATATTTTATTTTATTTTATTACCATGAGCTGTATGTTTCTTTCGTTGAATGACGCGTTCACTGCCTGATCCGAGCTTAGTCGCATTTGATCCTGAAATTGAAAGAACTATTTCACATATTAGGCAAGCTCGGTGTCGGTTAGCCTTTGAGGGTGGTGATGTGGTTGTTGCCAATTCACCAGTCTTATCTGAGAGCGAATCTGAAGTGCCATTTGAGGAAGAAACAAGCTCCTCTTCTACTAATTTGATTGACTTACGTCCAGGTAATATGGCGGAGCCCAGGAGGATTACTCTCCAGGAAGCAGGAGCTCCAGACTTTACCCTGCAACCGTATCTGGCGCGTCACCCAAATCTGGCTGCAGATTTTGAATTGAAGACTTCACTAATCAACCTAATACCTAAGTTTCATGGCTTACCCGCTCAAGAGCCTATCAAGCACCTTAGGGACTTTTAGACAGCCTGCTCAACTATTAGGTGTCATGGTGTAGATGAAACAAATATTTTGCTATCTGCCTTCCCATTTTCTCTTGAAGGAAAGGCAAGGGAGTGGTTATGCTCAGAAGGGAGTTCCTGGACAAATAATTTTCGGCTGAAGTTACAGACAGACTAAGGAAGGAGATCTCCTGCATTATCCAAGGAGAATTAGAAACCCTTTATGAGTACTGGGAACGCTTCAGGAATCTCCTGGACTCCTGTCCCACCACAAGATTGATGAGATGGTTTGATCAGCTACTTCGCACAAGGCATGAAGTATCAGGATAAGACCACATTAGATGCTGCAAGAAATGGCCATCTGAAGAAGTACAAGACGGCGATAGAAGCGTGGTAGCTGATCGCCGATCTAGCTGAATCTACCCGGAATGCTAGGCATAGGATTAACCATCCCAAGGCTGTTGCAAAGGTTTTCTCTAGTAGTGAGACTACTGCTCTCACACAGACTCTGGGAGAGATTACCAACATACTGAAGCAGCTACAACTGAATCAACAACAATCTCAACCTCCTTCACCACAACATAGTCAACAACTGGTTCCCCAGAAAGTGTGTGGGATATGTGCATGCTATAGTCATTACACTGATGAGTGTCCGCAGCTCCAACAGGAAGACAACACCTTGGCAGCTACTCACAATTTCTATGACCGCCCAATTCAATGATCCTATTAATAAGGCGGAAACTATAACCAAGGTGGGAAATATAACCAAGGTTGGCAAGACAACTCCAACCAGGGTTGGAGAGATAATTCCAACCAAGGTTGGAGGGACAACTATAACAGAGGAGGCAGAGACAACCAGGAAAATTATAGGTGGAATAATAATAACAATCAGCAGAACCATCCCTATTAACAGCAGAATCAGAACCAGCCTTACAGAGCACCTCACCTAAGGCAGTCCCACTTGCCTCAGGACAACCAGCAGTAGGCCCCTCAAATCAATTATCCCCTTTCCTCTACTAATGATAAGATACTTTTCTCTCGCACAAGGACAACAAAACATTCAGACTACACTCAACTCTACCATAAATGGTCTGAATGCCACTTTACAAGTTCTCGTCTCCAGGATGGATTCATTCTCTGCTCTTAACAACCAGCCTTCAAGCTCCAGTGGAATTCCTTCTCAACCCTTACCCAACCCCAAAGGTGGCATCAATGCCATCACTTTGAGGTCCGGAACCACATTGCAAGAGAAGAATCATGAGGAGCCAAGCTCAAAGGAAAACGCCCCAGTTGAGGACATGGTTAAAGTGGAGGATGTTGAAGAGGAAGATGAAGTACAAGACATGGTTGAAGAAGAAGCAACTCCACCAGAGAATGGCGCACCAAAAGAAGCTGAAGCTACCAGAGACGCCATCCCTATTCCATTTCCGCACCTTGCAAGGAAGTCCAGAAAGCAGATGGAACTCGATCCCAAAATGGTAGAAATCTTCAAAAAGGTTGAGGTAACTGTTCCCCTTTTTGATGTGGGATAAGTATGATTTTGGTCCCTAACGTAGGGGCTAAAAATTAATTTCGTCCTTCGCCTTTTTTTTTGCAACAAAATGGTCCCAGAGGTTCTAGTTTGTTTTAAAATCGTCCCTTGGATGATTTTACCCCTGTGGTCATTAGCTTCCGTTATGACCGTTTTAATAGATATTGATAATGTTAATTAATATAAATAATAATAGAAAGATTAAATAATGAAAGTGAATGAATGTGAAGTGCAGGGGAGGGAGGAATAACGACAGGAGCTGCTGCTGAAGGTCGACGGCTAGGGTTCAGGAGACAGCGGCGTCCATGGCTTCCCAGAGCTCAAGAGCCTCACGTTTTTGTTCAGATGCAAAAAAGTTGCTCTGTAGCAATGGTGAGAAGCTGATTTTGCGAACTTCAACGACGAAGGATAACCCGGGACGAAGATTTTGGGATTGTGTATACTATGAGGTAACATGTTCTTCCTATTTTGCTATTGTGGGTCTGAGAATTTGGGATTTCTTCATATGTTTCTGTGGCTTCTGTCAGGTTCAGGATGGCTGTGATTTCTTTAGATGGGCAGATCCGGAACCTGGAGGTGTTTAGCAAGAGGTTGAAATTGCAAGAAATAGGAGGAAGATAACGAAATTAAAGGCAAGATTGAAGGAGGTGGAGACAAAGCTTTGGTTTGTGGCTGCTCTATGTATTGCTGGGTGGGTGGGGTTTTTGTTCTTATTTTTGTAGAATCATTACAACTTAAAGCACCCGAATGGAATGCACCTAGGTTATAGATGATTTGGTAGGGAATGTTATGAGGTTTCTTGTGTTGTGTGGGTAGAGTTTGAGGGTATTCTGTTATGTTACAGTGGTTTTGGTGTGTAGCATGTTTGAAACTGTTTGAATTATTGAAGGAAAGTGCTGTTTAATATTGCCCAAATTGTCACCTTCTTTAATGGTGGAGTTGTGTTATTTTGTAATGTAAATGTAGTTTTTGAGTAAAGCAGAAAAGCATTGAATACAAGATCTGAAAATTCAGTAATTAGTAATGGCATATTTCATTTGATGACTAGTTAAAACATACACAATTAAACTGTTTGCCTCCACATGCCTAGTACCAAAAAACAGAGAAGCAACACTTCAAGTGTCCTCAGGCACTTAATACCAAAATACAGTAATCAAAATACTGCTTGCAAAACACTAACACATGAGTCACAAATAGCCAGTACCAAAATTAAAAACACTGCTTGCAAAACATTAACACATGAGTCACAAAAGATTTCACATGAAAATCCTAAAGATTTCCCCACTGAGATGGAGGTAACTTGGCCATCAACCTCAGCTTCTGCAGGGGTAGATGAGGTGCACTGCATTGAATGACAGAAAATTGTCTCTTCCTCACAGATGGCTGGCTAAGGGATTGTTTGTTGCTGGTGGAGGTTGCAGCTGATGCAGCCTTGTTCTTAGGCTGGGCCAGGATGTTGGGCTGAGTGAAAGCTTTCTTGGGCTGAGGTGCTTCTGTGGTGGGCCGGGCTTCACATTTCTTGGGCTTTGGGGTGGTTTTTCTGTGCTGAGATACTGGCAGATTGGTTGGTGATGGTGTAGTATTCCTCTTTCTCCCTCCCCAAACTGTCTGACCAGGTGCCAGCTTAGGTGTATTCTTCTTAGCTCTTTTAGTTAAACTTTGGGCCTACAAACAAAATGTATATCATAGAGATAGTTACACACATATCATATAGTAGTTAAATTAAATAGATGGCAATCATAATGGTAAGTGAACCCTAGAATATCATATCACAAACCCTCTTCTTAGGCTGGCTGCAGCCGCTCTTCTTGTGTCCCTCTCCACCACAGTTAGAGCATCTTTGGACTTGTCCCCTCCATGACAGATGAGTCTGGCTTCTGTTGTCTTCATCTGCAGCCCTTCGTTTCCTCTTCTTCACTGGTCTGTGGCTTGGCCTCCTGTATGGAGGTGGGATGACATCATCATATTGAGTCCTCTCCCATAGCTCCGGGCCATTTACAGGGTGGATGACCTCCTGGTAGCACATGATGTAGGCCTCCTTCTTGTAGCAGTCATCGACATATGACTCAAAATTAAGGCCCTTGAAGGTGATGCAGCTGATGGCATGAGGACAAGGAATCTCACTCATTTGCCATTTCCTACAAGAACATTCACCAGCAGCCAGATCCAAAACATACTTATCTAGACCACACATAACCTCGTACTTGCTAGCAGATGACCAGTATGGCCTCCAGTCCCTAGCTAAGCTTGCCCATTTCTCTAATTTCTTCCTAATCATTGGCATAATATTTCCTGGATAATTAAGAACCCTTTCCCTATTTGCAGTCCATCTAGTCATCATATAAACCCTAATATCCTCTAACATGGTCACAATTGGTTTCTCTCTTGCTTCTATTAACACAGCATTGAAACTCTCACTCATATTATTAACAAGGCTGTCACATTTAGATAGAAAGGTAAACCTGGATCTTGACCAGAACCTTGGTGGAATGCCATTCAGATGTCTAAATGCTCCCTCATTCAGGCCTCGTAAAGATTTCATCTCCTTCTCCTAGCTCTGCCAATAACTTGCTTTAGCACACCTCCACATCTTGTTCTTTAGCTCTAAACCAGGAAACTTCTTCCTGAAGTTGCTGTATAGATGCCTGACACAGAACCTGTTATCCACCCCTGGAATAACCTCTTCAAACGTCGGCAATAAGCCCTATTTACAGAAGGTAAGATTTCATATGCTTAGTGCATTTATAAATGTATAAATGGACAAGATTGCATAGGCTGATATATGGTGAATTACCTTTTGCTGATCAGACATAAACGTGCACTTTGCAAGATTATGTGGGCCTAAGTCATTGGACAGGTGACTGACGTTAGGATTTTTGCTAGTAAAGAATGTCATAAAAACAGTCGCGTTGTAGATATAGTCTCTAAACCGACAAAAAATCCCTTTGTACAAACGTTTTGGTTGTCACAAGTAACAAACCCCTAAATAAATTGATAACCGAAGTATTCAAACCTCGGGTCGTCTTCTCAAGAAATTGCAGGGAGGTATGTTCTTATTATTGGTTATGAAGATTGTAAATTGGGGGTTTTGGAAGTAAGAAAGTAGTATGTTGCACAAAAAGAATAAAATAAAATAGTAATAATAAACTCTTGGCAAGGTATGAAGACTGGAGGTCCTATCCCAGTTATCCTTATCAATTGTAATGAGAATTGGATTTTTCTCCCACTTTATTAACCTCTAACTATGAAGGTAAGTTAAGTGGATGAATTAATTCTTGAAGAATTCCAATTCTCAATCAACAATGAGTTTGATAACTCAAGAGTTACCAATTATTTAACCAAAGCCTAAAGGAAGAAAATGTGTAAGTTAAATTGAAAGCACTTATAAATAAAGCAAAGCAATCTTAAATCTGAAATACCTCAAATAATATTAAATAAAATATACATATCTTAACATAAAAATTTCATAAGCCAATTGGGCAAAATAAATAAAAATAAAGAACCTGGGATTGAGAGTCACTTCTAAAACTAAGAGAAATCCTAAATCCTAATCCTAAGAGAGAGGAGAGAACCTCTCTCTCTAAAAACTACATCTACTCCTAAAATTATAAATTGTGAGAGCCCCCTATGAATGGGTGCAGTCCCCCACTTTATAGCCTCTAATCTGTGTTTTCTGGGCCGCAAACTGGGTCAGAAACAGTCCAGAATTCGCTGGTTTCGAATTTTTGCCACGCTGGATTTCCGTCACTGCGACGCGGCCGCATGGATCACACGGTCGCGTCGCCTAGCGTCAGGGGAACTATAATATATTATATATCAAATCGAAGCCCCGGACGTTAGCTTTCCAACACAATTGGAACCGCGTTGTTTGGACCTCTGTAGCTAAAGTTATAACCGTTTGAGTGCAGAGAGGTCAGGCTGGACAGCTTAGCAATTTCTCCAACTTCTTGTATTCCTTCCACTTTTGCATGCTTCCTTTCTATCCTCCAAGCCATTCCTGCCTTATAATATCTGAAAACACTTAACACACATATCAAGGCATCTAATGGTAATAAGAGAGGATTAATAATAAGCAAATATAAGATCAAAGAAGCATGTTTTCAATCATAGCACAAAATTAGGAAGGCAAATGTAAAACCATGCAAATAATATGAATAAGTAGGTAAAGAGTAGATAAAATCCACTCAATTGAGCACAAGATAAACCATGAAATAGTAGTTTATCAACCTCCCCACACTTAAACACTAGCATGTCCTCATGCTAAGCTCAAGAGAAGCTATAAGGATGAAAATGAATGGTAGAATGTATGAAATGCAATCCTATGAATGCAACTACATGCAAAATGATTCTACCTACTTAGTTAAAAGTAAACAAATCTTTCAAGAGGAAATATGAACTGGATTTCACTAATTCAAATCATAAGAATGAAGTACAAATAGACTTGCAAGAAGAAAATAGCTCATGAAAGCAGGGAACAAGGAATTGAGCATCGAACCCTTACTGGTAGTGTATACACTCTAATCACTCAAGTGTTTAAGGTTCGATCTCTCAATTCTCTACTAACCTTGATTTCTAAGGCTTGCTCTTCATCTAACAATCAACATAAATTTAATGCACAAATACACAAATCAAGAGGTCTTTTAAGGGTTGTAATGGGGTTAGGGTCAAGGTAGGACTGTATTTGGTTAAGTGGACTAAAATCTGAATCCTTAATTAACTTAAACTTTTCCCACCTAACTTAAGACAATCCATGTAATCATAATACAACATCTAACCATCCATTTAATCATGTTTCCCACATATTATGCATTCTAATTTCAAGTACAACTCATATGCATTGCTTTCACCACTTACTTTGGGGCATTTTGTCCCCTTTTACTTATTTGCTCTTTTTCTCTTCTTTTTCTCCTTTATTTTTCTCTCTTTTTTTTATTTCATTTTTTTCTTTTTTTTCTTTTATTTTTCTCAATGCATATGATTAAAGTATTGAATGTATGAACATATTCTCAACATTCTTTCACATTTTCAGAAAATTCTAACATACTCAATTCTCAAACCAAATGTTTCCAAACTCACTTTTTCCCACACTTAAATCATAAGCATCTCACTAGTCTAAGCTAACCAAGGATTCAAATTAAGGAAATTATTGTTTTTCTGCTTAGAGTTAGTGGTGAGCTAAAGTAAAGAACAAAGGGGTAAAATAGGCTCAAAGTTGGTTTACAAGGGATAATAAAAAGGTTAAGGCCATATGGGTATGTAAGCTAAGTGAAACGAAGGCCTCAATCATATAAGTGCATGTATACATCAAACCATGGAAATATAGAATTAAGCAAGACAAAGATCACATTTTTTTGAGAGAAAAACACACATCAAAAATAAAATATTGGTTGAAAAATGCAACCAATTCAAATAGGCTCAAAATCTCACAGGTTTTGTGTGTTCGAGCTTTAAACCATGTTCCAGTATAATATCTCTTCAAACAAGTGTAACATTAAATTTTATTCAAATTAGTAAAATTTTCTAAAAATTTTCTTGAAAAAGAAAATATTACTTCAACCAAGTGGTAAAATATGCAAAAAATTAAACAAATATGCAATCAAACATGCAAATACAACTAACAAGGAAAATAAACTATTGGTGTTGAGATAGAAGAGTAACTAACCCATGGAGATTGGTATCAACCTCCCCACACTTAAAGGTTGCACCGTCCTCGGTGCATGCTAAGATGTGCA
>NC_029788.2:39678629-39684985 GCF_000816755.2 Arachis ipaensis | reverse complement strand
GAAAACAATAGAAGCCATGGCATACCAATGGTGCAAAATTTGCTACAATGGGGAAAAGAGTGGGGGAGGAGAGATAATATAAATTCATGTCAATGCAAGAGTAATATAGATATAAAAGATTGGCATTGATTTAAATAATATTACTCAATAAGAATGAAACAAGTCACTAAGCACCAAGAAAATACCAGAAAAGATGTAACAGTTGAATAAGAACAATTGAACACCAATAATACTTTTATAAAAATATGCAATGAATGAAAGTATGCAAATAAATTAAATAAAATAGAATGGAAGTGAGAGAAAATAAGAAAGGAAGAAGATAGAATTAAGAAAAGATAAGAAGAATAAGGATTCGGAGAAGAAAAGATAAGAAAATTGGCACTAATCTGGATAGGTTGTGCGACGCTGGCGACGCGGTCGCGTGGGTGACGCGGTCGCGTGGTGCACAAATAAGGTTAGGCGACGCGGACGCGTGGGGCACGCGATCGCGTGACTTGATTTGTGCTAGTGGCGCGAGTGCAGCCTCGCGATCGCATAACTCTCTGTTTAAAACTCAGTATTGCCAAAATTCTGGGTGACGCGATCGCGTGGGTGAGGCTTGGGCTTCCCACACGATTCCAGCCCAACTCCAGCTCAACTTTCGGCCATGCACCCGGTTGACGTCGATTTCAGGTCACGCGGCCGCGTGGGTGACGCGGTCGCGTGGGAGGCCATTAATCCCATATGACGCGGTCGCGTGGGGTGATTTGTGCCATTGGCACGCCTCCAGCGCTGCTCCTACGTAACTTTCTGTTCAATTTATTATTCTCTCATCTCCTTGCGACGCGGACGCGTCGCTGATGCGGTCGCGTCGCGTGCTCACTTTTTTTTTTATAATCTGAAAAATGCAGAATGCAGTGTTAATATGAATGTGATGCAAAACTCCAGGTTCAATAAAATAAAATAAAACTCAAAAATAAATAAAACTAAAAAAATGAAAAAGGACGATCATACCATGGTGGGTTGTCTCCCACCTAGCACTTTTAGTTAGGGTCCTTAAGTTGGACATTTGGTGAGCTTCCTATTATGGTGGCTTATGCTTGTATTCATCCAGGAATCTGCACCAATATTTGTATTTCCAGTAACCTCCGGGGTCCCAAACTAGGCATGTAAAACCCTTGAGCAGCTTCAAAAAGATTCTTAGGCTCCCGGGGTAACAAGTGTCAGAGCAGATTCCAGGATCCCAAATCTTGCTTTTACACCCATCCTTGTCGGGATCTATATTTTTCCAGCCGGGTGAAAGGTGATCTGAATTCTCACTGCAGCGACCAAACAGCTTCCTAGACCCATTCAGTTGAGCTTTATACCAACCTTTGCGTTTGAACTTAAAGCTTCCAACCATGATGAACCTTGCTTGACAATTCTTATCACTGGCTATCTTCCTCTTACTCTTAATGCCACAAAGAGCTCTAAGTTGACCATCCATCTCTAGTAGCCCATATTCAAGTGGGATTAGAAAGCTATGGGATATGAATTTTGCCCACTTGAATGTTGTGAAGGATAATGGCAACTTAGGGGGAGGTATTTTTAATGAAATTGCGAGCTCCACTCCCTTGTGCTCTTTTCTGATAACTACCACCTCTTTGCAAGCTTCTTCAATTTCAACCTCTTCCTCTTGGTAGCTCTCTTTCAATTCAATCTCCTCTTCATTGCTTTCCAAGGGCATGGGAGGTTGTGCTTCTTCTTCTTGAATCTCCTTCTCTTGATCAACCTCTTCCAAGTCTTCAACTATGATATGCTTTGGAGGTTGTACACCCTCCTCAGCATCAATTACAACCGTCTTGGAAGGAGGCTCTATGTCTTGACTTTCCCATGGAGGTTTTGCATTTCCTAAGTCTTCAACCACTTCTTCTTCTTCTTGAACAATGACAGTTTCTTCTACTTGTTCTAGTATGAATTCATTCTCTGTCTTGTCCACTGGGGTTTCTGGTATCTCCTTCATGCTATGCTCTTCACTAGACTGTCCACATGGGGCTGTGGCTGATCCTTGTGTATTTAAGCGCCTAGAAGCCCATTGAATTAATGCTTGCCCCAGTTGTTGAGTGGTTGCCTGAAATCGATCCATTGTTTCCTTGAGACGATCCTTTGCCTCTTGATGCACTCGGTTTTCATAAATAGGATCATAATGCTCTTGGATTAATGGATATGGAGATGGTGAATATTGAAATGGTGGTTCTTGTGAGTAATTGAGTTGGAATTGGGGTGGTTCTATATATGGTTCATATGGCTCATAAGGTGGTTGGTATGGTGGTTGAGGGTTAGGGTCATATGGAGGTGAATGGCAGAAAGGGGCTTGTGAGTTTGGTGGTCCAAAGTTTTGAATAAAGATAAGATAAAAAATTTTAAAAATAAAAATCTGAAAATTTTTTTTTCGAAAAAAATTAATTAAAAATATTTTTGAATTTAATGAAGAAAGAGAAAAACAATAAAATGACACCCAAATTTCAAATTTTTAGATCAAAACGAAGAAAACAACTAAGAACAGTTTGAAGGTCAAGATGAACGTGAAGAACAACTTGAAGATCAAGATGAACACTAAGAACAAATTTTTTGAAAAATTTTTTTTTTAATAACTAAATAAAAACAAATAACCTCTTAATTTATGAAAAAGCAAAAATAAAAACAAAAATAAAAACAAATAAACAAGCAAAAATTAAAAAAAAAAGAAATATTTACAATAACCAATAATAAGGCACACGTTTGTAATTTCCCGGCAACGGCGCCATTTTGACGTTAGGATTTTTGCCAGTAAAGAATGTCATAAAAACAGTCGCGTTGTAGATATAGTCTCTAAACCGACAAAAATCCCTACGTACAAACGTTTTGGTTGTCACAAGTAACAAACCCCTAAATAAATTGATAATCGAAGTATTTAAACCTCGGGTCGTCTTCTCAAGGAATTGCAGGGAGGTATGTTCTTAGTATGTTGCACAAAAAGAATAAAATAAAATAGTAATAATAAACTCTTGGCAAGGTATGAAGACTGGAGGTCCTATCCCAGTTATCCTTATCAATTGTAATGAGAATTGGATTTTTCTCCCACTTTATTAACCTCTAACTATGAAGGTAAGTTAAGTGGATGAATTAATTCTTGAAGAATTCCAATTCTCAATCAACAATGAGTTTGATAACTCAAGAGTTACCAATTATTTAACCAAAGCCAAAAGGAAGAAAATGTGTAAGTTAAATTGAAAGCACTTATAAATAAAGCAAAGCAATCTTAAATCTGAAATACCTCAAATAATATTAAATAAAATATACATATCTTAACATGAAAAGTTCATAAGCCAATTGGGCAAAATAAATAAAAATAAAGAACCTGGGATTGAGAGTCACTCCTAAAACTAAGAGAAATCCTAAATCCTAATCCTAAGAGAGAGGAGAGAACCTCTCTCTCTAAAAACTACATCTACTCCTAAAATTGTAAATTGTGAGAGCCCCCTATGAATGGGTGCAGTCCCCACTTTATAGCCTCTAATCTGTGTTTTCTGGGCCGCAAACTGGCTCAGAAACAGTCCAGAATTCGCTGGTTTCGAATTTTTGCCACGCTGGATTTCCGTCACTGCGATGCGGCCGCATGGATCACGTGGTCGCGTTGCCTAGTGTCAGGGGAACTATAATATATTATATATCAAATTGAAGCCCCGGATGTTAGCTTTCCAATGCAATTGGAACCGCATTGTTTGGACCTCTGTAGCTAAAGTTATAACCGTTTGAGTGCAGAGAGGTCAGGCTGGACAGCTTAGCAATTTCTCCAACTTCTTGTATTCCTTCCACTTTTGCATGCTTCCTTTCTATCCTCCAAGCCATTCCTGCCTTATAATATCTGAAAACACTTAACACACATATTAAGGCATCTAATGGTAATAAGAGAGGATTAATAATAAGCAAATATAAGATCAAAGAAGCATGTTTTCAATCATAGCACAAAATTAAGAAGGCAAATGTAAAACCATGCAAATAATATGAATAAGTAGGTAAAGAGTAGATAAAATCCACTCAATTGAGCACAAGATAAACCATGAAATAGTGGTTTATCAGTGACGCAGAAACCAGACCCAAGAGCCTTAGTCTCAGCCTCCATAACCGCATACGCAATTGGAAGAATCTGGTTATTTGGGTCTCTTCCAACTGCAGTCAAAAGTTGTCCTCCTTTGGGGGTTTTCAAGAAGCACCCGTCCAGCCAAATGAACCTTCTACAGTGTTGAAAACTTTTCTTACAAGCATCAAAGCATACATATAGTCTTTGGAAAACACAATAGTTCATTAGCTCTGCGTTCTGTCTCTCTTGAGCAAAATCTGGTGATCGAATTACCTTCAGAATCACTGTGGAACCTGGGTTTGTTCTTAGGAGTTCATGGCAGTAGTCATTTATTCACTTGTACTGCTCCCTAAAGGCGCCCTGTATCTGACTCAAAGCCTCCTGTTTTGTCTTAGCTGCCATTGCCTTGGTAATGGTCAGGTTCCATTTTTTGTGAGCCCTTGCAACCAGCTCCTTCACCTTGATCTTTGGGTTGGATTCAATTTTCTTCTTAAACTGGCTACCCAACCATTTGCTGTGCATAATTCGAACCCGGTGTGTCTGCATACATGTATGTTGGAGATTCATGCTTCTTAGTTGCCAAGTGGATTCCTCACTGACCCTGTGTGCATATAACCAAAAGGGGCAGCCTTTCTAACAAACAGCCCGGACCCTCACCAAGTCACACTTCTTGAATTTAATGTTCCTAGCTGTGTAGACTGCATAGGCTGCCACTGTATCCTTGAACTCTTGCCGAGATTCATACAATGTGCCCACCTTTCATTGGTACTTTTCCATGTCCTTTTGAGTCTTATGCACTGGAAACCTCTGCCCTTCATCCTCAGCAGCATCCTCCCCATCATCAGCACCCGTCCCTACTCCTGAAATTACATGGTTGGTGCACGAAATTGTGATATCCAGGCTCGAACAATCCCTGGCAACGTGAGCAACTTGGTACGTGTAATCATGATTACACTTTAATTATGTAAAATTCATGGCTCTTTCTCTCCCTGGCAATGGCGCCAAGAACATGGTGCCAATACCATGGTTCACAACTTCGATACAACTAACCAGCAAGTGCACTGGGTCATCCAAGTAATACCTTACGTGAGTAAGGGTCGAATCCCACGGAGATTGTTGGTATGAAGCAAGCTATGGTCACCTTGAAAATCTCAGTTAGGCAGATATAAATTGATAATGGTGTTTTCGAATTTAATATAATAAAATAGGGATAGAAATACTTATGTAATTCATTGGTAGGAATTTCAGATAAGCGAATGGAGATGCTTTCGTTCCTCTGAATCTCTGCTTTCCTGCTATCTTCATCCAATCAGTTTTACTCCTTTCCATGGCTGGCTTTATGCAAGGGCATCACCGTTGTCAGTGGCTACATCCCCTCCTCTCAGTGAAAAATATGCTCACATGCTCTGTCACAGCACGGCTAATCATCTGTCGGTTCTCGATCATGCTGGAATAGGATTCACCCTCCTTTTGCGTCTGTCACTAACGCCCAGCACTCGCGAGTTTGTAGCTCATCACAGTCATTCAATCATATTGAATCCTACTCGGAATACCACAGACAAGGTTTAGACTTTCCGGATTCTCTTGAATGCCGCCATCATTCTAGCTTACGCCACGAAGATTCCGATTAAGAGATCTAAGAGATATTCATTCTAGCTTATTTCATGTAGAACGGAAGTGTTTGTCAGGCACGTGTTCATAGGGGAGAATGGTGATGAGCGTCACACATAATCATCACCTTCATCACGTTCTTGGGTGCGAATGGATATCTTAGAAGCGAAATAAGATGAATTGAATAGAAAACAGTAGTACTTTGCATTAATCTTTGAGGAACAGCAGAGCTCCACACCTTAATCTAGGGAGTGTAGAAACTCTACCGTATGAAAATACATAAGTGAAGGTCCAGACATGGCCGAGATGGCCAGCCCCTCTGGTCTAAGAACAATGCGTTCAAAGATGCCTAATACAATAGTAAAAGGTCCTATTTATAATAAACTAGCTACTAGGGTTTACATGAGTAAGTAATTGATGCATAAATCCACTTCCGGAGCCCACTTGATGTGTGTTTGGGCTGAGCTTGAGTGTTGCACGTGTAGAGGTCTTTCTTGGAGTTGAACGCCAGCTTTTGTGCTAGTTTGGGCGTTCAACTCTGGTTTTGGCTCCTTTTCTGGCGCTGGACGCCAGATTTGGGTAGAAAGCTGGCGTTGAACGCCAGTTTACGTCGTCTATTCTTGGCCAAAGTATGGACTATTATATATTGCTGGAAAGCCCTGGA
>NC_029788.2:39664606-39677442 GCF_000816755.2 Arachis ipaensis | reverse complement strand
GCACACTCTTTTTTTGCTTTGGACCTTGACTTTAACCGCTCAGTCTCAAGTTTTCACTTGACACCTACACGCCACAAGCACATGGTTAGGGACAGCTTGGTTTAACCGCTTAGACCAGGATTTTATTCCTTTTAGGCCCTCCTATCCACTGATGCTCAAAGCCTTGGGATCCTTTTTATTGCCCTTGCCTTTTGGTTTCAAGGGTTATTGGCTTTTTGCTCTTGCCTCTTGGTTTTAAGAGCTTTTGGCTTTTTCTGCTTGCTTTTCTTTCTATTATTTTTTTTCGCCTATTTTTTTTTCTGCAAGCTTTATTCTTTGCTGCTTTTTCTTGCTTCAAGAATCATTTTTATGATTTTTCAGATTATCAAATAACATGTCTCCTAGTCATCATTCTTTCAAGAACCAACATATTTAACATTCTTAAACAATAACTTCAAAAGACATATGCACTGTTCAAGCATACATTCAGAAAACAAGAAGCATTGTCACCACATCAATATAATTAAGCTAAGTTCAAGGATAAATTCGAAACTCATGTACTTCTTGTTCTTTTGAATTAAAACATTTTTTTATTTAAGAGAGGTGATGGATTCATAGGATATCTATAACTTTAAGACATAGTTACTACTACTAATGATCATGTAATGAAGACACAAACATAGATAGGCACATAACATAGAAAACGAAAAACAGAAGAAAGAAGAACAAGGAATGAATCCACCTTAGTGATGATGGCGTTTCAATGATGTTTCTCTGGGATCTCATGGAAATGAGCTTCTTGTGCCTCTTGAGCTCCATGACTGGGCTCTCTTGCTTGCTCCATCTTCTTCTTAGTGATGGGCTTGTCCTCTTTAATGAGGATATCTCCCTCTATGTCAATTCCAGCTGAATTGCATAGGTGGCAAATGAGGTGAGGAAAGGCTAACCTTGCCATAGTGGAAGACTTGTTAGCCACCTTGTAGAGTTCTTGAGGTATAATCTTCCATTGAGCTCCTTCTACACATATGTCCATAAGGACTTGGTCCAACCTTTGATCAAAGTTGACCCTTCTAGTGTAGGGGCGTTCATCTCCTTGCATCATGGGCAAGTTAAACGCCAACCTCACATTTTCCGGACTAAAATCCAAGTATTTCCCCCGAACCATTGTAACATAGTTCTTTGGATCCGGGTTCTTACTTTGATCATGGTTCTTGGTGATCCATGCATTAGCATAGAACTCTTGAACCATTAGGATGCCGACTTGTTGGATGGGATTTGTTAGAACTTCCCAACCTCTTCTTTGAATTTCATGTCGGATCTCCGGATACTCATTTCTTTTGAGTTTGAAAGGGACCTCAGGGATCACCTTCTTCTTGGCCACAACATCATAGAAGTAGTCTTGATGGGCTTTGGAGATGAACCTTTCCATCTCCCATGACTCAGATGTGGAAGCTCTTGTCTTCCCTTTCCCCTTTCTAGAGGATTCTCCGGTCTTAGGTGCCATCAATGGTAATGGAAAATCAAAAAGCTTATGCTTTTACCGCACCAAACTTAGAATATTGCTCGCCCTCGAGCAATAAACAAAAGAATAGAAGAAGAAGAAGAAGAAATATGGAGAGGGAGAGGGAGATTGGTTTCGGCCAAGAGGAGTGTAGAGGGGTGTGTTGTGTGAATTTGATGAAGAATGGAGGGCTTTATATAGGGAAGGGGTGGGGGGAACGGTTTCGGCCATATGGGTGGGTTTGGGTGGGAAATTGGTTTTGAAATTTTGAAGGTAGGTGGAGTTTATGAGGTAGGCTTATGGGGAAGAGTGGATGGATGTGAGTGGTGAAGAGGTGATGGGGAAGAGAGTTTGAGGTGATTGGGGAAGGGTTTTTGGGGAAGAGTGTTTATGGGGGTGTGTGAAAGAGAGTGGTGAGAAGAAGTGAGTGGAGGTAGGTGGGGATCCTGTGGGGTCCACAGGTCCTGAGTGGATCCTGTGGGGTCCACAGATCCTGAGGTGTTCAAGGATTTACATCCCTGTACCCATTAGGCATGTAAAAATGCCTTTGCACACAACTCTGGGCGTTCAGCGCCAGGTTGGTGGCCATTTTGGGCGTTCAACGCCCATTTGTGTGCCATTTTTGGCGTTGAACGCCAGAACCATGCCTGTTCTGGCGTTCAGCGCCCAGAAGCTGCCCATTTTGGGCGTTCAGCGCCAGCACCATGCTCTGTTCTAGCGCTGAACGCCAGACAGATGCTCCTCCAGGGTGTGATTTTTCTTCTGCTGTTTTTGATTCTGTTTTCAATTTTTATATTTATTTTGTGACTTCACATGATCATAAACCTATAAAGACATATAACTAAGAAAAATATAGTTAGATAAATAAAAATTGGGTTGCCTCCCAATAAGCGCTTCTTTAATGTCAATAGCTTGATAGTGGGCTCTCATGGAGCCTCACAGGTGTGCAGAGCTTTGTTGAGACTCCCCAACACCAAACTTAGAGTTTGGATATGGGAGTTCAACACCAAACTTAGAGTTTGGCTGTGGCCTCCCAACACCAAACTTAGAGTTTGACTGTGGGGGCTTGGGTTGACTCTGCTTTGAGAGAAGCTTTTCATGCTTCCTCTCCATGATTGTAGAAGGAGATCCTTGAGTTTTGAACACAAGGGAGTTCTCATTCCATTGAAGGACTATTTCACCTCTGTCAACATCAATCACAGCTCTTGCTGTGGCCAGTAAAAGGTCTTCCTAGGATGATTGATTCATCCTCTTCCTTTCCAGTATCCAGGACTATGAAATCAGCAAGGATGTAAAGGCCTTCAACCTTTACTAACACGTCCTCTACTTGTCCATAAGCCTGTTTTCTGGAATTGCTATAGACTTCAGGATCTACTCCATTAGTCTTAACGGTATCACATATCTGCAAGAATTCAGTTAAGAACTGAAAAGGATCGTCAGATGGAAGTCCATGAAATTTGCAGTTCTGCTGCATCAGAGAAACTAATTGAGGTTTCAGCTCAAAGTTGTTTGCTCCAATGGCAGGAATGGAGATGCTTCTTCCATGTAAATTGGAATTAGGTGCAGTAAAGTCACCAAGCATCTTCCTTACATTATTATTATTTTCGGCTGCCATCTCCTCTTCCTGTTCGAAAATTTCTGAAAGGTTATCTCTGGATTGTTGTAATTTAGCTTCTCTTAATTTTCTCTTCAGAGTCCTTTCAAGTTCTGGATCTGCTTCAACAAGAATGTTCTTGTCCTTGCTCCTGCTCATATGACAAAGAAGAGGGCACAGAAAAATAATAATAATAATAATATGGATCCTTTATACCACAGTATAGGGATCCCTGTGTGAGTAGAAGAAGAGGGGGAGACAAAGAATGTAATGTAATGGAAGAAACACAACTGTGAGGATGGCAGAGATGTGAGATGAGATGTTAGTAGATGAATAAATAAATAGAATAAGATGAGAGAGAAGGAATTTTCGAAAATAGTTTTTGAAAAAGAGTTAGTGATTTTTTGAAAATAGTTTTTGAAAAATGTTAGTAATTTTCGAAAATTAAGATTTAAAAATTAAAAATTAAAATAATTAATAAATTAAAAAGAAATTTTGAAAAAGGGGAAAGATATTTTCGAAAATGAGAGAGAGAGAGTTAGTTAGGTAGTTTTGAAAAAGTTAAGAAACAAACAAAAAGTTAGTTAGTTAGTTGGAACAAATTTGAAAAGATAAGAAGTTAGGAAGTTTGAGAAGATATTTTGAAATCAAAATTTTTTGAAAAAGATAAGAAGATATTTTTGAAAAGATATGATTGAAATTGTTTTTGAAAAAGATTTAATTTTTAAAATCACAATTAATGACTTGATTCATAAGAAATCACTAGATATGATTCTAGAACTTAAAGTTTGAACCTTTCTTAACAAGTAAGTAACAAACTTGAAATTTTTGAATCAAAACATTAATTGCTATTGTTATTTTCGAAAATTTAGTATAAAAATAAGAAAAAGATTTTTGAAAAATATTTTTAGAATTTTCGAAAATAACTAAGAATTTTGAAAAAGATTTGACTTTTGAAAAAGATAAAATTTTCAAATTGAAAATTTGATTTGACTCATAAGAAACAAATTGATTTAAAAATTTTTGAAAAAGTCAATCCAAATTTTTGAATTTGATGAGAGAAAAAGGGAAAGATATTTTTTTGATTTTTTGAATTTTTATGATGAAAGGGAAAAACAAGAAAAATGATGCAATGCATGAGAATTTTAGATCAAAACATGTGATGCATGCAAGAATGCTATGAATGTCAAGATGAACACCAAGAACACTATGAAGATCATGATGAACACCAAGAACATATTTTTGAAAAATTTTTAATGCAAGGAAAACATGCAAGACACCAAACTTAGAATTCTTTAATGCTTAGACACTAAGAATTCAAGAATGCATATGAAAAACAAGAAAAGACACAAAACATGCAAATACAAAGATCAAACAAGAAGACTTACCAAGAACAACTTGAAGATAATGAAGAACACTATGAATGCATGAAATTTTCGAAAAATGCAAGATGCACATGCAAATGACACCAAACTTATAACATGATTCAAGACTCAAACAAGAAACACAAAAAATATTTTTGATTTTTATGATTTTCTAATTTTTTTTGTATTTTAGATTTTTTTTCGAAAATTTTTGTGAAAAATAAAAATAAGGATTCCAAAATTTTTAATATGAATTCCAGGAATCTTGCATTCTTAGTCTAAAGCTTCGGTCCAGGAATTAGACATGGCTCACTAGCCAGCCAAGCTTTCAAAGAAAGCTCCAGTCCAAAACACTAGACATGGCCAATGGCCAGCCAAGCTTCAGCATTTAACACCAGAGTATATTGCTCTTGATAACAAATTGCAAGCCTCAGTCCAAATAAATTTAGACATGGCTTTACAGCCAGCCAGGCTTTACATGCTTCATGAAACACTAGAATTCATTCTTAAAAATTTTGAATCTAAAATTTTTCGAAAACAAAAGAAAAATTTTTGAAAGATTTTTGAAAAATTTTTGAAAACAAAACAAAAGAAAATTACCTAATCTGAGCAACAGGATGAACCGTCAGTTGTCCAAACTTAAACAATCCCCGGCAACGGCGCCAAAAACTTGGTGCACGAAATTGTGATATCCAGGCTCGAACAATCCCTGGCAACGTGAGCAACTTGGTACGTGTAATCGTGATTACACTTTAATTATGTAAAATTCATGGCTCTTTCTCTCCCTGGCAATGGCGTCAAGAACATGGTGCCAATACCATGGTTCACAACTTCGATACAACTAACCAGCAAGTGCACTGGGTCATCCAAGTAATACCTTACGTGAGTAAGGGTCGAATCCCACGGAGATTGTTGGTATGAAGCAAGCTATGGTCACCTTGCAAATCTCAGTTAGGCAGATATAAATTGATAATGGTGTTTTCGAATTTAATATAATAAAATAGGGATAGAAATACTTATGTAATTCATTGGTAGGAATTTCAGATAAGCGAATGGAGATGCTTTCGTTCCTCTGAATCTCTGCTTTCCTGCTATCTTCATCTAATCAGTCTTACTCCTTTCCATGGCTGGCTTTATGCAAGGGCATCACCGTTGTCAGTGGTTACATCCCCTCCTCTCAGTGAATAATATGCTCACGCACCCTGTCACGGCACGGCTATTCATCTGTCGATTCTCGATCATGCTGGAATAGGATTCACCCTCCTTTTGCGTCTGTCACTAACGCCCAGCAATCGCGAGTTTGAAGCTCGTCACAATCATTCAATCATTGAATCCTACTCGGAATACCACAGACAAGGTTTAGACTTTCCGGATTCTCTTGAATGCCGCCATCATTCTAGCTTACGCCACGAAGATTCCGATTAAGAGATCTAAGAGATATTCATTCTAGCTTATTTCATGTAGAACGGAAGTGTTTGTCAGGCACGTGTTCATAGGGGAGAATGATGATGAGCGTCACAAATAATCATCACCTTCATCACGTTCTTGGGTGCGAATGGATATCTTAGAAGCGAAATAAGATGAATTGAATAGAAAACAGTAGTACTTTGCATTAATCTTTGAGGAACAGCAGAGCTCCACACCTTAATCTAGGGAGTGTAGAAACTCCACCGTATGAAAATACATAAGTGAAGGTCCAGGCATGGCCGAGATGGCCAGCCCCTCTGGTCTAAGAACAATGCATTCAAAGATGCCTAATACAATAGTAAAAGGTCCTATTTATAATAAACTAGCTACTAGGGTTTACATGAGTAAGTAATTGATGCATAAATCCACTTCCGGGGCCCACTTGATGTGTGTTTGGGCTGAGCTTGAGTGTTGCACGTTTAGAGGTCTTTCTTGGAGTTGAACGCCAGCTTTTGTGCCAGTTTGGGCGTTCAACTCTGGTTTTGGCTCCTTTTCTGGCGCTGGACGCCAGATTTGGGTAGAAAGCTGGCGTTGAACGCCAGTTTATGTCATCTATTCTTGGCCAAAGTATGGACTATTATATATTGCTGGAAAGCCCTGGAAGTCTACTTTCCAACGCAGTTGGAAGCGCGCCATTTTGAGTTCTTTAGCTCCAGAAAATCCACTTTGAGTGCAGGGAGGTCAGAATCCAACAGCATCAGCAGTCCTTCTTCATCCTCTGAATCTGATTTCTGCTCAAGTCCCTCAATTTCAGCCAGAAAATACCTGAAATCACAGAAAAACACACAAACTCATAGTAAAGTCCAGAAATGTGAATTTAACATAAAAACTAATGAAAACATCCCTAAAAGTAACTAGATCCTACTAAAAACATACTAAAAACAATGTCAAAAAGCGTATAAATTATTCGCTCATCAATGGTCCTGCTCCAATTCATCACTGTCAACTGCATCCTTATCATCGAAATCACTTGTGACAACCTTTTTGCCCTTCTCTGCATTACAGTCCTTCGGCACAGCATTATCTTCACCGAATCCACTTTCATAGTCGTAGACCTCATCACTGTCAGTGAAGTGGATGTCTTCTATACTATTTTTCTCTTTATTAGATGGTAAGTATGTTGGGTCATCACTGTCTTCGCCACTGGTAACATTGTCACTATCCGCCTCATGTCCCTCTTGGCCTAATTCCACTCCACTATGCTTATTCTCGCATTCGGCTTCACCAGTAACCCTCGCTCCATCACTCTTTTGTATACACTCTAATCGCTCAGGTGTTTGAGGTTCGATTCTCTCAATCCTCTACTAATCTTGCTTTCTAAGGCTTGCTCTTCTTCTACCAATCAACAAAAGTTTAATGCACAAAT
This sequence comes from Arachis ipaensis, assembly GCF_000816755.2. Lineage (NCBI taxonomy): Eukaryota > Viridiplantae > Streptophyta > Magnoliopsida > Fabales > Fabaceae > Arachis > Arachis ipaensis. The sequence continues at coordinate 39,670,171 of NC_029788.2, read as the reverse complement.
ACACAAATCAAGAGGTCTTTTAAGGGTTGTAATGGGGTTAGGGTCAAGGTAGGATTGTATTTGGTCAAGTGGACTAAAATTTGAATCCTTAATTAACTTAAACTTTTCCCACCTAACTTAAGACAATCCATGTAATCAAAGTACAAAACCTAACTATCCATTAACCGTGTTTTCCACATATTCATGCATCCTGATTCGAGTGCAGTTCATATGCCTTGCTATCACCATTTACTTTGGGGCATTTTGTCCCCTTTTATTATTTGCTCTCTTTCTTTTCTTTTTCTCCTTTATTTTTTTTCTTTTTCTCTTTTTTTTTCATAATTTTTCTTTTTTTTCTTTTCTTAAGGCATATGATTAAGGTATTAAATGCATGAACATATTCTCAACATTCTTTCACATTTTCAGAAAATTCTAACATACTCAATTCTCAAACCAAATGTTTCCAAACCCAATTTCCCCACACTTAAATCATAAGCACTCTCACTAGTCTAAACTAACCAAGGATTCAAATTAAGGACATTATTATTTTCCGCTTAGAGTTAATGATGAGCTAAAGTACAGAATAAAAGGGGTAAAATAGGCTCAAATTGGTTTGCAAAGGATAATGAAAGGTTAAGGCCATATGGATATGTAAGCTCAGTGAAACAAATGCCTCAATCATATAAGTGCATGCATACATCAAACAATGGAAATATAGAATCAAGCAAGACAAATATCACAATTTTAGAGAGAACAACACACACCAAAAATAAAATATTGGTTGATAAGATGCAACTAATCAATTAGGCACAAAATCTCACTGGTTTTGTGTGTTCGAGCTCTAAACCATGTTTCAATATAATATTTCTTCAAACAAGTTCAATAAAAATTTTAAATTTAAATTAGTGAAATACCATAAAAAGGATCTTGAAAAAGAAAATATTACTTCAACCAAGTAGTAACTAAATGCAAAAAAAGAAAAATCAAATAATCATGCAATTAAACATGCAAATGCAACAATGAACTAACAAATAAAGTAAAATATTGGTGTTGAGAAGAAAATAACTAACCCATGGAGATCAGTATCGACCTCCCCACACTTAAAGATTGCACCTTTCTCAGTGTATGCTAAGATGTACAAGTGGACGGGTTGCTCCAACTGACGCTTTTCTCCATAGATTGTGAAGATGGACTTGTCTGTTGCCCCTATTGAAAAGCTTCTCATTTTCCTTCTCGGTGGCCATCCTAAAAGAAGAGAAAAAAGAATAAAAGTAACCCAGGAATAAAGATAAAAAATCAAATAAAATATGGTTGGGTTAATGCCAAATAATGAGGGTCCCAACTACATGGTAGCTACAACATGCAAGTGAGAAAATAATAGAAGCAAGTGGCATATCAATAGTGCAAGAATTGCAACAATGGGGGAGAGGGTGTGGGTGATGCAAGATAGTATAAGTGCATATCAATGCAAATGGAATGCAAGTATCATAAAAGAATAGCATTGACTTATAAATAATAATACCCAATCAGAATAAAACAAGTCATGAAGCACCAAAAGAAAGCAAGAAAAGATGTAACAATTGAATAAGAAAATTTAACACCAATGGAAAAATAATAAATTTAGAAAAGAAAATAAAAATATGCACAAAATTAAAATACAATGGATGAAAGTATGCAAATATATTAAGTAAAACAGAATGAAAGTGAAGAAGAATGAGAAGTTAAAAAGATGAAGAAAAAAGAAAGAAAGGAAGAAGAAAGAAGGAAGAAGAAAGAAGGAAGAATGATAATAGAAAGATAACTAGGATTGGGGAAGAAAAGATAAGAAATTCTGGCGCAGATCTAGTTAAACTGTGTGTCGCATGCGACGCGGACACGTGCTGCGCGTGGGTTAGGCTATTTTCAAGTGACGTGGACGCGTCAGGGACGCGGACGCGTGACCTGATTTGTGCCATTGGCGCGAGTGCAGCCTCGCATATGCGCAACTCTCTGTTTCATACGCTCATTCCAAATTTCAGGGTGACACGCATGCGTGGTTGGCCTTATTTTGAAAAATGACGCATATGCGTCACCCACGCGTACGCGTGATGGGGTTTGTACTTCTAGCACCATTCCAGCCCCATTCCATCATAACTCTCTGCCATACACCCATTTGCGTCGATTTTGCAGTGTCACGCGTGCGCGTGGGTGACGCGCACTGGTGCACGAATTGTAAATCACACTTTTCACAACTCGTACCACTAACCAGCAAGTGCACTGGGTCGTCTAAGTAATACCTTACGTGAGTAAGGGTCGATCCCACGGAGATTGTCAGCTTGAAGCAAGCTATAATTATTTTGTAATTCTCAGTCAGGAAATTAATAATAAAAATAGTTGGGTTTATGAAAAGTAATTAACATAAAATAAATAATACTTGTTATGCAGTAATGGAGAACAGATTGAGGTTTTGGAGATGCTCTGTCTTCTGAATCTCTGCTTTTCTACTGTCTTCTTCTTCACGCACGCAAGGCTCCTTCCATGGCAAACTGTATGTTGGTGGATCTTCGTTGTCAATGGCTACCATCCATCCTCTCAATGAAAATGGTCCAAATGCGCTGTCACCGCACGGCTAATCATCTGTCGGTTCTCACTCATGTTGGAATAGAATTCATTGATTCTTTTGCGTCTGTCACTACGCCCAACACTCGTGAGTTTGAAGCTCGTCACAGTCATCCCTTCCCAGATTCTACTCAGAATACCACAGACAAGGTTTAGACTTTCCGATCTCAGGAATGGCCGCTAATAATTCTAGCCTATACCACGAAGACTCTGATCATGAACTAGGAGGTTAAGAGATACACACTCAAGCTAATGCAGATAGAACGGAGGTGGTTGTCAGGAACGCGTTCATATGTGAGAATGATGATGAGTGTCACGGATCATCACATTCATCAGGGTGAAGTGCGAGTGAATATCTTAGAATAGAAACAAGCGTGATTGAATGAAAAACAGTAGTAATTACATTAATTCATCGAAACACAGCAGAGCTCCTCACCCCCAACCATGGGGTTTAGAGACTCATTCTGTCAAAAATACAATGTAAAGTGTAAAAATGTCATGAGGTTCATAGTAAGTCTCTAAAAGTTATTTTTATACTAAACTAGTAGCTAGGGTTACAGAAAATAAGTAACTAAGTGTAGATAGTGCAGAAATCCACTTCCGGGGCCCACTTGGTGTGTGCTTGGGCTGCGCATTGAGCTTTACATGTGTAGAGGCTTCTCTTGGAGTTAAATGCCAGGTTGCAGCCTGTTTGTGGCGTTTAACTCTGGTTTGTAACCTGTTTCTGGCGTTTAACTTTAGAATAGGGTAGGAAGTTGGCATTTGAACGCCAGTTTGCATCATCAAAACTCGAGAAAAGTATGGACTATTATATATTTCTGGAAAGCCCTAGATGTCTACTTTCCAACGAAATTGAGAGTGCACCAATTGGGTTTCTATAGCTCCAGAAAATCCACTTCGAGTGTAGGGAGGTTAGAATCCAACAGCATCTGCAGTCATTTTTCAGCCTCTGAATCAGATTTTTGCTCAGGTCCCTCAATTTCAGCCAGAAAATACCTGAAATCTCAGAAAAATACACAAACTCATAGTAAAGTCTAGAAATGTGAATTTTTCATAAAAACTAATAAAAAAATAGTAAAAACTAACTAAGTCATACTAAAAACTACCTAAAAATAATGCCAAAAAGCGTATAAATTATCCGCTCATCACAACACCAAACTTAAATTGTTGCTTGTTTCCAAGAAACTGAAAATCAAATAGGATAAAAAGAAGAGAACATACTATAAATTCCAAAATATCAATGAAACTTAGCTCCAATTAGATGAGCGGGACTAGTACTTTTTTGCCTCTGAACAGTTTTGGCATCTCACTTTATCCTTTGAAGTTCAGAATGGTTGGCATCTATAGGAACTCAGAATCCAGATAGTGTTATTGATTCTCCTAGTTCAGTATGTTGATTCTTGAACACAGCTACTTTATGAGTCTTGGCCGTGGCCCTAAGCACTTTGTTTTCCAGTATTACCACCGGATACATAAATGCCACAAACACATAACTGGGTGAACCTTTTTAGATTGTGACTTAGCTTTGCTAAAATCCCCAATTAGAGGTGTCCAGAGTTCTTAAGCACACTCTTTTTTTTGCTTTGGATCACGACTTTAACCGCTCAGACTCAAGCTTTTCACTTGATACCTTCACGCCACAAGCACATGGTTAGGGACAGCTTGGTTTAGCCGCTTAGGCCAGGATTTTATTCCTTTGGGCCCTCCTATCCACTGATGCTCAAAGCCTTGGATCCTTTTTATTTTACCCTTGCCTTTTGGTTTAAAGGGTTATTGGCTTTTTGCTCTTGCCTTTTAGTTTAAAGAGCTCTTGGCTTTTTCTGCTTGCTTTTTCTTTTTTTTTTCTCTTTTTTTTTTCGCCATTTTTTTTGCAAGCCTTATTTTTCACTACTTTTTCTTACTTCAAGAATCAATTTTATGATTTTTCAGATTATCAATAACATTTTCCCTTATTCATTATTCTTTCAAGAGCCAACAATTTTAACATTCATAAATAACAAATTCAAAAGACATATGCACTGTTCAAGAATTCATTCAGAAAGCAGAAAGTATTGTCACCACATCAAAATAATTAAACTAATCTCAAGGATGAATTCAAAATTCATGTACTTCTTATTCTTTTGTAATTAAAGCATGTTTCATTTAAGAAAGGTGATGGATTCATAGGACATTCATAGCTTTAAGACATAGACACTTGAACACTAATGATCATGTAATAAAGACACAAACACGAATAAACATAGAGCATAGTAAAAAAAACAAAAAAATAAAGAACAAAAAAATTAAAGAACGGGTCCACCTTAGTGATGGCGACTAGTTCTTTCTCTTGAAGATCTTATGGAGTGCTTTAGCTCCTCAGTGTCTCTTCCTTGCCTTTATTGCTCCTCCCTCATAGCTCTTTGATCTTCTCTAATTTCATGGAGGAGGATAGAATACTCTTGGTGCTCCACCCTTAGTTGTCCCATGTTAGAACTCAATTCTCCTAAGGAGGTGTTAATTTTCTCCCAATAGTTTTGTGGAGGAAAGTACATCCCTTGAGGCATCTCAGGGATTTCATGATGAGGAATTTCCTCATGCTCTTGTTGAGGTCCATGAGTGGGCTCTCTTTTTGAGGTCCATGAGTGGAATCTCTTGTTTGCTCCATCCTTTTCTTAGTGATGGGCTTGTGAGATGAATCTCTCTATCTCCCATGACTCGGATGTGGAAGCAATTGTCTTCCCTTTTCCTCTTTCTAGAGGTTTCTCCAGCCTTTGGTGCCATTAATGGTTATGGAAAAACAAAAAGTAATGCTTTTACCACACCAAACTTAAAAGGTTTGCTCGTCTCGAGCAAAAGAAGAAAGAAGTAGTAGTAGAAGAAGAAAATGGAGGAGACAGAGGGAGATATGTGGTTTGGCCAAGGGGTAGAAGTAGTGGTTGTAATGTGTGAAAATGAAGGAGTGGTGAGGGGTTTATATAGGGGTAGGGGGAGTGATTGGTGATTGGTGAA
>NC_029788.2:39662027-39664554 GCF_000816755.2 Arachis ipaensis | reverse complement strand
GTTTAACGCCAAGTTGGTGCTTGTTTCTGGTGTTAAATGCCAGACTGTAGCTTGTTTCTGGCGTTAAACGCCAGTAAGCTCTTCCTCCAGGGTGAGCTATTTTTAATGCTATTTTTTATTTTGCTTTGATTTTTGTGACTCCACATGATCATCATCCTAAAGAAAACATAAAATAAAAATGGAAAATAGAAAATTAACATAGATAAGTAAAAATTGGGTTGCCTCCCAATAAGCGCTTCTTTATTGTCTTTAGCTGGACCTTACTGAGCTTTTAATCTAGTCTCAGCTTTAAGCATTCTTGCTCAACATTGCCTTCAAGATAATGCTTGACTCTCTATCCATTAACAATGAACTTCTTATTAGAATCAATGTCTTGAAGCTCCACATAGCCATATGGTGACACACTTATAATCACATATGGTCCCCTCTACCGGGATTTCAGTTTCCTGGGGAATAATCTGAGCCTAGAGTTAAACAGCAGAACCTTTTGTCCTGGTTCAAAGACTCTGGATGACAATTTCTTATCATGCCACCTTTTTGCTTTCTCTTTGTAAATCTTAGCATTTTCGAAAGCATTGAGTCGGAATTCCTCTAGCTCATTCAGCTGGAGCAATCTTTTCTCTCCAGCTAATTTGGCATCAAAGTTTAGGAATCTGGTTGTCCAGTAGGCCTTATGCTCCAGTTCCACGGGCAAATGACAGGCCTTACCATACACAAGCTGGTATGGAGAGGTCCCTATAAGAGTCTTGAATGCTGTTCTGTATGCCCACAGAGCCTCATCCAAGCTTCTTGCCCAATCCCTTCTACGGATATTTATAGTCCATTCCAGGATTCTTTTTAATTCTCTATTAGAGACTTCAGCCTGCCCATTTGTCTGTGGATGATATGGAGTTGCTACTTTGTGGCTAATTCCATATCGGACCATAGCAGAGTAAAGCTGTTTATTGCAGAAGTGAGTGCCCCCATCACTGATTAGTGCTCTAGGGACACCAAACCTGCTGAAGATATGTTTCTGGAGGAACTTCATCACTGTCTTAGTATCATTAGTGGGTGTTGCAATGGCCTCTACCCATTTGGATACATAGTCGACCACCACCAGAATATAAGTGTTTGAGTATGATGGTGGGAAAGGCCCCATGAAGTCAATACCCCATACGTCAAACAACTCAATCTCTAAGATCCCTTGCTGAGGCATGGCGTAACCATGAGGCAGATTACTAGTTCTCTGGCAGCTGTCACAATTACGCACAAACTCTCGGGAGTCTTTATAGAGAGTAGGCTAGTAGAAGCCACATTGGAGGACTTTTGTGGCTGTTCGCTCACCTCCAAAATGTCCTCCATATTGTGATCCATGACAATGCCATAGGATCTTCTGTGCTTCTTCTCTAGGCACACACCTACGGATTATTCCGTCTGCACATCTCTTAAAGAGATATGCTTCATCCCACAAGTAGTACTTTGCAAAAGTAATTAATTTTTTTGTTTGTTGCCTGCTGTACTCTTTGGGTATGAATCTTGCAGCTTTATAGTTTGCAATGTTTACAAACCATGGTGTTTCCTGAATGGCAAACAATTGCTCATCCGGAAAGGTTTCAGAGATCTCAATAGAGGGAAAGGACGCTCCTTCTACTGGTTCTATCTGGGACAGATGATCTGCCACTTGGTTCTCTGTCCATTTTCTGTCTCTTATTTCTATATCAAACTCTTGCAGAAGTAACACCCATCTTATGAGCCTGGGTTTTGAATCCTACTTTATGAGTAGATATTTAAGAGCAGCATGTCGGTGTACACAATCACTTTTGATCCTACTAAGTATGATCTAAACTTGTCAATGGCATAAACCACTGCAAGCAATTCTTTTTCTGTGGTTGTGTAATTTTTCTGGGCATCATTTAAAACACGGCTAGCATAATAAATAATATGCAGAAGCTTGTTATGCCTCTGTCCCAATACTGCACCAATGGCATGGTCACTGGCATTACACATTAGTTCGAATGGTAATGTCCAGTCTGGTGCAGAAATAACTGGTGCTGTGACCAGCTTAGCTTTCAGAGTTTCAAATGCCTGTAGACACTCTGTGTCAAACACAAATGGCATGTCAGTAGCTAGCAGATTTCTCAGAGGTTTTGCAATTTTTGAAAAATCCTTTATAAACCTCCTATAGAATCCTGCATGCCCCAGAAAGCTTCTGATTGCCTTAACATTGGCAGGTGGGGGTAATTTTTCAATTACCTCTACCTTAGCTTGATCCACCTCTATTCCCTTGTTCGAAATCTTGTGCCCAAGGACAATCCCTTCAGTCACCATAAAGTGACATTTTTCCCAGTTTAAAACCAGGTTATTCTCTTGGCATCTTTTCAGAACCAGTGTCAGGTGATCAAGACAGGAGCTAAATAAGTCTCCATATACTGAGAAATCATCCATGAATACTGAAAAGAAGACTTCTAGAATTTTCTCTACCATATCAGAGAAGATAGAGAGCATGCACCTCTGAAAGGTTGCAGGTGCATTGCACAGATTGCACAGA
>NC_029788.2:39630593-39659840 GCF_000816755.2 Arachis ipaensis | reverse complement strand
TTTTCTCTACCATATCAGAGAAGATAGAGAGCATGCACCTCTGAAAGGTTGCAGGTGCATTGCACAGACCAAAAGGCATCCTTCTGTAGGCAAACACTCCAGAAGGACATGTGAATGCTATTTTCTCTTGGTCCTGAGGATCTACTGCAATTTGGTTGTAACCTGAATAGCCGTCCAAAAAGTAGTAATATTCATGACTTGCTAGTCTCTCTAGCATCTGGTCTATGAATGGTAAAGGAAAGTGATCCTTCCTGGTGGCTGTATTGAGCCTTCTGTAGTCAATACACATACGCCACCCTGTAACGGTTCTTGTAGGAACCAGTTCATTTTTTTTATTATGAACCACTGTCATGCCTCCCTTCTTGGGGACAACTTGGACAGGGCTCACCCAGGGGCTATCAGAAATAGGATAAATAATCCCAGCCTCCAGTAACTTGGTGACCTCTTTCTGCACCACCTCCTTCATGGCTGGATTTAGCCGCCTCTGTGGTTGAACCACTGGCTTAGCATCGTCCTCCAATAGGATCTTGTGCATGCATCTTGCTGGGTTGATGCCCTTAAGTTCACTTATGGACCACCCAAGAGCTGCCTTGTGTGTCCTTAGCACTTGAAGTAGTGCTTTCTCTTCCTGTGGATTTAAAGCAGAGCTTATGATCACCGGAAAAGTGTCACCTTCTCCCAGAAATGCATATTTTAGGGATGATGTTAGTGGTTTGAGCTCGGGTTTAGGAGGTTTCTCCTCTTCCTGAGGAATTTTCAGAGGCTCTTTTATTTCCTCTGATTCCTCCAGATCAGGCTGAACATCTTTAAAGATGTCTTCTAGCTTTGATTCGAGACTCTCAGCCATGTTGATCTTCTCTACCAGGGAGTCAATAATATCAACATGCATGCAGTCTTTTGATGTGTCTGGATGCTTCATTGCCTCAACAGCATTCAGCCTGACCTCATCCTCATTGACTCTTAAGGTCACTTCCCCTTTTTGGACATCAATGAGGGTTCGTCCAGTTGCTAGGAAAGGTCTTCCTAGAATGAGAGTTGCACTCTTGTGCTCCTCCATTTCCAGCACTATAAAGTCAGTGGGAAAGGCAAATGGCCCAACCTTGATAATCATGTCCTCAATTATGCCTGATGGATATTTATTGGAGCCATAAGCAAGTTGAAGACATATTCGGGTTGGTTTGACATCTTCAGTCAAGCCAAGCTTTCTGATAGTGGATGCAGGGATTAGATTGATACTTGCCCCAAGGTCACATAGAGCTGTCTTGGTACAAGTACCCTCTAATGTGCATGGTATCATAAAGCTTCCGGGATCCTTAAGCTTTTCTGGTAAGCTTGTCAGAATGACTGCACTGCATTCTTCAGTGAGAAAAACTTTTTCTGTTTCTCTCCAATCCTTCTTATGACTTAAGATCTCTTTCATGAACTTAGCATAAGAGGGTATTTGCTCAAGTGCCTCTGCAAATGGAATCTTTATTTCAAGAGTCCCGAGATAGTTTGTAAAGCGGGCAAATTGTTTATCCTATTCCGCTTGGCAGAGTTTCTGAGGATAAGGCATTTTGGCTTTATATTCTTCAACCTTAGTTACTGCAGGTTTATTTCCTATAGAGGCAGGTTGAGAAGCCTTCTTGAGGGAGTTATTATCAGCACTTGCAGGTGTCTGATCCCTCACTGGCATTTGAACACCAGGACTGGACGTGGATTGGGCGTTTAACGCCAGAACTGGACATGGATTGGGAGTTTAACGCCAGTTTTTCACCCGTTTCTGGCGTTTGAATGCCAGACTTATTCCTCTCTGGGCTCTTATTGTCCTCAGAGGGATTTTGGGTAGCAGGTCACTCATCCTCGGTCAGCTGTTCTTTTCTTGGCTTTCTGCTGCTTTGAGTTGAGGTATTTAACATTTTTGCACTTCTTAATTGAACTGCTTAGCACTCCTCTGTTATCTATTTTGATAACTGCTGTTTTGTCTGATTCAATTGTGATTCCATATCCTTGTTAGCAATTTTGGTTTCTTGTAGCATCTCCTTAAATTCTGCTAACTGCCTTGTTATAGAAGATAGTTGTTAATTGAGTTCAGCAACTTGTTCCTGAGGACTAAAGTCAGTTGATACTGCCTTAGCTTCTTCTTTCATGGAGGACTCATTACTTATGTACAGATGCTGATTTCTAGCAACTATATCAATAAGCTCTTGAGCCTCTTCAATAGTCTTTCTCATGTGTATAGACCCACCAGCTGAGTGGTCTAGAGATATCTGAGCTTTTTCTGTAAGTCCATAGTAGAAGATGTCTAATTGCACCCACTCTGAAAATATTTCAGAGGGGATATTTCCTTAGCATCCCTCTGTACCTCTCCCAGGCGTTATAAAGGGATTCATGATCCTCTTGTTTAAAGCCTTGGATGTCCAGCCTTAGCTGTGTCATCCTTTTGGAGGGAAATATTGATTCAGGAATTTGTCTGATAACTGTTTCCATGTTCTTATACTTGCTGTGGGTTGGTTATTTAACCACCTCTTAGCTTGATCTTTTATAGCAAATGGAAACAGTAACAGCCTGTATACATCCTGATCTACCTCTTTGTCACGCACTGTGTCAGCAATTTGCAAGAACTGCGCCAGAAACTCAGTAGGTTCTTCCTGTGGAAGACCGGAATACTGGCAATTTTGCTGCACCATGACAATGAGCTGAGGATTTAACTCAAAACTGCTTGCCTTGATGGGAGGTATACAGATGCTACTCCCATATGCAGCAGTAATGAGGTTAGCATATGACCTTAGAGTCCTTCTGGACTGTTCATTTCCACTTAAGTCCATGATGGAGAAAAGGGAATTGATATGAATTGTAAATAAAATATATTTTTATTTTTATTTTATAAAAAAAATGAATAAATAAAAAAATAAAATAAGATAAAATAATTAGAAATTAAAATATAGAAAACTTTGAATATCAAGATGAACACCAAAAGTAACTTTTGAAAAATTTTTAAGAAAACAGAAACACAAAGGACACCAAACTTAAAAATTTTTGTACTTTAAGCATTAATAATTCGAAAAAAATGAAAGAAAAATAAACTTATGCAATTGACACCAAACTTAAAATATGAAACTAAACTCAAACAGAAGACTAAATCATGAAGTTATTAGTTTTGAAATTTTCGAAAATAATTTAGAAAAATAAAATAAAGATTTTAAAATTTTAACCAAAAACAATAATAGAAGACTCTAAACCACTCCTCACCCCCAACCATGGGGTTTAGAGACTCATGCCGTCAGAAATACAATGTAAAGTGTAAAAATGTCATGAGGTACATAGTAAGTCTCTAAAAGTTGTTTTTATACTAAACTAGTAGCTAGGGTTGCAGAAAATAAGTAACTAAGTACAGATAGTGCAGAAATCCACTTCCGGGGCCCACTTTGTGTGTGCTTGAGCTGAGCATTGAGCTTTACACGTGTAGAGGCTTCTCTTGGAGTTAAACACCAGGTTGCAGCCTGTTTGTGGCGTTTAACTCTGGTTTGTAACCTGTTTCTGGCGTTTAACTTCAGAATAGGGCAGGAAGTTGGCGTTTGAACGCCTGTTTGCGTCATCAAAACTCGGGCAAAATATGGACTATTATATATTGCTGGAAAGCCCTAAATCTCTACTTTCCAACGCAATTAAGATCGCGCCAATTGAATTTCTATAACTCCAGAAAATTCACTTCGAGTGCAGGGAGGTCAGAATCCAACAGCATCTGCAGTCCTTTTTCAGCTTCTGAATCAGATTTTTGCTCAGGTCCCTCAATTTCAGCCAGAAAATACCTGAGATCACAGAAAAACACACAAACTCATAGTAAAGTCTAGGAATGTGAATTTTTCATAAAAACTAATAAAAACATAGTAAAAACTAACTAAATCATACTAAAAACTACCTAAAAACAATGCCAAAAAGCGTATAAATTATCCGCTCATCACGCACGCATGGATGGCTGATTTCGCAAGCGACGCAGACGCGTCAGGGATGCGTTCGCGTGGGCGTGTTTGTGCCTAAGGCACGCCTCCAGCCATGCTCCCGTGTGACTCTCTGCTTCTTTTCTTCTTTGTTTCGAAAGCACTTATGACGCGTACACGTCAGCGACCCTCGTGCGTCGCGTGCATTTTTTCTTTTATGCAAAATGCAGATGCAAATGCAGACTGTATGCATGAACACTAAGAAAAATAGAATAAAATAAAACTAAGAATAGAAGAAAATGAAATAAAACTAATACTAAAAAAGAACGATCATAACATGGTGGGTTGTCTCCCACCTAGCACTTTTAGTTAAAGTCCTTAAGTTGGACATTTGATGAGCTCCCTGTTATGGTGGCTTGTGCTTGAACTCATCTAGGAATCCCCACCAATGTTTGCAATTCCAATATCCTCCGAGATCCCACACTAGTTGCATAAATCCTTCAAGCAAGTTAAAGCAAGTGACAATGCCCCAAGAGTGTTGATTGCCAGAATGAATTCTGGGGTCCCAAACCTTGCTTTTGCACCCGTCTTCTTGTTGATCATCATTTTTCCACTTGGGTGGTGAACAGTTGGAATTCTTACCGAGACATCCAAATAATTTTCTAGACCCATTCAATTGAGAATTATACTAACCCTTATACTCCAATTTGGAGCATGCAACCATATTGAACCTTGCATGACAATTTTTACCACTAACCATCTCCCTCTTACTCTTATAGCCACAAAGAGCTCTAAGTTGCCCATCCGTCTCAAGCAAAGCATATTCAAGTGAGCTAATTAAGCTTAGAGATGAAAGATTTACCCACTTGAATGAAAGGATGGATGGTGATGGCTTTGGGGGAGAGGTCTCCAACAACCTTGGCAAGGTGATTTCTAGCTCCATTCCCTTGAGCTCTTGATGAGCGGATAATTTATACGCTTTTTGACATTATTTTTAGTATGTTTTTAGTAGGATCTAGTTACTTTTAGGGATGTTTTCATTAGTTTTTATGTTAAATTCACATTTCTGGACTTTACTATGAGTTTGTGTGTTTTTCTGTGATTTCAGGTATTTTCTGGCTGAAATTGAGGGACTTGAGCAAAAATCAGATTCAGAGGTTGAAGAAGGACTGCTGATGCTGTTGGATTCTGACCTCCCTGCACTCAAAGTGGATTTTCTGGAGCTACAAAACTCCAAATGGCGCGCTTCCAATTGCGTTCGAACGTAGACATCCAGGACTTTCCAGCAATATATAATAGTCCATACTTTGGCCAAGAATAGATGACGTAAACTGGCGTTCAAAGCCAGCTTTCTACCCAAATCTGGCGTCCAGCGCCAGAAAAGGAGCCAAAACCAGAGTTGAACGCCCAAACTGGCACAAAAGCTGGCGTTCAACTCCAAGAAAGACCTCTACACGTGCAACACTCAGGCTCAGCCCAAACACACACCAAGTGGGCCCAGGAAGTGGGTTTATGCATCAATTACTTACTCATGTAAACCCTAGTAGCTAGTTTATTATAAATAGGACCTTTTACTATTGTATTTGGCATCTTTGGATTACCTTATGATCCTTTGATCACGTTTTAGGGGGCTGGCCATCTCAGCCATGCCTGGACCTTCACTTATATATTTTTAACGGTAGAGTTTCTACACTCCATAGATTAAGGTGTGGAGCTCTGCTGTTCCTCAAATATTAATGCAAAGTACTACTGTTTTCTATTCAATTCTTCTTATTTCGCTTCTAAGATATCCATTCGCACCAAAGAACGTGATGAAGGTGATGATTATGTGTGACGCTCATTATCCTTCTCCCTTATGAACGCGTGCCTAACAAACACTTCCGTTCTACATGAAATAAGCTAGAATGAATATCTCTTAGATCTCCCAACCAGAATCTTCGTGGCGTAAGCTAGAATGATGGCGGCATTCAAGAGAATCCGGAAGGTCTAAACCTTTTATGTGGTATTCCGAGTAGGATTCAATGATTGAATGACTGTGACGAGCTCCTAACTCGCGATTGCAGGGCATTAGTGACAGACGCAAAAGGATAGTAAATCCTATTCCAGCATGATCGAGAACCGACAGATGAATAGCCGTGCCGTGACAGGGTGTGTGAGCATATTATTCACTGAGAGGATAAGATGAAGCCATTTACAAGGGTGATGCCTCCAGACGATTAGCCGTGTCGTGACAGGGCATTGGATCATTTTCCCGAGAGATGACCGAAAGTAGCCATTGACAGTGGTGATGTATCACATAAAGCCAGCCATGGAAAGGAGTAAGACTAATTGGATGAAGATAGCAGGAAAGCAGAGGTTCAGAGGAACGAAAGCATCTCCATTCGCTTATCTGAAATTCCTACCAATGAATTACATAAGTATCTCTATCCCTATTCTATTATATAATATTCGAAAACACCATTATCACTTTATATCCGCCTAACTGAGATTTGCAAGGTGACCATAGCTTGCTTCATACCGACAATCTCCGTGGGATTCGACCCTTACTCACGTAAGGTATTACTTGGACGACCCGGTGCACTTGCTGGTTAGTTGTATCGAAGTTGTGAACCATGGTATTGGCACCATATTCTTGGTGCCATTGCCAGGGAAAGAAAGAGCCATGAATTCTACATAATCAAAGTGTAATCACGATTGCGCGTACCAAGTTGCTCACGTTGCCAGGGATTGTTTGAGCCTGGACATCACAATTTCGTGCACCAAGTTTTTGGCGCCGTTGCCGGAGACTTAATTGTTCCTGTTTGGCGCCAAGAATCGTCTGAGATCCCAATCCCGGCAACAACACCAAGTTTTTGGCGCCGTTGCCGGGGATTGTTCGAGTTTGGACAACTGACGGTTCATCTTGTTGCTCAGATTAGGTAATTTTCTTTTTATTTTATTTTCAAAAATTTTTTCAAAAATATTTCTAAAATTTTCTCATCTGTTTTCGAAAAAAAAAATTATTTAATAATAAAAATAATGTTTTCAAAAATAAATTATTCTATGGCTTCAAAATTTTTAAGAATGAATTCTAGTGTTTCATGAAGCATATGAAGCCTGGCTGGCTGTAAAGCCATGTCTAAATTCTTTTGGACTGAGGCTTCCTAATCATCATCACAAGAGCAAGCTAGTTGTTGCCAATAAAATTTGCTGTTGTATGCATGAGAGGTATCTGCTGAAGCTTGGCTGGCCATTGGCCATGTCTAGTGTTTTGGACTGGAGCTTTCATTGAAAGCTTGGCTGGCTAGTGAGCCATGTCTAGTTCCTGGACTGAAGCTTTAGACTAAGAATGCAAGATTCCTGGAATTCATGTTAAAAATTTTGGAATCCTTATTTTTTTCTCTTTCATATAATTTTTGAAAAAAAATCCAAAAAAATTTTTAGAAAATCAAAAAAAAAAATCAATCAAAAATATTTTGTGTTTCTTGTTTTGAGTCTTGAGTCATATCATAAGTTTGGTGTCACTTGCATATGCATCTTGCATTTTTCGAAAATTTTATGCATTCATAGTGTTCTTCATGATCTTCAAGTTGTTCTTGGTAAGTCTTCTTGTTTGATCTTGATGTTTTCTTGTTTTGTGTCTTTTCATGTTTATCATATGCATTCTTGAATTCTTAGTGTCTAAGCATTAAAGAATTCTAAGTTTGGTGTCTTGCATGTTTTCTTTGCATTAAAAATTTTTCAAAAATATGTTCTTGATGTTCATCTTGACATTCAAAGTGTTCTTGGTGTTCATCTTGACATTCATATCATTCATGCATGCATTCATTGTTTTGATCTAAAAATTTCATGCATTGCATAATTTTCATGTTTTTCATAAAAATTTCAAAAAAAATCAAAAAAATATCTTTCCCTTTTTCTCTCATCAAATTCGAAAATTTGAATTGACTTTTTCAAAAAATTTTAAAATCAAATTGTTTCTCATGAAGTCAAATCAAATTTTCAATTTGAAAATCTTATCTTTTTCAAAATCTTTTTCAAAAATCAAATCTTTTTCAAAATTCTTAGTTATTTTCAAAAATTCCAAAAATATTTTTTAAAAATCTTTTTCTTATTTTTGTATTAAATTTTCGAAAATAACATAAACAATTAATGTTTTGATTCAAAAATTTCAAGTTTGTTACTTACTTGTTAAGAAAGATTCAAACTTTAAGTTCTAGAATCATATCTTGTGATTTCTTGTGAATCAAGTCATTAATTGTGATTTTAAAAATTCAAATCTTTTTCAAAAACTAATTTTTATCATATCTTTTTAAAAATATCTTCTTATCTTATCTTTTTCAAAAAATTTGATTTCAAAATATCTTCTCTAACTTCCTAACTTCCTATCTTTTCAAAATTTGTTTCAACTAACTAACTAACTTTTTGTTTGTTTCTTAACTTTTTCAAAACTACCTAACTAACTCTCTCTCTCTCATTTTCGAATATATTTTCCCCCTTTTTCAAAATTTCTTTTTTAATTTATTAATTATTTTATTTTTTAAATCTTAATTTTCGAAAATCACTAACATTTTTCAAAAACTATTTTCAAAAATCACTAACTCCTTTTCAAAATTAATTTTTGAAAATTCCCTCCTTCTCTCTCATCTTATTTTATTTATTTATTCATCTACTAACATCTCTTCCTCACATCATCACCAAATTCGAACCCCCTCCTCTATCTGTGTTCGAATTTCTTCTTCTTTTCTTCTACTAACAATAAGGATCCTCTTTACTGTGACATAGAGGATTCCTCTTTTTTTCTTTTTCTCTCCTCTTTCTTATGAGCAGGGACAGAGAAAAAGGCATTCTTGTTGAAGCTGATCCAGAACCTGAAAGGACTCTGAAGAGAAAATTAAGAGAAGCTAAANCAAGAACATTAAGGAAATGCCACCATCACTAAGGTGGATTCATTCCTTGTTCTTATTTCTTCTGTTTTCGTTTTCTATGTTATGTGCTTGTCTATGTTTTTGTCTTCATTACATGATCATTAGTAGTAGTAACTATGTCTTAAAGTTATAAATGTCGTATGAATCCATCACCTCTCTTAAATAAAAAATGTTTTAATTCAAAAGAACAAGAAGTACATGAGTTTCGAATTTATCCTTGAACTTAGCTTAATTATATTGATGTGGTGACAATGCTTCTTGTTTTCTGAATGTATACTTGAACAGTGCAAATGTCTTTTGAAGTTGTTGTTTAAGAATGTTAAATATGTTGGCTCTTGAAAGAATGATGACTAGGAGACATGTTATTTGATAATCTGAAAAATGATAAAAATGATTCTTGAAGCAAGAAAAAGCAGCAAAGAACAAAGCTTGCAGAAAAAAAAATAGGCAAAAAAAAAATAGAAAGAAAAAGAAAAAGCAAGCAGAAAAAGCCAAAAGCTCTTAAAACAAGAGGCAAGAGCAAAAAAGCCAAGAATAAAATCCTGGTCTAAGCAGCTAAACCAAGCTGTCCCTATCCATGTGCTTGTGGCGTGTAGGTGTCAAGTGAAAACTTGAGACTGAGCGGTTAAAGTCAAGGTCCAAAGCAAAAAAAAAAAGAGAGTGTGCTTTAAGAACCCTGGACACCTCTAATTGGGGACTTTAGCAAAGCTGAGTCACAATCTGGAAAGGTTCACCCAATTATGTGTCTGTGGCATTTATGTATCCGGTGGTAATACTGGAAAACAAAGTGCTTAGGGCCACGGCCAAGACTCATAAAGAAGCTGTGTTCAAGAATCATCATACTGAACTAGGAGAGTCAATAACACTATTCGAAATCTGAAGTTCCTATAGATGCCAATCATTCTGAACCTCAATGGATAAAGTGAGATGCCAAAACTATTCAAGAGGCAAAAAAGCTATAAGTCCCGCTCATATGATTAAAGCTCTGTTTCATTGATAGTTTGGAATTTATAGTATATTCTCTTCTTTTTATCCTATTTGATTTTCAGTTGCTTAGGGACAAGCAACAATTTAAGTTTGGTGTTGTGATGAGCGGATAATTTATACGCTTTTTGACATTATTTTTAGTATATTTTTAGTAGGATCTAGTTACTTTTAGGGATGTTTTCATTAGTTTTTATGTTAAATTCACATTTCTGGACTTTACTATGAGTTTGTGTGTTTTTCTGTGATTTCAGGTATTTTCTGGCTGAAATTGAGGGACTTGAGCAAAAATCAGATTCAGAGGTTGAAAAAGGACTGCTGATGCTGTTGGATTCTGACCTCCCTGCACTCAAAGTAGATTTTCTGGAGCTACAGAACTCCAAATGGCGCGCTTCCAATTGCGTTGGAAAGTAGACATCCAGGGCTTTCCCGCAATATATAATAGTCTATACTTTGGCCAAGAATAGACGACGTAAACTGGCGTTCAACGCCAGCTTTCTACCCAAATCTGGCGTCCAGCGCCAGAAAAGGAGCCAAAACCAGAGTTGAACGCCCAAACTGGCACAAAAGCTGGCGTTCAACTCCAAGAAGGACCTCTACACGTGCAAAACTCAGGCTCAGCCCAAACACACACCAAGTGGGCCCAGGAAGTGGGTTTATGCATCAATTACTTACTCATGTAAACCCTAGTAGCTAGTTTATTATAAATAGGACCTCTATTCCAGCATGATCGAGAACCGACAGATGAATAGCCGTGCCGTGACAATGCGTGAGCATATTATTCACTGAGAGGATAAGATGAAGCCATTGATAAGGGTGATGCCTCCAGACGATTAGCCGTGCCGTGACAGGACATTGGATCATTTTCCCGAGAGATGACCGAAAGTAGCCATTGACAGTGGTGATGTATCACATAAAGCCAGCCATGGAAAGGAGTAAGACTGATTGGATGAAGATAGCAGGAAAACAGAGGTTCAGAGGAACGAAAGCATCTCCATTCGCTTATCTGAAATTCCTACCAATGAATTACATAACTATCTCTATCCCTATTCTATTATATAATATTCGAAAACACCATTATCACTTTATATCCGCCTGACTGAGATTTGCAAGGTGACCATAGCTTGCTTCATACCGACAATCTCCGTGGGATTCGACCCTTACTCACGTAAGGTATTACTTGGACGACCCGGTGCACTTGCTGGTTAGTTGTATCGAAGTTGTGAACCATGGTATTGGCACCATGTTCTTGGTGCCATTGCCAGGGAAAGAAAGAGCCATGAATTCTACATAACCAAAGCGTAATCACGATTGCGCGTACCAAGTTGCTCACGTTGCCAGGGATTGTTTGAGCCTGGACATCACAATTTCGTGCACCAGCTCTTCCTTGACAACTTCCACCTCCTTGCAAGATTCTTCAATTTTAACCTCTTCCTCTTGGTAGCCTTCTTCCAATTTGATCTCTTCTTCATTGTTTACCAAGGGCATGGGAGGTTGTGCTTCTTCTTCTTTAATCTCCATGTCAAGTCCAATGGGAGAGGATTCAAATGTAGATAAGAATTCATCAATGATTGAATCCATCTCTTGATCATCCCCTTCAAAGTCTTTAACCATGATATGCCTTGGAGGTTGTACACCCTCCTCAACATCAAATTCAAACTCCTTAGAAGGGGGCTCTATGACTGGGCTTTCCCATGGACGTTCCGCATCTCCTAAGTCTTCGACCACTTCTTCTTCTTCGATAATTCCGGCTTCCTCCACTTGTTCCAATACAAAGTCATGCTCTTTACTGTCCACCGGAGTTTCTAGTGTCTCCTTCATGCTACGTTCTTCATTAGATTCTCCACATGAAGCCATGGGGGTTCCTTGAGTGTCCGAATGTCGGGAAGCTAATTGATTTATCGCTTGCTCCAGTTGATGAAGGGTTGCATGAAATTGATCTACTGTTTCCTTGAGGCGAGCCTGTGATTCTTGGGTCGATGGATATGGACATGGTGCATATGGAAGTGGTGGTTCTTGGGGGTAATTGGATTGAAATTGGGGTGGATAAGGGTTAGGGTCATATGGAGGTGAATGGTTGTGATTGGCTTGTGAGTATGGTGGTTTGAAGCTATGTTGAGGAGGTGGTTCATAGGCATATGATAGGGCTTGTTGGTAACTACAAGGGGGTCCACCATATCTATCATCTTGGTACGTACCTCGGAATGGTTCTTGACCATAGTAATTTGGTAGAGGTTGGTTGTCACGAAAAGGTCCACCATAACTATTGTCTTGGCATGCATTGTAGGATGGTCATTGTCCATGGTACCTTGGAAGGTGTTGTTGCCGAAAGGGTTGATCAGATCCTCGTGGCTCCTTCCATCTTTGATTGTTTTGACCTTGATGCATGTTCCTGTTATAGCTTCCATTCCTTACAACAACATTGGAACCAAACTTACAGCTAGAGGGGTGAGAACTCATAGTAGCAATTAAAGACAAAAATTAATAAAAATTAATGAAAATAAACTCCTAAAACTAGAAACACTAACAAAGAAACGAAAAAGCAAAATTATTTACAATAACCAATAATAAGGCACACGTTTATAATTCCCCGACAACGATGCCATTTTGACAAGAGGACTCTTGCTAGTAAAGAATTTTCACAAATAAATTTCCGTTGTAAGTATAGTTTCTAAACCAACAAAGAATCCTTTCGTACAAAAGTTTTGGTTGTCATAAGTAACAAAACCCAATAAAATTTATAACCGAAGTATTTAAAACATCGGGTCGTCTTCTCAAGGAATTGCAGGGAAGTATGATTTATTATTGGTTATGGAATAAGGTATGTTTTTGGGTTTTTGAAATAAGAAACAAGTAATTTAAATGGCAAGAAAAATAAATTAATAATTATAAAAACTCTTGGCAAGATATGAGAACTGGAAATCCCATCCTAGTTATCCTTATCAAGTGTGATGAGAATTGTTATTGCTCCCACTTAGTTAACCCTTACTAAAAAAAGAAAATTCAATTGGACTAATCAATTTGATTCCTCAAGTCTTAGTCAACTCCTATGGAAAGACTAGCTTTAGAGGGATTCAAATCAACCAGCAAGAATTCCAATTTTCAATCAACAGCTGAATTTGACAACTCAAGTGTCACCAATTACTCAACCAAAGCCAAAAGGGAGAAAAATCTAAATTATTTATATCATAAATGGAGGAAAGTAATCATAAATCTGAAATACCTCAAATTGCATTAAATAGAATATTCAAATCTAACATGAAGAGTTCATAAGCCAATTTGGCTAAGTAATTACCAAGTGAAATAGAGAAACCAAATCATTAGAATAAATAAAAGTAGAAGAGAAACATAAATTAAAGGAACATTGAACCTGAAACTTGAGAAGAAGTAATCCACGCGTGCGTGTCACCTATCTTCGGGGAAGTGATGAGCGGATAATTTATACGTTTTTTGGCATTATTTTTACATAGTTTTTAGTATGATTTAGTTAGTTTTTAGTATATTTTTATTAGTTTTTAATTAAAATTCATATTTCTGGACTTTACTATGAGTTTGTGTGTTTTTCTATGATTTTAGGTATTTTCTGGCTGAAATTGAGGGACCTGAGCAAAAATCAGATTTAGAGGTTGAAGAAGGACTGCAGATGCTGTTGGATTCTGACCTCCCTGCACTCAAAGTGGATTTTCTGGAGAACCCAAGAACATGATGAATGGTGATGATTATGTGACGCTCATCATCATTCTCACCTATGAACGCGTGCCTGACAAACACTTCCGTTCTACATGCAAACAAGCTAGAATGAGTATCTCTTAGATATCTAATACAGGGGACCGAGTCCGAGATATTAGAGTCTTCGTGGTATAAGTTAGAACCCATGGATGGCCATTCTTGAGATCTGAAAAGTCTAAACCTTGTATGTGGTATTCCGAGTAGGATCTGGGAAGGGATGGCTGTGACGAGCTTCAAACTCGCGAGTGCTGGGCGTAGTGACAGACGCAAAAGGGAGGTTCAGAGGAACGAAAGCATCTCTATATGCTTATCTAAAATTCTCACCAATGAATTACATAAGTATCTCTATCCTAGTTTATGTTTTATTTATCTTTTAATTATTAAAACTCTATAACCTTTTGAATCCGCCTGACTGAGATTTATAAGGTGACCATAGCTTGCTTCAAGCCAACAATCTCCGTGAGATCGACCCTTACTCACATAAGGTTTATTACTTGGACGACCCAGTGCACTTGCTGGTTAGTTGTATTGAAATTGTGAAGAGAACTAAAATTATGAACGTGCGTATTAAGTTTTTAGCGCCGTTACCAAGGAATGAACAATCACGATTTCGTGCACCAAGTTTTTGGCGCCGTTGCCAGGGATTGTTCGAGTTTGGACAACTGACGGTTCATCTTGTTGCTCAGATTAGGTAATTTTATTTTAAATTTAAGTCTTTGTTTTTATTCTTTTTATTTTCGAAAACTTTTCAAAAAAAAAATATTTCTTCTTTTTCGTTTTTCCCAAAATAATTTTCGAAAAAACCAAAAAAATTAACAAAATCATAAAATCAAAAATAATTTGATATTTCTTGTTTGAGTCTAGAGTCAAGTTTTAAGTTTGGTGTCAATTGCATCTTTTTAATTTTCTAAAAAAAATTATTTTCGAAAATTTCATGCATTGCATTCTTCATGATCTTCAAGTTGTTCTTGGCCAGTCTTCTTGTTTGATCTTCATATTTTCTTGTTTTGTATCTTTTCTTGTTTTTCATATGCATTCTTGAAACATTAATGCCTAAAGAATAAAATTTTTTAGGTTTAGTGTCTTGCATGTTTTCTTTTCTTGAAAACTTTTCAAAAATAAGTTCTTGGTGTTCATCTTGACATTCAAAGTGTTCTTGGTGTTCATCTTGACATTCAGAGTGTTCATGCATGCATCACATATTTTGATCCAAAATTTTCATGCATTGAGTCTTTTTAATGTTTTTCTCTTTCATCATTAAAAATTCAAAAAATAAAAAAATATCTTTCCCTTATTCTATTATAAAATTTCGAAAATTTGGGTTGACTTTTTCAAAAATTTTTCAAAATTAGTTGTTTCTTATGAGTCAAATCAAATTTTCATTTTAAAAACTCTATCTTTTTCAAATCTTTTTCAAAAAAATCAAATCTTTTTTATTTTTCTTTCATAATTTTCGAAAATTTCAAATTGATTTTCAAAAATCTTTTTTTATTTCTATTTCATATTTTCGAATTTAATACTAACAATTAATGTGATTGATTCAAAAATATTAAGTTGTTACTTGCCTATTAAGAAAGGTTCAATATTTAAATTTTAAAATCATATCTTTTAGTTTCTTGTTAGTCAAGTAATCAACTTTAATTTTCAAAATCAATTCTTTTTAAATTTCTTCTTCAAATCTTTTTCAAAATAAATTTCAATCACATCTTTTTCAAAATCAATTTCAATATCTTTTCTAACTTCTTATCTTTTCAAATTTGATTTTCAAATCTTTTTCAATTAACCAATTAACTTTTTGATTGATTCTTATCTTTTTCAAAACTACCTAACTAATTCCTTCTCTCTAATTTTCGAAAATCCCTTCCCTCTTTTTCAAAATTCCCTTTTTTTAACTAATTGTTTTAATTTTTAATTTAATTTGATTTCAATTTTAATCTTCGAAATTTAACTTTAAATTTTATTTTTCTTAATTTAATTAATTTTTGAAATTCCCTTTCTCTCATCTCCGTCTATTTATTTATTCATCTACTAACACTTCTCTTCCACCCAAAATTCGAACCCCATCTTCCTCTCCGTGTTCGAATTTTACCTCTTCTCCTTCTTACATTCTTCTCTTCTTATACTTGCATAAGGAATCTCTATACTGTGACATAGAGGATTCCATATTTTCTTTTTTGTTTTCTTCTTTTTCATATGAGCAGGAACAAGGATAAGAACATTCTTGTTGAAGCTGATCCTGAACCTGAAAGGACTTTAAAGAAAAAGCTAAGGGAAGCTAAAGCACAACTCTCTGGAGAAAATCTGACAGAAATTTTCGAAAAAGAAGGAGACATGGCCGAAAATAATAACAATGCAAGGAAGATACTTGGTGACTTTACTGCACCAAATTCCAATTTACATGGAAGAAGCATCTCAATTCCTGCCATTGAAGCAAACAACTTTGAGCTTAAACCTCAATTAGTTTCTCTGATGCAACAGAACTGCAAGTTTCATGGACTTCCATCTGAAGATCCTTTTCAGTTCTTAACTGAATTCTATACAGAAGAAAATCCAAAAGAAAAGTGCAAGGCCATAGATATAACCATCATGGCCAAATCCAACGAGGAAGGGGAGGACGTGAATCCCAAGGAGGAAGATCTCCTGGGACGTCCAGTGATCAACAAGGAATTTCTCTCTGAGGAACCAAAGGAATCTGAGGCTCATCTAGAGACTATAGAGATTCCATTGAACCTCCTTATGCCATTTATGAGCTCTGATGAGTATTCTTCTTCTGAAGAGAATGAAGATGTCACTGAAGAGCAAGTTTCCAAGTACCTTGGTGCAATCATGAAGCTGAATGCCAAATTATTTGGTAATGAGCCTTGGGAAGATGAACCTCCCTTGCTCATCAATGAACTAAGTGATCTGGATCAACTGACATTGCCTCAGAAGAAACAGGATCCTGGAAAGTTCTTAATACCTTGTACCATAGGCACCATGACCTTTGAGAAGGCTCTATGTGACCTTGGGTCAGGGATAAACCTCATGCCATTCTCTGTAATGGAGAAACTGGGAATCTTTAAGATGTAAGCTGCCAGAATCTCATTAGAGATGGTAGACAACTCAAGAAAACAGGCTTATGGACAAGTAGAGGACGTGCTAGTAAAGGTTAAAGGCCTTTACATCCCTACTGATTTCATAATCCTAGACACTGGAAAGGATGAGGATGAATCCATCATCCTTGGAAGACCCTTCCTAGCCACAGCAAGAGCTGTGATTGATGTGGACAGAGGAGAATTGATCCTTCAACTGAATGAGGACAGCCTTGTGTTTAAAACTCAAGAATCTCCTTCTGTAACCATGGAAAGGAAGCATGAAAAGCTTCTCTTACTGCAGAGTCAACCAAATTCCCCAAAGTCAAACTCTAAGTTTGGTGTTGAACCCCCATATTCAAACTCTAAGTTTGGTGTTGGGAGGTTCCAACAATGCTCTGAACATCTGTGAGACTCCATGAGAGCTCACTGTCAAGCTATTGACATTAAAGAAGCGCTTGTTGGGAGGCAACCCAATGTTATCTAATTATATTTATTTATCTTCTATTGTTATTTCGTGTTTTATTAGGTTGATGATCATGTGGAGTCACAAAAACTACTGAAAAATCAAAAACAAAATGAAAAATAGCAGAAAAAAATAGCACACCCTGGAGGAGAGCAGTCTGGCATTTAAACGCCAGAAACAAGCATCTGTCTGGCGTTTAACGCCAGAAACAGGCACCAAGCTGGCATTTAACGCTAGAAACCAGCATCTACCTGGTGTTAAACGCCATAACAGAGCATGGAAGTGGCGTTTAACGCCAAAAACAAGCAGCAGTCTGGCGTTAAACGCCAGGATTGCATGTATAGGGCGTTTTACACGTCTAAAAGGTGCAGGGATGAAAAACCCTTGACACCTCAGGATCTGTGGACCCCACAGGACCCCCACCTACCCTTCTTCTCTCCTCTTCACACCTTTTCATGACTCTCTTCCCCAAATACCCTTCACCAATCAACTCAATCACTCTTCCCCATCACCTCTTCACCACTCACATCCATCCTCTCTTCCCCAAAAACCCCACCTACCTTCAAATTCAAACTAATTTCCCTCCCAAACCCAACCCTAATGGCCGAAACTTCACCCTCCCCCTATTCCTATATAAACCTTTTATTCCTTCTTCATTTTCACGCAACACAACCCTAAATTCACCCTTGGCCGAACACACCTCACCCTCCATCTCCTCCATTTTCTTCTTTTTCTACTATTTTTCTTTCTTCTTTTGCTCGGGGACGAGCAAATATTTTAAGTTTGGTGTGGTAAAAAGCATAGCTTTTTATTTTTTCATAACCATTAATGGCACCTAAGGCTAGAGAAACCTCTAGAAAGAGGAAAGGGAAGGCAATTGCTTCTACCTCTGAGTCATGGGAGATGGAAAGATTCATCTCAAAGGTCCATCAAGACCACTTCTATGAAGTTGTGGCCAAGAAGAAAGTGATCCCTGAGGTTCCTTTCAAGCTCAAAAAGAATGAGTATCCGGAGATCCGACTTGAGATCCAGAGAAGAGGTTGGGAAGTTCTTGATGTGTGGAAAACGATCCAACACAAAACTCACCGGCAAGTGTACCGGGTCGCATCAAGTAATAATAACTCACATGAGTGAGGTCGATCCCACAGGGATTGAAGGATTGAGCAATTTTAGTCTAGTGGTTGATTTAGTCAAGCGAATCAAGTATTGGTTGAGTGGTTTGTAATTTGCAGAAATTAAATTGCATGAATTGTAAAGGGAGAAGGGGAAATTGCAGGAAATTAAAGAGCAGGAAAGTAAATATGCTGAATCTTAAAGAACAAGTAATGTAAATTGTAGAAACTTAGATTGCAAGAAAGGTAAATGGCTGAATCTTAAAGTGCAAGAAATGTAAATTGCTTGAATTGTAAAAGGAATTGGGAATTGAGATTGTAGAATTTAAACAAGCAAAGGTAAATTGCAATAAACAGAAAAGAGAAAATTGAATTGCAGTGAAGTAGATCTTAAACAGAAGAGTAAAATGCTTTGAGAATTTAAAAACAGAGAAAGCAATGCTTAATTTGTAGCAAAGTAAAAGAGGTTGAAGATCTCAGGAGTGGAAGAGACTAGATAACAAGTCTAGATCTCAAATCCTTCCTTGATCCAACAAGAACAATTGCAAAAGAAACTGAAAAGTAAATTGTAGAAAGAGTAGAAAATGAAGCAGTAAATGGAAATTGGAATTCAATTATGCAGAAAAATTAAACAAGATCTCAAGGTGAGATTGAAACAGAAGTTCTTCAATTCTCCACCCAAGATCCAAAGCAAGAAAAGTAAAGAGTGCTCAAGCAAGAACAAGGAAGAAAAGAGATCAATTCTCCTTCCCAATTCTCTAAGATCTAAATTCAAAAATAATAGCTTAAAATGAAAATGAAAGTTAAAAGAAAAATTCAAAGTAAAATCTAGAGGTGTCAAAAGGTAAAAAAAGGTCCTAATTACATCAAACTAACTCCTATTTATATACTTTCTATTCTTGGATTTTGGAATTTGGATGGGCTTTTGATTTAGTGAAGAAATGAATTAAGTTGGATTTTTAATTCAATTTTCAGCCCAAGTTTTCACCTCCCAAGGGTAAGCTCAGTTGGAAAAACCAACTGAGCACTCAAGTGTGCTGCCCGTGTCATTTGGTGCGCGCGTCCCAGCCTTGGCCGTGTCATGGTGCGCATGACAAGCTCTCTTGTGAGCATTTGTTGTGCCAAAGAGTGGAAGGCTTGGGGAGAGTAATGCTCAGTTGGAAAAACCAACTGAGCTTTCCTTGGTGGTGCCTTGCTTTTAGCCTCAAGGTCCCAGGTTCAAATCCTGGTGGGAGCAAGTGGAGGGAATCTTGAAGCTAATTTCCTTGGATGAGTGGGCGCTCCTCCTTATGTTTTAAAGAATTCTCAAGTTCGAAACTTGGCTCAAGCATTTTAGTTCATTTCCTTGCAAGCTGAATGGCGTTCCTCCCTTGTGTTTCAAAGAATTCCCAAGTTCGAATCCTAGAGGAAGCATTTTGGAACAAATTTTCCTTATGCATAGCAATATAATGTAGCGCTCAGTTAAGTAAATTAACTAACTGAGTGCCCTTGCTTCCTTGGAGTAGCGCCTTCCTCTCATCCCTCAGGTGCAAGTTTCAAGCCTTGGTGAATGCTTTTTGGCCAATTTTTCTTGTTTTCCTTGCAAGGAGCGTTCCTTGCTTCCCTTGGGTCATGAGTTCGAAACTTGGTGGCTTCATTCCTTGGAATTTTGCTTTGAATTAATTCTTGAGATCCCCCGATAAAGCTCAATTAGTGAACTGAGCTTCATGCCATTTCCTTGCTTTCTTTAGTGCTCAGTTAACTATTTGAACTTAGCTTGGTGCCTTACTTTCTCCCATTTTTTCTTGTGAAGCTCAGTTTGCTTTCTCAACTTGACTTTCATTCTTCTTTGATTTTTCCACGCTTTTCCTCTCTTGGACACGCTTGCTGCTTCCTTTGGACACATTCCTTAGGCCACGCTTTTCTTCTTTTCTTCTTTCCTCACCTACAAGTAATCAAGACAACCAATCAAAGTATTACCAAATTCACAAGGTTTATAAATCATTAAAAATCAATTAAATTTAGCTTAAACCTCATGATTTAGTATCAATTATACGGTGGTTGTCTGATTCAAAAAAGTTATGCATTTTTAATCCAAATTACTTTCTTAGAATGCAAGAAAGTGCATAAAACCTAATAAAATCAAAGAAAAAGACAAGTGAAACTAGGCTAAGATGACTTGTCATCAGTTCTCACCAACCCCATTCAACAAGTCGGGATCCTAATGGTTCAAGAGTTCTATGCAAATGCATGGATCACTAGGAACCATGATCAAAGTGTGAACCCGAATCCAAAGCATTGGCTTACTATGGTTCGGGGGAAATACTTAGATTTCAGTCCGGAAAATGTAAGGCTGGCGTTCAACTTGCCAATGATGGAAGAGAACGCACGCCCCTACACAAGAAGGGTCAACTTTATTCAAAGGTTGGACCAAGTCCTCATCGACATATGTGAGGAAGGAGCTCAATGGAAAATTGACTCAAGAGGCAAGCCGGTTCAACTAAGAAGGCATGACCTCAAACCAGTGGCTAGGGGATGGTTAGAGTTCATTCAACGCTCAATCATTCCTACTAGCAACCGGTCTGAAGTTACTATAGACCGGGCCATCATGATCCATAGTATCATGATTGGAGAGGAGGTGGAAGTTCATGAGATTATACCTCAAGAACTCTACAAGGTGGCTAACAAGTCCTCCACTTGGGCAAGGTTAGCCTTTCCTCACCTCATATGCCACCTCTGCAATTCGGCTGGAATTGACATAGAGGGAGACATCTTCATCGAAGAGGATAAGCCCACCACTAAGAAAAGGATGGAGCAAACAAGAGATCATGGACCTCAACATGAGCATGAGGAGATTCCTCACCATGAAATCCCTGAGATGCCTCAAGGGATGCACTTTCCTCCACAGAATTATTGGGAGCGAATCAACACCTCCCTAGGAGAATTAAGTTCCAACATGGGACAACTAAGGGTGGAGCACCAAGAGCACTCCATCATCCTCCATGAAATTAGAGAAGATCAAAGAGCTATGAGGGAGGAGCAAGAAAGACAAGGAAGAGATATAGAGGAGCTCAAGAGCACCATTGGTTCTTCAAGAAGAGGAAGACGCCACCCCCACTAAGGTGGACTCATTCCTTAATCTTCTTGTTTATTTATTTTCCTGTTTTCGATTTTTGAGCTTTATGTTTATTTATATTTGTGTCTTATTACATGATCATTAGTGTCTAAGTGTCTATGCCTTAAAGTTATGAATATGAATCCATCACCTCTCTGAATGAAAAATGTTTTAATTACAAAAGAACAAGAAGTACATGGTTTCGAATTCATCCTTGAAACTAGTTTAATTATTTTAATGTGGTGGCAACACATTTTATTTTCTGAATGAATGCTTGAACAGTGCATATGTCTTTTGAAGTTGTTGTTTATGAATGTTAAATATATTGGCTCTTGAAATAATGATGAAAAAAGAGAAATGTTATTTGATAATCTGAAAAATCATAAAAATGATTCTTAAAGCAAGAAAAAGCAGTGAATACAAAAGCTTGCAGAAAAAAAAGAGAAAAGAAAAATGGCGAAAAAAAAAGAAAAAGAAAAACCAAGCAGAAAAAGCCAAAAGCTCTTTAAACCAAAAGGCAAGAGCAAAAAGCCAATAGCCCTTAAAACCAAAAGGCAAAGGTAATAAAAAGGATCCAAAGCTTTGAGCTTCAGTGGATAGGAGGGCCTAAAGGAATAAAATCCTGGCCTAAGCGGCTAAACCAAGCTGTCCCTAACCATGAAGACTCATAAAGTAGATGTGTTCAAGAATCAACATACTGAACTAGGAGAATCAATAACACTATCTGAACTCTGAGTTCCTATAGATGCCAATCATTCTGAACCTCAATGGATAAAGTGAGATGCCAAAACTATTCAAGAGGCAAAAAGCTACAAGTCCCGCTCATCTGATTGGAGCTTAGTTTCATTGATATTTTAGAATTTATAGTATATTCTCTTCTTTTTATCCTATTTGATTTTTAGTTGCTTAGGGACAAGCAACAATTTAAGTTTGGTGTTGTGATGTGCGGATAATTTATACGCTTTTTGGCATTGTTTTTACATAGTTTTTAGTATGATTTAGTTAGTTTTTAGTATATTTTTATTAGTTTTTAATTAAAATTCACATTTCTGGAATTTACTATGAGTTTGTGTATTTTTCTGTGATTTCAGGTATTTTCTGGCTGAAATTTAGGGACTTGAGCAAAAATCAGATTCAGAGGTTGAAGAAGGACTGCACATGCTGTTGGATTCTGACCTCCCTGCACTCAAAGTGGATTTTCTGGAGCTACAGAACTCCAAATGAGGCGCTCTCAATTGCGTTGGAAAGTAGACATCCAGGGCTTTCCAGCAATATATAATATTTCATACTTTGCCCGAGTTTAGACGACGCAAATTGGCGTTGAACGCCAGTTCCATGCTGCATTCTAGAGTTAAACGCCAGAAACAGGTTACAAAGTGGAGTTAAATGCCAGAAACAGGTTACAAACTGGCGTTCAACTCCAAGAGAAGCCTCTACACGTGTAAAGCTCAATTCTCAGCCCAAGCACACACCAAGTGGGCCTCAGAAGTGGATTTCTGCATCATTTACTCATTTCTGTAAACCCTAGTAACTAGTTTAGTATAAATCGAACTTTTTACTATTGTATTTACATCTTTGGATTATCTTTTGATCCTTTGATCATATTTAGGGGGCTGGCCATTCGGCCATGCCTGGACCTTATCACTTATGTATTTTCAACGGTAGAGTTTCTACACACCATAGATTAAGGTGTGGAGCTCTGCTGTTCCTCATGAATTAATGCAAAGTACTATTATTTTTCTATTCAATTCAAGCTTATTCCTATTCTAAGATATCCATTCGCACCCAAGAACATGATGAATGTAATGATTATGTGACGCTCATCATCATTCTCACCTATGAACGCGTGCCTGACAAACACTTCCGTTCTACATGCAAACAAGCTAGAATGAGTATCTCTTAAATATCTAATACAGGGGACCGAGCCCGAGATATTAGAGTCTTCGTGGTATAAGTTAGAACCCATGGATGGCCATTCTTAAGATCCGGAAAGTCTAAACCTTGTCTGTATATTCCGAGTAGGATCTGGGAAGGGATGGCTGTGACGAGCTTCAAACTCACGAGTGCTGGGCGTAGTGACAGACGCAAAAGGATAGTAAATCCTATTCCAGTATGATTGAGAACCGACAGATGATTAGCCATGCAGTGACAGCGCATTGGACCATTTTCATAGAGAGGATGGGATGTAGCCATTGACAATGGTGATGCCCTACATAAAGCTTGCCGTGGAAGGGAGTAGGAATGATTGGATGAAGACAGCAGGAAAGCAGAGGTTCAGAGGAACGGAAGCATCTCTATATGCTTATCTGAAATTCTCACCAATGAATTACATAAGTATCTCTATCCTAGTTTATGTTTTATTTATCTTTTAATTATTAAAACTCTATAACCTTTTGAATCCGCCTGACTGAGATTTACAAGGTGACCATAGCTTGCTTCAAGCCGACAATCTCCGTGGGATCGACCCTTACTCACGTAAGGTTTATTACTTGGACGACCCAGTGCACTTGCTGGTTAGTTGTATCGAAATTGTGAAGAGAACTAAAATTATGAACGTGCGTATTAAGTTTTTAGCGCCGTTACCAAGGAATGAACAATCACGATTTCGTGCACCAAGTTTTTGGCGCCGTTGCCAGGGATTGTTCGAGTTTGGACAACTGACGGTTCATCTTGTTGCTCAGATTAGGTAATTTTATTTTAAATTTAAGTCTTTGTTTTTATTCTTTTTATTTTCGAAAAATTTTCAAAAAAAATATTTCTTCTTTTTCGTTTTTCCCAAAATCATTTTCGAAAAAACCAAAAAAATTAACAAAATCATAAAACCAAAAATAATTTGATGTTTCTTGTTTGAGTCTAGAGTCAAGTTTTAAGTTTGGTGTCAATTTCATCTTTTTAATTTTCTAAAAAAAATTATTTTCGAAAATTTCATGCATTGCATTCTTCATGATCTTCAAGTTGTTCTTGGCCAGTCTTCTTGTTTGATCTTCATATTTTCTTGTTTTGTGTCTTTTCTTGTTTTTCATATGCATTCTTGAAACATTAATGCCTAAAGAATAAAAATTTTTAAGTTTGGTGTCTTGCATGTTTTCTTTTCTTGAAAACTTTTCAAAAATAAGTTCTTGGTGTTCATTTTGACATTCAAAGTGTTCTTGGTGTTCATCTTGACATTCATAGTGTTCTTGCATGCATCACATGTTTTGATCCAAAATTTTCATGCATTGAGTCTTTTTGATGTTTTTCTCTTTCATCATTAAAAATTCAAAAAATAAAAAAATATCTTTCCCTTATTCTACATAAAATTTCAAAAATTTGGGTTGACTTTTTCAAAAATTTTTCAAAATTAGTTGTTTCTTATGAGTCAAATCAAATTTTCATTTTAAAAACTCTATCTTTTTCAAATATTTTTCAAAAAAATCAAATCTTTTTTATTTTTCTTTCATAATTTTCGAAAATTTCAAATTGATTTTCAAAAATCTTTTTTTATTTCTATTTCATATTTTCGAATTTAATACTAACAATTAATGTGATTGATTCAAAAATATTAAGTTGTTACTTGCCTATTAAGAAAGGTTCAATCTTTAAATTTTAAAATCATATCTTTTAGTTTCTTGTTAGTCAAGTAATCAACTTTAATTTTCAAAATCAATTCTTTCTAAATTTCTTCTTCAAATCTTTTTCAAAATAAATTTCAATCACATCTTTTTCAAAATCAATTTCAAAATCTTTTCTAACTTCTTATCTTTTCAAATTTGATTTTCAAATCTTTTTCAATTAACCACTTAACTTTTTGATTGATTCTTATCTTTTTCAAAACTACCTAACTAATTCCCTCTCTCTAATTTTCTAAAATCCCTTCCCTCTTTTTCAAAATTCCCTTTTTTTTAACTAATTGTTTTAATTTTTAATTTAATTTGATTTCAATTTTAATCTTCGAAATTTAACTTTAAATTTTATTTTTTAATTTAATTAATTTTTGAAATTCCCTCTCTCTCATCTCCTTCTATTTATTTATTCATCTACTAACACTTCTCTTCCACCCAAAATTCGAACCCCATCTTCCTCTCCATGTTCGAATTTTACCTCTTCTCCTTACATTCTTCTCTTCTTATACTTGCATAAGGAATCTCTATACTGTGACATAGAGGATTCCATATTTTCTTTTCTGTTTTCTTCTTTTTCATATGAGCAGGAACAAGGATAAGAACATTCTTGTTGAGGCTGATCCTGAACCTGAAAGGACTCTGAAGAAGAAGCTAAGGGAAGCTAAAGCACAACTCTCTGGAGAAAATCTGACAGAAATTTTCGAAAAAGAGGGAGACATGGCCGAAAATAATAACAATGCAAGGAAGATGCTTGGTGACTTTACTGCACCAAATTCCAATTTATATGGAAGAAGCATCTCAATTCCTGCCATTGGAGCAAACAACTTTGAGCTTAAACCTCAATTAGTTTCTCTGATGCAACAGAACTGCAAGTTTCATGAACTTCCATCTGAAGATCCTTTTCAGTTCTTAACTGAATTCTTGCAGATCTGTGATACTGTTAAGACCAATGGGGTTGATCCCGAGGTCTACAGGCTTATGCTTTTCCCATTTGCTGTAAGAGATAGAGCTAGAATATGGTTGGACTCTCAACCTAAGGATAGCCTGAACTCTTGGGATAAGCTGGTCACGGCTTTCTTAGCCAAGTTCTTTCCTCCTCAAAAGCTTAGTAAGCTTAGAGTGGATGTTCAAACCTTCAAACAGAAAGAAGGTGAATCCCTCTATGAAGCTTGGGAGAGATACAAGGAACTGACCAAAAAGTGTCCTTCTGACATGCTTTCAGAATGGACCATCCTGGATATATTCTATGATGGTCTGTCTGAGCTATCAAAGATGTTACTGGACCATTCTGCAGGTGGATCCATTCACCTAAAGAAAACGCCTGCAGAAGCTCAAGAACTCATTAACATGGTTGCAAATAACCAGTTCATGTACACTTCTGAAAGGAATTCGATGAATAATAGGACGCCTATGAGGAAGGGAGTTCTTGAAATTGATACTCTGAATGCCATATTGGCTCAGAATAAAATATTGACTCAGCCAGAGGAGAATTGATCATTCAACTGAATGAGGACAGCCTTGTGTTTAAAACTCAAGAATCTCCTTCTGTAACCATAGAGAGGAAGCATGAAAAGCTTCTCTCACTGCAGAATCAACCAAATCCCCCAAAGTCAAACTCTAAGTTTGGTGTTGGGAGGCCACAACCAAACTCTAAATTTGGTGTTGAACCCCCACATTCAAACTCTAAGTTTGGTGTTGGGAGGTTCCAACAATGCTCTGAACATCTGTGAGGCTCCATGAGAGCTCACTATCAAGCTATTGACATTAAAGAAGCGCTTGTTGGGAGGCAACCCAATGTTATCTAATTATATTTATTTATCTTCTATTGTTATTTCGTGTTTTATTAGGTTGATGATCATGTGGAGTCACAAAAACTACTTAAAAATCAAAAACAAAATGAAAAACAGCAGAAAAAAATAGCACACCCTGGAGGAGAGCAGTTTGGCATTTAAACGCCAGAAACAAGCATCTGTCTGGTGTTTAACGCCAGAAACAGGCACCAAGCTGGCGTTTAACGCCAGAAACCAGCATCTACCTGGCGTTAAACGCCAGAACAGAGCATGGAAGTGGCGTTTACCGCCAGAAATAAGCAGCAGTCTGGCGTTAAACGCCAGGATTGCATGTATAGGGCGTTTTACACGTCTAAAAGGTGCAGGGATGAAAAACCCTTGACACCTTAGGATCTGTGGACCCCACATGATCACCACAGGATCTGTGGACCTCACAGGACCCCCACCTACCCTTCTTCTCTCCTCTTCACACCTTTTCATGACTCTCTTCCCCAAATATCCTTCACAAATCAACTCAATCACACTTCCCCATTACCTCTTCACCACTCACATCCATCCTCTCTTCCCCAAAAACCCCACCTACCTTCAAATTCAAACTAATTTCCCTCCCAAACCCAACCCTAACGGCCGAAACTTCACCCTCCCCCCACTCCTATATAAACCCCTCATTCCTTCTTCATTTTCACACAACACAACCCTAAATTCACCCTTGGCCGAACACACCTCACCCTCCATCTCCTCCATTTTCTTCTTCTTCTACTATTTTTCTTTCTTCTTTTGCTCGGGGACGAGCAAATATTTTAAGTTTGGTGTGGTAAAAAGCATAGCTTTTTATTTTTCATAACCATTAACGGCACCTAAGGCCAGAGAAACCTCTAGAAAGAGGAAAGAAAAGGCAATTGCTTCCACCTCTGAGTCATGGGAGATGGAGAGATTCATCTCAAAGGTCCATCAAGACCACTTCTATGAAGTTGTGGCCAAGAAGAAAGTGATCCCTGAGGTTTCTTTCAAGCTCAAAAAGAATGAGTATCTGGAGATCCGACTTGAGATCCAGAGAAGAGGTTGGGAAGTTCTCACCAACCCCATTCAACAAGTCGGGATCCTAATAGTTCAAGAGTTCTATGTAAACGCATGGATCACTAGGAACGATGATCAAAGTGTGAACCCGAATCCAAAGCATTGGCTTACTATGGTTCGGGGGAAATACTTAGATTTCAGTCCGGAAAATGTAAGGCTGGCGTTCAACTTGCCAATGATGGAAGAGAACGCACTCCCCTACACAAGAAGGGTCAACTTTGATCAAAGATTGGACCAAGTCCTCATAGACATATGTGAGGAAGGAGCTCAATAGAAAATTGACTCAAGAGGCAAGCCGGTTCAACTAAGAAGGCATGACCTCAAACCAGTGGCTAGGGGATGGTTAGAGTTCATTCAACGCTCAATCATTCCTACTAGCAACCGGTCTGAAGTTACTATAGATCGGGCCATCATGATCCATAGTATCATGATTAGAGAGGAGGTGGAAGTTCATGAGATTATACCTCAAGAACTCTACAAGGAGGCTGACAAGTCCTCCACTTGGGCAAGGTTAGCCTTTCCTCACCTCATATGCCACCTCTGCAATTCGGCTGGAATTGACATAGAGGGAGAACATAGAGGAGCTCAAGAGCACCATTGGTTCTTCAAGAAGAGGAAGACGCCACCCTCACTAAGGTGGACTCATTCCTTAATCTCCTTGTTTATTTATTTTCCTGTTTTCGATTTTTGAGCTTTATGTTTATTTATATTTGTGTCTTATTACATGATCCTTAGTGTCTAAGTGTCTATGCCTTAAAGTTATGAATATGAATCCATCACCCCTCTGAATGAAAAATGTTTTAACTACAAAAGAACAAGAAGTACATGGTTTCGAATTCATCCTTGAAACTAGTTTAATTATTTTGATGTTGTGGTAACACTTTTTGTTTTCTGAATGAATGCTTGAACAGTGCATATATCTTTTGAAGTTGTTGTTTATGAATGTTAAATATATTGGCTCTTGAAAGAATGATGAAAAAAAGAGAAATGTTATTTGATAATCTGAAAAATCATAAAAATAATTCTTGAAGCAAGAAAAAGTAGTGAATACAAAAGCTTGCAGAAAAAAAAAGAGAAAAGAAAAATGGCGAAAAAAAAGAAAAAGAAAAAGCAAGCAAAAAAAGCCAAAAGCTCTTTAAACCAAAAGGCAAGAGCAAAAAGCCAATAGCCCTTAAAACCAAAAGGCAAAGGTAATAAAAAGGATCCAAGGCTTTGAGCATCAGTGGATAGGAGGGCCTAAAGGAATAAAATCATGGCCTAAGCGGCTAAACCAAGCTGTCCCTAACCATGTGCTTGTGGCGTGAAGGTGTCAAGTGAAAACTTGAGACTGGGCGGTTAAAGTCAAGGTCCAAAGCAAAAACAGAGTGTGCTTAAGAACCCTGGACACCTCGAATTGGGGACTTTAGCAAAGCTGAGTCACAATCTGAAAAGGTTCACCCAGTTATGTGTCTGTGGCATTTATGTATCCGGTGGTAATACTGGAAAACAAAGTGCT
>NC_029788.2:39629641-39630569 GCF_000816755.2 Arachis ipaensis | reverse complement strand
TTTGGAATTTATAGTATATTCTCTTCTTTTTATCCTATTTGATTTTCAGTTGCTTGGGGACAAGCAACAATTTAAGTTTGGTGTTGTGATGAGCGGATAATTTATACGCTTTTTGGCATTATTTTTACATAGTTTTAGTATGATTTAGTTAGTTTTTAGTATATTTTTATTAGTTTTTAATTAAAATTCATATTTCTTGACTTTACTATGAGTTTGTGTGTTTTTCTGTGATTTCAGGTATTTTCTGGCTGAAATTGAGGGACCTGAGCAAAAATCAGATTCAGAGGTTGAAGAAGGACTGCAGATGCTGTTGGATTCTGACCTCCCTGCACTCAAAGTGGATTTTCTGGAGCTACAAAACTCCAAATGGTGCGCTCTCAATTGCGTTGGAAAGTAGACATCCAGGGCTTTCCAGCAATATATAATAGTCTATACTTTGCCAGATTTTAGAGGACGCAAACTGGCGTTGAACGCCAGTTCCATGCTGCATTCTGGAGTTAAACGCCAGAAACAGGTTGCAAAGTGGAGTTAAACGCCAAAAACAGGTTACAAACTGGCGTTCAACTCCAAGAGAAGCCTCTACACGTGTAAAGCTCAATGCTCAGCCCAAGCACACACCAAGTGGGCCCCAGAAGTAGATTTCTGCATCATTTACTCATTTCTGTAAACCCTAGTAACTAGTTTAGTATAAATAGGACTTTTTACTATTGTATTTACATCTTTGGATTATCTTTTGATCCTTTGATCCTGTTTAGGGGGCTAGCCATTCGGTCATGCCTGGACCTTATCACTTATGTATTTTCAACGGTAGAGTTTCTACACACCATAGATTAAGGTGTGGAGCTCTGCTGTTCCTCATGAATTAATGCAAAGTACTATTGTTTTTCTATTCAATACAAACTTATTCCGCTTCTAAGATATTCATTCG
>NC_029788.2:39601888-39629452 GCF_000816755.2 Arachis ipaensis | reverse complement strand
GGATAGTAAATCCTATTCCAGTATGATCGAGAACCGACAGATGATTAGCCATGCAGTGATAGCGCATTGGACCATTTTCACAGAGAGAATGGGATGTAGCCATTGACAACGGTGATACCCTACATAAAGCTTGCCGTGGAAGGGAGTAGGAATGATTGGATGAAGACAGCAGGAAAGCAGAGGTTCAGAGGAACGAAAGCATCTCTATATGCTTATCTGAAATTCTCACCAATGAATTACATAAGTATCTCTATCCTAGTTTATGTTTTATTTATCTTTTAATTATTAAAACTCTATAACCTTTTGAATCCGCCTGACTGAGATTTACAAGGTGACCATAGCTTGCTTCAAGCCAACAATCTCCGTGGGATCGACCCTTACTCACGTAAGGTTTATTACTTGGACGACCCAGTGTACTTGCTGGTTAGTTGTATCGAAATTGTGAAGAGAACTAAAATTATGAACGTGCGTATTAAGTTTTAGCGCCGTTACCAAGGAATGAACAATCACGATTTTGTGCATTAGGAAGCTATGGCAAATTATATATCGTTGCGAAGCCCTGGATGTTAGCTTTCCAACACAACTAGAACCACTTCATTTGGATCTTTGTTGCTCAAGTTATTGTCAATTTAGTACCAAGAGGTCAGGCTAGACAGCTTTAGCAGTTCCTTTAGTTTCTTGTATTCCTTCCACTTTTGCATGCTTCCTTTCCATCCTCTAAGCCATTTCTGCCCTATAAACTATGAAATCACTTAACACACATATCAAGGCATCGAATGGTATAAAGGAGAATTAATTTTTGGTAATTTAAAGGCTTGGGAAACAAGTTTTCAATCATAGCACAAGATTAGGAAGAAAAATATAAAATCATGCAATTAGTATGAATAAGTGTGCAAAAACTTGATAAAAACCACTCAAATTGAGCACAAGATAAACCATAAAATAGTAGTTTATCATGGTGCCCAAGAAGTCTTGAGTCACTACAGTGAAGAATGAGCAAAGAGAGCTCATAGCAACTAGAGTGCAGAACGCCTGGAGGGTCTGCATTGACTACAGGCGCCTCAACCAGGCCACTCGAAAGGATCACTACCCCCTGCCATTCATTGATCAAATGCTTGATTGTTTGTCAGGTAAATCACACTACTGCTTTTTAAATGGTTACACAAGATATTTTCAAATTCATATAGCTCCTGAAGATCAGGAGAAAACTACTTTTACATGTCCCTTTGGAACGTATGCATACATGAGGATGCCTTTTGGCTTATGTATTGCACCGGCTACGTTTCAAAGATGCATGATGAGTATTTTCTCAGATTTTCTTGAGAACTGTATGGAAGTTTTTATGGATGATTTTAGTGTGTATGGTGATTCTTTCAACCTTTGCTTGGATAGTTTAGCTAGAGTATTAGACAGGTGTGTTAGTTCAAACCTTGTATTAAATTTTGAAAAATGTCATTTTATGGTTAAACAAAGTATTGTTCTAGGACACGTTGTTTCTAATACTGGTATTTCTGTAGATCCAGCAAAGGTTAATGTCATTTCTAGTTTACCTTACCCCTCCTCCGTGAGGAAAGTCCGTTCGTTCCTTGGCCATGCAGGTTTCTACCAGAGATTTATCAACGACTTCAGTAAGGTAGCACTACCTTTATCCAGACTGCTGCAGAAGGATGTTGAGTTCGAGCTGAGTGAGGACTGCATGGAAGCATTTGATAAGCTGAAGATCGCCTTGATAAGCTGAGCGAGGACTGCATGGAAGCGTTTGATAAGCTGAGTAAGAGCAGCGCTGGCCCAGCGCGAAGGTAAGGATCCTTTTGTGATTGCTTATGCTTTTAAGACATTAGATGCTGCTCAGTCTAGTTACACCACCACTAAAAAAGAGCTTCTGGCTATTGTTTTTGCTCTGGATGAATTCCAAGCCTATTTACTTGGTACTAAGGTGGTAGTGTACTCAGACCATGCAGCTCTAAAATATTTATTAGCTAAAAAAGAGTCCAAACTAAGGTTAATACGTTGGATATTGTTGATGAAAGAATTTGATTTAGAAATTAAGGATAGGAGTGGTTCCCAGAATTTAGTGGCAGACCACTTGAGTCACCTTGAGCACATTAAGGATGACTCCACTCCTATCAATGATGCTTTTCCATTTGATAG
Source organism: Arachis ipaensis (assembly GCF_000816755.2). Classification (NCBI taxonomy): domain Eukaryota; kingdom Viridiplantae; phylum Streptophyta; class Magnoliopsida; order Fabales; family Fabaceae; genus Arachis; species Arachis ipaensis. The sequence continues at coordinate 39,627,301 of NC_029788.2, read as the reverse complement.
CTTGCATGCAATATCTGAAATAGTTCCTTGGTATGCACCTATAGCTAATTATCTAGTCAGTCATACCTTCTCCCCCAATTTTACTAAGCATAAAAAAGACAAGCTGAAAAATGAGTCCAAATATTATAGATGGGATGACCCATATTTATGGAGGTATGGTGCTGACCAGATAATTCAAAGGTGTGTGCCTCAATCAGAATTCCAGTCCATTTTAGAGGCATGCCACTCCTCTGAGAGTGGTGGCCATTTTGTTCCTCAAAGGACAGCTAGAAAAATCTTAGACTGTGGATTCTGGTGGCCCACTTTTTTTAAAGACGTTACTGCTTTCTGTAAATCTTGTTTTCCATACCAGAGGTTTGGTAATATATCCAAGAGGGATGAGATGCCCTAACAGCTTATGCTGTTCTGTGAAATTTTTTATGTTTAGGGCATTGACTTCATGGGTCCATTTTCAAACTCTGATGGTTTCTTATATGTACTGTTAGCTGTAGATTATGTTTCCAAATAGGTGGAAGCAATTCCTACCCGTACTGATGATGTTATTAGGGGTGAGCACGGGTAGCGGGTACCCGATTACCCACCCGGACCTGAACCGAACCAATTAAATTGGTTCAGGAACCGACGGGTAATCAGGTCCAACCCGAACCAAACCGATGACATTTGCTGATGATTGGTTTGGGTATCGGTTTTGAGGGCGCGGAACCCGAACCAACCCGTATACTCGATTATAATTAATTAAATAAAATACATACATATATATATATAACTTAAACACATAACCTGATAACCCTAATACACAATCTCACTAACGGCGCAACCAAACCATGGCGAAACCCTAGCAGAGACAGAGGCACAGAGCTTCCTCCTACCACGCAACCAGCTTGGCAGCTTCTCCAATCTTCATCGTCTTCTCCATTAGGCGTCAGGCGCATCGTCTTCTCCACCTCGTCCGTGGGACCATCTGGTGTATCGTCTTCCTCGTAGCGGCAGCGACGCAGCAACCACTTTCTCTCGGTTGTTAGCGTCTCAGTCGGTATCTCTGTTAGCATCGTTGTTCGCGGTTCCCTCTCCAGCAGCCAGCTTCGTCTTCAGTCAGTCGTTCCTTCTCCAGCAGCCAGCTTCCTCCAGGCTCCAGCGTCGTCTTCTCCGGTCACTCATTCAGGTTAGTCTATAATTTTTGGGGAATGTTACATGTTAAACTATTAATTATTTTATTTTCGTTCAATTTTAAAATTATACATTCATAGTTGTTGTTGAATAAAGCAATCTTGATCACTCTGAAACAATCGTGCTGTTCAATTTTTTAAATATTAATAGAATCTTGCCCTTATTTAAAAGCTAGATTTGATTTTGAACTGAGGATCTTCTATAAGCTAATTTTGATTTTTAACTTCAAAAATATTATGCTAATTGCTATGCAGTTACTATTATAATTCATGGTAGCAGATATTTATATTAGAGACCAAACCCTTAGAGTTTGATAATTAATGTTCACTAAAAACTAGAAGCCCCCTTAGAATTTGAAGTTGAAACCAAACATAAAACATTACACTGAAGGCAAGGTAACATTAAGGATGTAGCAAGTTATGATGGAGTGCAATTATTATGATATTTGTATTCCTATTTGTATATGTATTTATTATTTTTTTTATCTATCATGCAATTTTACTAATATGTGATTTTATCTTGTTAATTGAGTTGATTTGATTAATTTAAACCGGTGTCTGTAAAGTAGTATCCATCAGAATTTCGAGTCACTAAAAAATTTGTTAAAAGAGCCACAATTTGTTAAACTTCCATTTTGGGGACATTGCTTGCAATGTTAATAAATACTCTACAGTAAGGTCTTTCAATTGTACTAATTGGTTAGTAACAAATACATGACTTCTCTTATTTTATGTATTTTGCAGATTCAAAAAAATGGGGAAAACTAACCCTAAAAGTGATTCGGTTGTTGGAAGTACTTCTTCTCCAAGTGCAGCCACTCCCGCTGAATTTCTTAACATTTTTAACATTTTTATTTACTGTTATTTGTTGAATTTCTTTTAATTAATCAATTTTATATGTTGACATTAGCTAATTATATGCTGATTTTTTGAAGGTCACAACTCCTCTCTTGAATATGCTGGGTTGATGGAGTGAAGGATTATGGAGTGAAGACTTTGAAAACTAGACAAATATTTCTATTGCACTTTTGTATTGAGCTTCTAATGTTTAGATTTTATTCTATTTTGGTTTTAGCTTTTTTCAAAGATTATTCACTAGACTTTTGTATTTAACTTCTAATATTTCTATTGCACTTTTATATTTTCATTAGACAAGATTATTCACTATTAATATGTTTGGATTTTGTTGAGTTTAGTTTTTAATGTATTTGGTGTTTAATATGTTTGCATTATTTTTGTTGATGTATATGTTTATTGTATTTGTTGAATTTTTAACATAAAAATTTGCCAATTTGGTTTTTTTTTTAATTTCAAAGTCATCGGGTACCCGCTACCCGAACCAAACCAACCCACTCTTAATCGGTTTGGTTTGGTTCGGGTACAAGCATAAAAAAATGCAAATCCGAACCAAACCGAACTAATTACTTTTTGATTGGTTTGGTTCTAATTTTACCTTGAACCCGAACCAAACCGACCCGTGCTCACCTCTAGATGTTAACATTGTTGTCTCTTTTGTTAGAAATCATATTATCTATCGCTTTGGATCACCACGAGCAATCGTGAATGATCAAGGCACTCACTTTTGTAACAGGAGATTAGCAGGTCTACTGAAGAAACACGGCATTGTTCACAAGGTGGCAACTGCTTACCACCCCCAGACTAATGGACAAGCCGAGGTATCGAACAGAGAGATAAAGCGTATCCTGGAGAAGATTGTCAAGCCTCATAGAAAAGACTGGAGCACCAAGCTACAAGATGCGCTTTGGGCATATCAGACAGCGTACAAGACACCAATCGGGATGAGTCCCTTCCGCCTAGTTTATGGAAAGGCCTGTCACCCCCCAGTAGAGGTAGAGCACAAAGCATTCTAGGCGGTAAGAGAGATCAACATGTGATTTGAAAAAGCCGGAGCTGAAAGGAAGCTGCAACTACAAGAATTAAAGAACCTTCGCCTAGAAGCATATGATAACTCCAGGCTATACAAAGAGAAGATGAAGGCTGTGCATGACAAGCACATCAAAAGGAGAGAGTTCAGACCTGGGGAGTTGGCTCTCCTTTACAACTCCAAACTGAGGCTCATGCCAAGCAAGCTGAGATCCAGATGGGAAGGCCCCTATAGAGTAGAGAAGGCAGAGCCATACGGAGTCTTTCACCCGAGTCATCCTTCAAGCTCCAAATTCATCAAGGTCAATGGACATCGCTTAAAGCTGTATCATGGTGAGAAGATGAAGAACACCAAGGAGCTAGAGATCTTCCTCTTGGAAGATCCACCAACAGCAAAAGACTGAGATTGTGGACCGTCCAACTTAAGGACGTTAAAGAAAAGTGCTAGGTGGGAGACAACCCACCATGGTACGATCTTTCATTTTTATTCTTATCTTTATTTTATTTTTTCTCAGTATCCATTCATAATTTCTACATAATCAGCTGCATACTGCATTCTGCATAAAAAAAGGTATTCGACGCGCAAGCGTCGCTAACGCGTACGCGTCGTGCGTAAGTATGCAACACCAACAAAGTGAACAGAGAGTTGAGCAGGAGTGGCGCTGGAACTATGTTTTGTGCACAAACAATCCCACGCGTACACGTACCTCATGCGTGCGCGTCGTTTGCGCTTTTCGTCAACCACGCGTGAGCGTCTCTGACGCGTATGTGTGACCCTGAAAATTGGCGTCAATGAGTGTTTGGGTAGAGAGTTGTGATGGATTGGGGCTGGAACTGTGCTAGAGGTACAAACTTGATGCGTGCGCGTCCTTTCCCCTAATGGCCATCCACGCGTGCGTGTGCCTAACGTGCACGCGTCATATGAGAATTTTGGTTCCCAGGCCACACGAGCAGAGAGTTGTGCGTGCACGTAACTGCCTTCGCGCGATTCGCACAAACCAAGGGCACGCGTACGCGTGCCAGACGCTTAGGCGTCACTATCAAAATCACGCAACCCACGCGTACGCGTGCCCTACGCGTCGCATGCGCCACACACCTCCACTAGTGCGCCGCCCAGTTTTGATCCCCCCCCCCCTCAAATCCTAATTATCTTTCACCCTTCTTCTTTCTTCTTCTTTCTCCTTCCATCTTTCTTCCCTCTTACTTCATACTTCCTTCTTCTTTCTCTTCTTATCTTACTTCTTTCCCACTCACATCCCCATCACCTCTCTCTTTTAATCTTCTTCTCAAGGTTCTTTCTTCCTATCTTCTTTCTTTCCTTCTTACTATTTATCTCTTCTTTTTACATTCCTTTAATTGGTGTTAGAAATTTAAATGGGTGACTTTTTCTTCTATATTTTGCTTGTGGATATATTAGGGAGTGATTTGACAATTAATATCAATTTTTGGGTTGCATGCATGTTTGGATTTCATACTTTCCCTAACATATTTTACATGCATACCAAGTGTTTGTGAAAAGTCCGTATGGCATTGTGAATTCTTAATTATTCTATTCTTCTACTCTACTGCCTGTTTTTCACAAAACCCTTGCAATCTTTTATTGAGTAAATATAATTATCATCACAAATGTGGTTGTTAGTTTGTTACATTTGATAATCAAATTGAGCTATTAATGCTTGATCTATGCTACTCATGCCTTTGCCGGCATGCTGATAAACATCTTGCATCTAATTGCCTCAATATATCATGCTATATTTCCATTGATGTTCTAACTGCATGGAATCGCGACCATGTGTTTACGACATTCTTCTTTACCTTGGCATTGATTATCACTTGTATTTTCCTCCTCCCGGTTCTAGATATTTGATTTCATATCCCTTTCTCTTTTCCCTTTTCAGGATGGCCACCAGGAAGGGTACAGAGAGAGCCTCTAACAAGCCACCGGCGAGGCGAGGAACGAAAAGAGCACCAGCTGCGGAACCATCCTCAACATCAGTCAAGCCATCCACAAAGCGAGTCGAGAGGATCATCAAGGTCGATGAAACCAAGAAAGCCTTTCCAGCAAGGGACACTGCGCAGTTCACTAACCGCTACTGTGAGCAGATGTTCCCCATCTTGGCTGAGCGGAACTACAACAATGAGCACCTACTCATCCTCCCTACCCACATTGTTGATTTTGTAGAGCCCCGCATTGAGCACAGACAATGGGGATTCTTACGGAGGCAGCCACGGTAGGTCAACCTCTCATGGGTAGTTGAATTCTACTCCAATTTTCACATGCCAGCCCTGCAGTCTGTCTATGTCCGTCAGAAGCAAGTCCCTATATTTGAAGGGGCCATTCAGCGAGCTTTAGATCTCCCCGTGCTCCAGAGGGATTGGACGCATACCAAGAAGCCTCTTTCAAGTGCCAGACCTACCAGTTTGACTGGGACGACGTCCTTAGAGTTATAGCACAACCTGGCAGCAGATGGATCCATGGATACCATCGATCCCGACCTAAGGGCATATTGGCTCCAGCACTTACCTTGGAGGCTCGAGTTTGGGCACAAATCATGTCCCACTATGTCTTTCCGAACACTCACGAGTCCTCCTTCACTGCGGACATGGTTGTTCTTATCTGGTGTATCCTTACAGACCAGCATCTCAACTTACCGAGACACCTCCGACAAGCTATGGGACACGTACAGATTGCTGGCAACCTACCCTTCCCCACCTTAGTTTCAGATCTAGTCTCAGCAGCCGGAGTCTCCTACAGAGCTGGGGACACCAAGGCCATGATTCCGCGGGATGATCAGTATGTCCCCAACGGAAAGTACATCAGACCCCAGCAGCTACTACCAGCCGGACTACTGACCCAGCCAGAAATATTCCTTCTCCTTCCACATCACAAGCACCCTCAACAAATCTGCTGCTCCTTCAGATACTTCAAAGGTTGGCCCGGCTGGACCGGCAGGCAAAGCGAATGGAGCGCCATAACAAGTGCCGATTTACATACCTCAAGGAGATGATTGTTGGCAACCACCCACATGAAGAAGAACCAGACACTCCGGACTCTACTTCACCTACCAGCACTGGGAGCCATGATGACCCCGACTGTGGAAATGCTGTTACCAGCCCCCCTTTATTCCTGACTGATGGCACCGAGGACGGTGCCAAGCTTTAAGTGTGGGAAGGTCGGTCAGTACCTGACTTCCGGAGATAATTGCTTTTTTTTAACACCAATAGGTTATATTTTTTTCTTTCTTTTGTTAGATAGGATAGATTACATAGTAATAAGTGTTTGCATGTATGTTCTACTTGGTTGAAAAATAATAAGTTTCTTTTCAAGACCCTATTTTTGAAAATTTAACTAATTCAAATTTAAATTCTATGTTAAACTTGTCTGAAGATTGTAATTTGGAACATGGTATAGAGCTAGAACACACAACCCAGTGAGATTTTGAGCCTAATTGTATGGTTACATGATTTAACCATTATTTTTATTCTTCTGTGTTTTCTCTCCTCTATGATTGCAATCTATGGTTTGTTTCATTCTATATGTTCATTGTTTAATGTATTCATGCATATGTATGATTGAGGCCATCAGTTGTTATTAGCTCACTATCCCAAATGCCTACCATTCTAATTACCTTTGTTTACCACTTTGAGCCTTCTCTATTCCCTTTTGTTCTTTATGTTACCATATCACTAGCCTTAAGCGGAAAAATAATGAACTACCCCAATTCAATCTTTGGTTAGCTTAAGATAGAGATTGTGTGTCAAATTAAGTATAGGAAACTATGGGAACTATGGTTAATAAGTATGTATGTTGCTTAATTGATAAATATTAAGAATTTGAATGCTACTCATGTGAAATTATGAAAACCAAATGCATGGATGTTATAATGCTTTCAAAAAAAATCAAATTTAGGGGAATGAAAGTACCCCAATGTTAAGTTCAATAAAAAGATGAATGCATATGAGATAAAATAAGAAGAATATTTAAATACATGAGTAGGTCAAAAACACAAAAGTGAGACTATGGGTAGTTAGGCATGATTTTAGAAGCATAGGAAATGTGTGTGTGTGTTAGGTGAGAACTTAGGCTAGTCAAAGATTCATATTATAGCTCACTTGGCCATACATATATCCTCATCCTTACCTTAGCCCCATTACAACCTTGAAAAGACCTCATGATGTCTGCATTGGTGCATTAAACATTTGTTGATTGGTTAGATAAAGAACAAGGTTTTAGAAAGCATGACTAGAGAAGAGTAGAGTGATCAACCCTAGACACTTGAGAGATTAGAGCGCATATACACTACCAGTGAGGGTTCAATGCCTGATTCTATGTTCCTTGCTTTTATGAGCTATTTTCTTACAAGTTCACTTGTTTTTATTGTATGATTTGAAATGGTGAAATTTAATTTATATTTGTCTTGGAGAACTTGTTTATTTTTTAACCAAGTAGACAAAAGCATCTTAGCATATAGTTGCATTCATATATAGGTTGCATTGCATGAGTCTTACTTTCCCCATTCATTCTTTTTGTCTCCTTGAGCTTAGCATGAGGACATGCTAATGTTTAAGTGTGGGGAGATTGATAAACCACTATTTTATGGTTTATCTTGTGCTCAATTGAGTGGTTTTTATCAAGTCCTTGCACACTTATTTATATGATTTGCATGATTTTACAATTCCTTCCCAATTTTATTCTATGGTTGAAAACTTGCTTCCTAAGCCTTTAAATTGTGCGTTTTAGTTCCCCTTTATACCATTCGATGCCATGATCTGTGTGTCAAGTGTTTTCAGGCTTTATAGGGCAAGAATGGCTTAAAGGATGGAAAGGAAGCTTGCAAAAATGGAAGCAACACAAGAAACTAAGGAGATAACCAGCAAGCATCGACGCGCACGCATGGCTCACGCGTGCGCGTGACTTGGAGCTTTCCATGGCGATGCGTGTGCATACTTGACGCGTACGCGTGATAAGCAAGATTGCACAGCGACGCGTGCGCGTACCTGACGTGTATGCGTAACACGCGAAGATGACCATCGACGCATACGCGTGACCGACGCGTATGCGTGACATGCGCTGGTGCACGAAATTGTGATGTCACATTCATAAATTGTCACAACTTCGATACAACTAACCAGCAAGTGCACTGGGTCGTCCAAGTAATACCTTACGTGAGTAAGGGTCGAATCCCACGGAGATTGTTGGTATGAAGCAAGCTATGGTCACCTTGTAAATCTCAGTCAGGCGGATATAAAACAGTTATGTGGTTTTCGAATATTAATTAATAAAAAGTAGATATAGAGATACTTATGTAATTCATTGGTAGGAATTTCAGATAAGCGAATGGAGATGCTTTTCGTTCCTCTGAACCTCTGCTTTCCTGCTATCTTCATCCAATCAGTCTTACTCCTTTCCATGGCTGGCTTTAACCTACTAAAAACATACTAAAAACAATGCCAAAAAGCGTATAAATTATCCGCTCATCATGCGCCACGTGCAGAAAATACAGAAAATACTGGGGGCAATTTTGGGCTGAGTTTGGACCCAATTCTTGGCCCAGAAACACAGACTAGAGCCAGGGGACAAGCAGAGACTCAGGACACATTCACATTACGCATAATTTTAGTTTAGTTTTGAATCTTAAAGAGATTACTACTCCTTCCTCTAGGATTCTTCGTATTCATAGTTTTTTTTAGAGTTTTGTGCTTTTGGTGTAGATATTGAGAAGAGTCACTACCTCCATTGAAGCTTTCATCATTCTAGTTTGTTTCCTTATTCCTTTACTTTTTATTGCCCATTAACCTTGTTCAGATTGATATGTTTGATTTTGGGATTTATTAATGCAAAGAACTATTTTTATCTTTAATTAATTTCTAGTTATTATTTAATTTACCATGTCTTCTTCTTATTCCCTTTATATGCCTGTGAACGTTGTATTCATTTCAATGGAGTAAACTCCCAACTTGACTTGGGAGTTGATTAAAAGGAAACCCTTGAGTTGGAATACTTAAGTGTTAATTTTAATTGGAAGTTGTTGGCTAACTCTCTAGTCTCTAACTCTAATCGTTCCTTAGGAGAGGATTAGGACTTGAGGATAGAGTTGGTTAGTTAGTTACTTGACTTTCCTTTATTCAGTAAGGGATGACTAAGTAGAACAACAACCTTTTACTATTACACTTGGAAAAATCCAACAAGGACAGAAATTCCAATTAATCTTCTCCCGGTCAAGGATTTTATTTGAATTATATAAATTCTCTCGTTAATTTCCATTGCTTCAATTTACAATCATTTATTTTTCTGTTCTCCAAACTCTTAAAATTTCTCAGAAAACTTCTGATCAATAAAACAGCATTCTTTTGTCAACTCGTTGGGAGACGACCTGGGATTTCTACTCCTAGTATTTTGTTCTTAATTTTGTGACAACTCTTTTTTAAATTGATAAGCGGATTTTAATCGGTTAGGAACTGTACTTGCAACGCTATTTTCTCTATAAATTCTTAATCGGAAATTTTTTGCCACGTCAAAAGGCTTGTCACCTTCTGATAGAGGTGAAACACAAGGCTTATTGGGCTGTGAAGGAATAAAACTCAGGATTAGGAGGAGCCGGAGTTGAGATAAAACTGCAACTAGAAGAATTGGAGTGCATTCGGCTTGAAGCTTATGAAAACTCAAGGCTCTACAAAGAAAAGGTGAAGGCGGTACAAGATCAGAACATCAAGAGAAGAGAGTTAAGAGCTGGGGATCAAGTCCTTCTCTACAACTCAAGGTTGAGATTAATGCTAGGTAAACTGAGGTCAAGATGGGATGGACCCTACATGGTGGAAAAGGTTGAACCGTATGAAGTTGTCCTCCTAAGTCACCCCTCAATCCCTACCTTATTCAAAGTCAATGGCCACCGTTTAAAGTTGTATTATGGTGCAAAAGTGAAGAAGAAAAAGGAGCTGGAGATCTTCCTCTTGAAGGACCCAGCCAAGGAAGAGGACTGAGCCTATGGACCGTCCAACTTAAGGATGTTAAAGAAAAGTGCTAGGTGGGAGGCAACCCACCATGGTATGATCTTCCTTTTTTATTGTTTCATTTTATTTATTTGCCTTTTCTTTGTTTCATTGGTGTCTGTATTAATTTTCAAATATGCATGTTTACCTTTGTTCTGAGTTATTTTAATATAAAAAAAGGGCTCACGCGTAAGCGTCCCAACGCGCACGCGTCATAGGGATGCTGGCGCTCTCCAGTGCAAAAATCAGAGAGTTACGCTTGAACTGTCTGGGTGGGGTGCCAGGTGCACAACCCACCCCACGCATATGCCTCGCTGACGCGTATGCGTCACCCAGCCATTTCATCCTTTCATGCGTGTACGTGAGCGACGCACACGCGTCGTATGTCAATGAGGCGCTCTCTGGTACAAAAACCAGAGAGTTGCGCCGGTCTTGTGCTAGAGTCGTGTGTCTGGCACGACAAGTAGTCACGCGTACGCATGACCGACGCTTATGCGTCACTGAGTTTTCTGGTTACTCACGCTTGTGCGTGAACGACGCGCACACATCATATCTTTGGGCAGCCATCTCTGGTACAAAAACCATAGAGTTGTGATGGAATGCTACGAGCATTGCACGTCTAGCCTGAAAATTAGTCACGCGTACACGTGACCGACGCTCACACATCACTTTCATTTTCGGGCCACCCACGCATACGCATGGACGACGTGAACGCGTCACATCATCGAATCAATTAAATCAGTGCGCCGCCCAGACCCCCTTTTTCTTTCATTTCTCATTTCTTTCTCTAATCCTAATTCTTATTTCTTTCTTTCTTCCTTTTTACTTCTTTCTTCTTCTCTCCCCTCCCCACCACCTCCGGCGGTCAAAACCTCATGTCCCTCTTTCTTTTTCTTTTCTCTTTTCACACCTCTTCTCTTCCTCTTACTTACATTTAAATTCCTCTTTTCATCTTCTTTTCAAGGTTTCTTTTCTTACTTTCTTCTACTCTTTCATTCTTCTTTTGATCATTGCATTCCATTATTTTAATTGTCTTTAATTGCATGTTGGTTTGTTATTTGTAATTTCCTTTTAATTTTTTTCTTTCTTTGTATTTTTATTATTGGTGTTGGAATTTCATCTTGAATACTTTGTGAATTGGTGGATTATTTTGATATTTCTTAGCTTGTTTGTGTTATGTAGTATTGCTTTGATAATTGCCATTCTATTTTAGGTCTACTACATACTTGGATTGCTCAACTTGCTTCTTGTTTATAATATGCACACCATGTGTTTGTAAAAAAACACTAATGATATCTTAATTTATTTTCTATCTTATTCTTGAAACTTATTGCTTCTTTTTCACAACACTTACAATACATGTGCATTGAACTTGGTATTCGTTAATCTTCATCATAAAAATGCTCATTATTTTGTGCTTGCTTTACATGTGAATATCATTGTTGATATTGATGCTTGAGCTATTCTTCTCATGCTTTATACTTGTATGCTTTTATCCCTCTTGCATCTAGTTTTAGTGACATGCCTTTATGAATTTAATTAATATCTTACTTGCATGTTGTAGCTACCATGTATTTAAGACACTTTCTTTTTCTTTGGGATTCATTATCACTTGCATTTTCTTACTTCCGGTGTTTATCTCTCTAAGTTTAATATTCCTTCTTTTTCTTCCTTTTTCAGCATGGCCATTAAGAGAGGAAAAGAGAAGGCTTCTAACAAGACACCAGCGAAGAAGGAAACTAAAAGAGCACCGGCTAAGGCACAACCATCCTCAAAGGTCAAGCCACCTACTAAACGGGTGAAGAGAACCATCCGAGTTGATGAAGCGGAGAAGGAATTTCCCACACGGGACTCCGCACGATTCACTAACTGTTATTGTGAGCGGATGTTGTAACGACCCAATTTTCAATATGTCTAGATCATACCGGAAACCGAGCGCTACCAATTTGTCTTCCTAATTATTATCTATTATTTATCATATGAGCCTGATTCGTTGTAAAAAGCGTAGTTAATTTGTGAGATATATTTTTTTTGGAAACGTTTGGATTAATAGACGGAATCATTCTAATCAACTCACAACTGATAACAGATAAAACAGTTATAAGCAACCACACATAAATACATCACAAGTAGCTAGCAACATTCAGTTATCCAACCTTTATTAGAGTATAGACCTTTAGTTAGAACACCCCTAGATATAGCTAGATAATAACTATATACATATACATACATACAACATCCCATGTCCTGACCTGTTCAAGAGGTCCCTAAGCTGGCACCTAGGCTAGCCTAGACTCTATACTCACCTAGTCCCTCTAAACTACTAAAGCGAGGGAAAGTACGTTCTAGGTCTTCAAAACTCAAGTCAGGTGGAACGTCATCAAAAGGTAGAACATCATCTGCTACTCCTCTGCACAATCAGACTTTTCCACAGGACGTCTCTCTGGTACCTCATGAAGTAGCCACACAATAGGAGTCTCGTACACAGGATTTAGGTTAGAGTTTACGTGCAAACGGGGTGTAGACATTGGCTGGTCTCACAGTATATACATAAAAACAGAGAAAGATATTCACCCTAGACTCAGAAGACTATCTAGAGCGAAATCCTCTTTGCAGAACCATCATCAACGAACTACAGTAAGGTACTCTTACTTCCATCTGAAGGGGGAAAGGAGAGAGAAGGGGTAAAAACTAGGGAGTTCTTAGTAAGGCCGGGGTTATTAGTTAAGTTCATTAATTCCGTGTTGTTTAGCAGAAGAATAGTAAAATACCGAGAAGTAGTGAACAGAAGATACAGGTAAATAGAGAAAATAGAGAAAACAGAAAGCAGAACACAAACAAAAGAATACAAGAAAATAAAACGCAAATACAAAGAATAGAATACAAACAAACAGAGCATACATTCATTCAATAATCATAACAGAGGAAATGCACAACCAAGTATGATGCATGTTTGTCCTATGCAGGCCATGAGCTCACGTGTCGGTTTACACCCTGCAGCCCGACATTACCTAGGAACAAGTCCCAGATATGGTTTCCCTTTGTGTCCTTAGTGCATACGTGTCGGTGGTAAGAATACCACTCCTTCGTGACTACCGGCAGTCGGTGCAAAGCTCGACCCCATAATATACGCACAAGGGGAAACAGTGATCCTCAGTTCGTGGGCGTCCCCGAGATCAATTCACAAACAAAACAATGATCCTCAGTTCGTGGGTTTTCCCGAGATCAACATACAACAACAAACACGATCCTCAGTTCGTGGGCTATACCCGAGATCAATATTCAACAATACAGTAATCTTCAGTTTGTGGGTTATACCCGAGATCAATACTCAACAATACAGTAATCTTCAGTTCGTGGGTTATACCCGGGATCAACATACAACAGTTCGTGGGTTATTCCCGTAATCAATGATTATCAGTTCGTGGGTTTTTTCCGCATATAAAATAGTTAACAGTTCATAGGTTTCCCCGAGATCAATGATCATTCAGTTTGTGGGTACTTCCCGTATTTAACCAATTATCCGTCCGTGGGTTTTACTGCTCTTTTCTCTTTGTCTGTTTACTCTGCTCTTATTACTCTTTTCTCTGTATCTGTTTCCTCTGCTCTCATTACTCTTTTCTCTATATCCCTATAACTCTTTTTTCTTTATCTCTTTACTTTGCTCTGGTTACTCTATTTTCTGTGTTACTTTATTCTGCTCTGTTTTCTCTGTTTAACATTTGTTTTTAAGGCTTATGTAAATTTCGGAATGAATAGTTAGCCTGTCCCAAGTATAGGTTCATTAAGTCTATACTGAAACAGTTTAACTTTTCATATAATACCTAACCCTAGTCACAACTCAAGGACTAACTAATTTGCCCTAGTTCATTCACTAATCTCTGTCTATTTTTCTGTTATTAAAATTTTACAGACTTTTCTTTGGTTTTTATCTTTTCTTTAACTTCTTATCTTTCCTTTATCTTTGCCTCACTAACATGTTATTACCACTTCCTAAGTATTTTATGAAGGTAATTATGAGATTCTACGCTTAAAGTTGTCTTTCTAAAGCTTTTACAGAAAGCTGCCTTTTCTGCATTATTTTATTATTTTTATTAAAATACTATTTTTAATTAAATATTATTATTTAATATTTTATTATTATTTATTATTTTATTATTAAATTTTCGAAAATTACCCCACTTTAACCTTTAACCTTTAAAAATTTACTTTTTACCACCCGTAACTTTTAATATACCTATTTTAACCACCCTAACTTTCAGAAATTACCAAATAACCCCTCAAACACCAAAATAATTACTTCCTTGCCCTTTCTAAGATCTAAAAGGTGTTCTTCAATGTTCTTCACCACACGCAAAGTGTTCTTCGTGTTCTTCGTATATTCTTCAAATTCTTTCTCTGTTTTTACCCGTTTTTCAGTCTTTTCAGCAACCGATTTTTATCATAATTCAAATTAAATTAGCAGCCACTAAAATCCCATCTTTTCTACATGATTTTAACACAAATTGAACCCCAATTTAAGGATTAGGTTTCGTTTTTCCAGCTACACTCAAGGACATGTTTCATAGGTTGAATATCATCAAATTTCATCAAATTTTCACCAAAATTTCAACAAGAATCACTCATATAAATCATCAATTTCAAGCACAGCCAAACCATATCATAATCACACAACTCAAATAGAATCAATCAAGATTAAATTTGTCAAACCCTACCTTGATTTGCTGCTCCAAATCCGGTTACTCTTTGAAGTGTTCTTAAAGCACTTTTTCCTCCTAAAACACATCAAGAACAACTTTAAAACTCTAAACCATCAACTAAACGAACTTCAGCAGCATCTTATGAAGGTTATCTTCACCTTAAACGTGCAGGAAATCAAAGATCTTTGGCCCACAAGTCAAGCTAAGCAAGAGATCTAAGGAAGAACATCAAGAAAACACTTGTTTAAGCATGTTTCCTTGAAAACCGAATTGAAGAGGGAGGGAGACAGCCATCTCACCTTATTTTCAGCCTTGATATGTTATATGGTTATGTATAGAAAGAAGAGAGGATCATTTTGGTGAAATCAGAGTTTTGATTTGAGTTTTAGTTCAGAAGAAATCAAGCTTTGAAGATTAAGTGTTCATGAAAGTTTCTCTCTTTTCTCTCTTGTTATTTTCGGCAAAAATGATGAAATGATACAGCCTTGGAGTGTCTTGGGGTGTAGGGTGAGTTGTGATTGGTTAGCTTGGAGGTGGATTAAAATAATATTAAAATATCTCTGGTGTACAACTACTAAAACTAGGTGTATCGGAACACTCGTAAAAACATCTCTAAAAATTATTTTCTGAGCTACTAGCATAAATGACACTAGTAACATATTTATTATGAGAATAGAACATGTATGATGAGGCCTTAGTATTGCTAAACTCATCAGAGAGTGCTGGTGCTAAGCTGCACCAGTAAACCGTAAACCTGGTTAAACCGATTTTTGGTTTTTAACTAAAACAGACCAGGTAACCTTATAATATCATTCAAGCATCTTCTAATACTAATATAATGATAATATTATACTATTATCTCTCTCCTCTCATGAATCGAGTCCGGTTCGTCAAACAGAGACTATTTACGAAAATCAGAATCAAAACTGCCAACCGATACGGTTCAAAAACTAGGTTCTTCGCGATTGCATTATCGAGCTTGCCTCAGAAGAGGTTCTAGCTTAAGGATGACATAATAACAATGAGGATTGAGATACTTGTTGATATAGAAGAGGTGTTTCCTTTACTGATCTTCTGGAGAAATCCGTACTTTCAGAAAATATCTCACGTACTCAAAAATCGGGGTTGTTACAGATGTTCTCCATCTTGGTAGAGAGAAAGTACCACAATGAGCACCTCCTAATTCTTCCAGAACATTTCGTACAATTTGTGATGCCTGATGCCAAGGCATCTTAGCCTAGTTTTACTAGTCTTTTTCCTTTATTTTTAATAGGTTTTATACACTTTCTTGAGTTACAAGTAAGCCATTTGGGTAGAAATTCATGTGTATTTGGATTCAATCAACCATGAGTAAATTGATGCATTTTTATGAGGTTTTGTGCTATAATTTCTTATATGTTAAGGATGATAAGAAGTCTCATGATTTTAGCATAGCTTTGATGTATTTGTTGATTGATGACAGGTGACCAAAAGGCTTGGAGGAAGGTTGAAGAAAGGGGATGGCAGGAATGGAAATGAAGGCAGCAAAGCCACCCTGGAGAAGCCAACATTTACGCCAACGTTTGCCTCAAACTTGAGGTCAAACATTGGCTCAAAAATTAACCCTGGAGGAAGCAACCTTTGCGCCAACGTTTGCCTCAAACTTGAGGTCAAACGTTGGCACAATAACACACTCAGAAGGACTAACATTTGCGCCAAAGTTTGCCTCAAACGTGAGGTCAAACGTTGGCTGCAAAAATTGCCTTAGAGGGAGCACGTTTGAGCTCACGTTTGACCTCAAACGTGAACTCAAACGTGAGTGACAGAAAAAGCACCGTTCTGCATAATGCTAACACGCAAACGTTGACTCAAACGTGAATGCTCCAAAGTCCAAATTGCAAACGGATTTCTTCTCAAGTCCAAGAGCAATCAACGGAGGCTATCTTCAATCCAATTCCATCAAGGCCAAGGCCCAAATTCAAGGCTTAATGATCAATAGAAGGAAGTGTATAAAAAGAAGTTAGTTTAATTTAGAGGGGATTTTTACTTTTTACTTTGAACTTTTTACCTCTGTTAGAATTTTGATTTGTAATTTGGAGAGCTTTTATTCGGATCTTGGAGAATTGGGAGGAGAATTGAGTTCTCTTCCTCTGGGTTTTCTTATTTTCTATTCTGCAAAGCTTTATTTGAATCTTGGATGTTGAGAATTGAGGAAATTCTGTCTCAATCTCACCTTGAGATCTCTTTGTTCCTTTCTCTGCATAATTCAAGATTTAGTGATTTGAATTCAAATTCCATTTACTGCTTTCATCTTCTACGTTTCTTGCAATTTACTCTTTTACTTCTTTTTGCTATTATTCTTGGTTGGATCAAGGAAGGACTTGAGATCTAGACTTGTTTTCTAGTCTCCTCCACCCTTGAGATCTTCAACTTTCTTTTAGTTATTGCAATTAAGCTACAATTCACTTTCTGTTCGTCTTCTCAAGCAATTATTCTTCTCTTGTTTAGCTCTGTTGAATTTTACTTCATTCTTTACTTCTCTGTTTAATGCCATTTTACTTTCTCTTGTTTAATTTCTGCAACACCAATTCCTCATTCCTTTTACAATTCAAGCAATTTACATTTCTTGCACTTTAAGCTTCAGTCATTTATATTTCTTGCAATCTAAGTTTCTGCAATTTACATTACTTGCACTTTAAGATTCAGCTCTTTTAATTCTTCTGCACTTTAAATTTTTGTCAATTACCCCTCTCCATTTACAATTTATGCAATTTAAATTCTGTCAATTACAAATCACCCAAATCAACTTTTGTTCGCTTGACTAAATCAACCACTAAACTAAAATTGTTCAATCCTTCAATCCCTGTGGGATCGACCTCACTCACGTGAGTTATTATTACTTGATGCGACCCGGTACACTTGCCGGTGAGTTTTGTGTTGGATCGTTTTCCACACATCAGTGCCCCGCATTGAAAAGAAGCAGTGGAGATTCTTAGATAGGAGGCTGCGAGAAGCTAATCTCTCTTGGGTAGCTGAATTCTACGCCAACTATCACTCGCCTACCTTTCAGTCTGTCTTTGTGCGCCAAAAGTAAGTCCCTATCTCAGAAGATGCTATTCAGGAAGTACTTGATCTTTTACCTAGTCCGGATGGGATGGATTCTATCAAGAGGCACAGCTTGAGCACAAGACATTTCAGTTTGACTGGAACCTCATCCTTAGAGTCATCGCCCAACCCGGAAGCGAGTGTATCTATGGGCAATACCGGACTCGACCCAAGTGCATCTCCGCCCAAGCACTCACTATGGAGGCTCGAGTGTGGGCACAGATCATGTCCCACTACATATTGCTGAGCACTCATGAGTCCACTTTTTCGGCCGACATGGCCATTCTTGTCTAGTGCATCCTCACAGAGAAACCTCTCAACTTGCCACGACTCATTCAACAAGCTATGGGCCGAGTGCAAATAGTGGGCAACCTACCTTTTCCCGCATTGGTTACAGACTTGGTGTTTGCAGCAGGAGCTTCATATCAGACTGGGGATGTGAAGACCATGATTCCTAGGGACGACGAATATATCCCGAATGAAAAATATGTTAGGCCCCTATCACCACCCGTGAGCCGGAATGAAGCCCGTTCTTTCGATGCTCCTTCATCCTTCGCTCCACCATCATCAACACCATATGCACCACCACCATCCACCCACCAATTGCTACTTGAGATCCTGGAGAAGTTAGACCAGCAAGGCCGGCGAATTGAGCAAATTGAGCGCCGAAACAAACGCTGCTACAACTACTTGAAGGAGCTCATTGGTTGTACTCACCCACCTCCGGAAGAGCCCGATACCTCATAATCTACTTCAGATAACAGCATGGAAAGCCATGATGAGCCGGACAGTGAAAGTGATGATTCCAACCCCACTTTGCTCATCACTGATGGCACGGAGGACCGTGCTAAGCTTTAAGTGTGGGGAGGTCGGTAACTGACTCCCGAAGGTAACAACCCTCTTCTCTTTGAACACCAATATTTTAATTCTCTTTTGTTAGATAGGATAACTTGCATGTGTAGTTAGTTACTTGCATTTAATTACTACTTGGTTGAAGTGATAATTTCTTGTCCAAGAAAATATTTTACGATATTTCACTAATTTGAATTAAAATTTTTGTTTAACTTGCCTGAAGAAATTTAATTCGGAACATGGTTTTAGAGCTCGAACACATAAAACCAGTGAGATTTTGAACCTATTTGATTGGTTGCATCTTATCAACCAATATTTTATTTTAGTGTGTGTTGTTCTCTCTAAAATTGTGATCTTTGTCTTGCTTGATTCTATATTTTCATTGTTTAATGTATGCATGCACTTATATAATTGATGCCTTTGTTTCACTATAGCTCACATACCCATATGGCCTTACCCTTTCATTACCCTTTGCAACCCAATGTTGAGCCTATGTTACCCCATTTGTTCTTTATCTTAGCACATCATTAACTCTAAGCAGAAAACAATAAATGTCCCTAATTTGAATCCTTGGTTAGCTTAGACTAGTGAGAGTGCATATGAATTAAGTGTGAAAAATTTGGGTTTGGGAAATACTTGGTTTGAGAATTGGGTATTTTATATTCTTATATGAAAATGTGAAAATAGTTTGGGCACTGGTTCGTGCATCTAACACTTTAATCATATGCACTAATTCCTTTATGCACATAAAAAAAAGAGAGAGAAAGCAAAAAAAAGGGGACAAAATGGCCCCAGGTAAATAATTGAATCAATGCATATGATTTGTACTCAAAAGATATAAAGGTGCATGAATTTGTGTAAAGACAGTCAATGGGTAGTAGGTTTTGCATTGTAATAACATGGAATGTCTTAGGTTAGGTGGGAAGTTTAGGTTAATCAAGGATTCGGATTTTAGTCCACTTAACCAAATATATTCCTACCTTGACCCTAACCCCATTACAACCCTTGAAAAGACCTCTTGATATGTGTATTCGTGCATTAAATTTTTTGTTGATTGGTAGAAGAAGAGCAAGCCTTAGAAAGCAAGATTAGTAGAGAACCGAGAGAATCAACCCTCAAACACTAGAGTAATTAGAGTGTATACACTTCCGGAGAGGGTTCGATGCTCAATTCTTTGTTCCCGACTTTCACAAGCTTTCTTCTTGCATGTCTACTTGTATTTCATTTTGAGATTCGAATTAGGGGAATCCGATTTATGTTTGTTCTTGGAGAATTTGTCTACTTTTAACCAAGTAGGTAGAAGCATTTAGCATGTAGTTGCATTCATATAGATAAATTGCATTGCATAAGTCTCACCATTTTCCCTTCACTCTTTTGTTTCCCTTAAGCTTAGCATGAGGACATGCTAAATTTAAGTATGGGGAGATTTGATACACCACTATTTTATGATACATTTTGGACTGAATTGAGTGAGTTTTTGTCAACTATTCTCACACTTATTCATGTAAATTGCATGTTTTAAGTTTCCTTCCTACTTTTGTACTATAATTGAAAACATGCTTCCTAGGCCTTTAAATCACTAATTTTTAATCCTCTGTCATTATTATTCGATGCCGTGATATGTGCATTAAGTGACTACAGAGATTACAGGGCAGGAATGGCTCAGAGGATGGAAAGAAAGCATGCAAAAGTGGAAGCATAGAGGATGAAGAAGAAGCATGCTAAAGTGGAAGGAACGCAAGAATTTGAAGATTTGAGAGCTGGGAGCGACGCGAGCGCATGGCCGAGGCATACGTGTGATCAAGCCATTTTCCATTGACGCGTACGCGTGACTGATGCGTATGCGTGACCAGGAGCGTCGACCACTGACGTGTACGCGTGACTGATGCGTGTGCGTGACCTTGTGTAGAGCCCACCGACGCGTACGCGTGACGAGCGTCACGTGCTGCAATTAACAGAACTCGCTGGGGGTGATTTCTGGGTTGATTTGGACCCAGTTTCGAGCCCAAAAATGCAGACTAGAGGCTGGGATGGAGGTGAGACTGAGGACTTCACACTTTAGCTTAGTTTTTAATTTTCGAAGTCGAGGGAGAGAAACTCCTACTTCTCTCTAGAGTTTTTGGCATTCTTAGTTTTGCTTTGAATTGGATCTTGAGAGAGCTGCTGCAACCTTCAATTGGAGTCATTCTCCTTATAGTTTTTTTCTTCTCTAATTCCTTTATTCCTTTTTTCCATTTGATTATTTTGAAATTCATGTTTGGATCTTGTTACTTTTGGATTTTATTAATGCATTGAGTTATTACCATATCTATTATTATTGCTTGTTTTGTTATGATTGATTATTGTTAGTAGTATTTTGGATCGAATTATTTTGTCATATTTATCATGTCTTTTATTTTTACCCACCAAGTGTTTGAGAAAATATCATCCAATATAATGGAGTAGATTTATTTACTTGGTTGGGGTTGAGTAATTGGAGCCACTTGAATTATTATACTCAAGTGTTAATCTGTAATTGAAAATCGCTGACTAGCTTGAACCTCACCAAGTCTAGTTCTCCTATATTAAGTAACTAAGACTTGTGAGCTAAAGTTAGTGGTGTTCACTTGACTTGCCTTTAATTACTAGAGGATAACTAAGTGAGAGTAATGAGCTTTTACCATCACACTTGGGAAAGACAATAAGGATAGAATTTCTAGTTCTCACCCCTAACCAAGGCTCTTTATATTGATTATTTTACAACTCTTACTAATTATTCATTGCTTTAAATTCTAGTTATTTATTTTCTCTTGTTCTCAACTTTGAAAATCTCCAGGAAAATCACAACCAATAATTTGCATTTTGTGTTAACTCCTAGGAAAAACGACCCGGGATTTTACTCCCGGTTATTCATTTCATTTGTGACACATTTTAAATTAGATAGCGAAAATCTCGTCAGTCAAGACTGTACTTGCAACGTTAATTTAGAAAAATACTTTTGGTAATTCTTGACTAGCATTTATCCGCTTATCAGCACAAACTCAATTTCTCCGGTTTAAAGAACATCACTTTTACCTCACTTAGAGCTTTCTTTTTCTTTTTTTTTTGTAGCATTTGCAATCTGTTTTTCCGTGTTTGATCCCAATATATTTTTTGGACGTCCTATTATTCTCACCTGTGGAGAGCATTGAAACTTATTAATATCTTCCTACGAAGCATTATCGTGAGATAAAGATCATTTTTCTTTGTTTCTGGCTTTGTATTCTTACATTTCAATTTTCAGCTATAGCATTATCATAAGCGCGGTACATAATCCCAATCAACTCCTCAGATTCTGATGCAAATTCACAAATATTTTGTGACTGAAACAATAAATCGTCAAATCTCCTATATCTTGACTCCAATAGAGGCTCGTCGTGGCTACTCGTGACATGTTTGTGCCTCCTCTTTACGTTTTTACTCTATTGATCCAATATATATCTTGGTCACACTTTATTTACTCGCTCAAAGCTTAACGTGTTCAGAGAGTGACGATACAGTATCCCTCTTGACTCGAATAATAAGCACTAGCATTTAACTTTAAATGATATCACGTCGTATGTAATCGAAAATTTGTTAAATGTTGAGTTAGAAACCTGTTCTACAACTTCATATACCATATAACTTAGAGTGGACGATTATATATATCTCTCTCTGCTCTGCTCTCTACTTTCTAGGCAATTATCATACTGTTTGACGAATTTGATAAGTGAGTTGTTGCACATAATAAACTTGTTAAAAAAAAGCATGCATGCTCTTACTCCTTTATGTGCTTCTCATCCCGTCCGAGAAGTAGTGATCAAGATAACCTAGAATGCGTGAATGATGATCTTCGAAAAGCATTGGAAAAATAAGAAAATAAATCAGAACCAAAATACACCGAAAGACATACAGTTTGACACCTCTACTGCATAAGCAAAATACATAAATATCCACACATTAAAAGTAACAACATGAGTTAATCATAATAAAGACACCATTACCTGAAAGGCACTTGTTGTCCCCAACATCATACTTCATCAGAAAATTATTCCAATTCCTATCAAATGATTCTTTTGTAAAAGAGTTTCAAATAACATGACTCATCTCGTGTTCAATTTATTTGTGTTGCTTGTGGCTATTTAATTTACTTGGGAACTTCTTCATAATATGCCAAATACACCACCATTGAATTGTTGTGGACATGCAAGCCTCAATAGTCCTTTGCATTTATGCGCATTGATCGGTAAGAATGCCTTTCGGAGCATTTTCTCCCATGCAACAAAACCAACATTTAAATAACAATTTGAATGATTGAATATCCTCGTTTTTCATCAAGGCACATCTCAAAAATGTTGAATGACCATGGTGATTCACCCCAACAAAAGAATCAAAAACTAGATTATACCTGAATACAACGACACAGAAACAAATCATATATATACACTGAAAGTGTTTCAAAATACACATAAACCAGAATAACATATTACCTGTTTGTATTGTAAGTGTTATCGAATGAAATAACATCTCCAAAATACTCACAAGCAGTCCTGCTTCTTGGGTCAGCCCAAAAAGCAATCTTAATTGACTGATCAACCTTAATAAGTATTTTCCAAATTTTTTTGCATTCTCTAGTTCCGAAATATTCCGCACTTCTCTCGTGATACAATTTCTCATATCTTTTTCAATAAAACTTAATTCACGATGACCACGTACTGTTGCGACAAATGATTGATATGTTTTGCTTGGTCTGATTATGGCTTCCTCGTTATTCTCTATTTATGTCATACAAACATGCTTAATTACATGTATTGTTTAAGCATCTCTACTTGATTTGGACAGCACGGATGTGAATGATGCAACACAACCTTCGAAATGATCCAAACACCAACATCCTTCAACATATGTATATAAATTCTTGCAGGACAATTTAATCCATCTGAGGAATTTGTCTTCTCAGTTGGAGATATGTTTGATTTCCATTTTCCCTTTCTAGTACATGTAATCAATTGGTTCTTAATTTCATTTCTTTTCTTATTTGTGTTCCAGATTTTTGTAGAAAAACCTACGAGTTTAGAATAATTTTTGTAAAATATTTTAGCTTTTTCAAGTGTGTTAAAAGTCATCCCAACTTTTAGAACAAGCTGCTCATCAACATCACACAGGAACTAAAAATACACTGAAATCATTCTAAAATACACCATATTAGAATTAAAATACTCCAAAATTTTGAACG
This sequence comes from Arachis ipaensis, assembly GCF_000816755.2. NCBI lineage: Eukaryota > Viridiplantae > Streptophyta > Magnoliopsida > Fabales > Fabaceae > Arachis > Arachis ipaensis. The sequence goes on along the minus strand of NC_029788.2, from coordinate 39,603,392 downwards.
AAACAGATTCATCAAAATAATAAAATCAAATTTATAACTTGTACATTATATTCAAATTCAAACCATCAACCATAAACAACAATTTTCACAAATAAAAACAAAATTATTCAACTACAGAATCATAAACAACTAACAAACTACATAACTATATTCAAACTACACCTCACCACTTGATTCGATTCAAAATAATAATACACTTCGGCCTGGTCCAATTGAAAGACTGAACCTAAAAATACATCGAAAGATTACCAAAATACACCTATTTATAAATAGAAATACAACAAAACAAGAACAGAACAGATTTATCATAATAATAATTCAGATTTAGAACTCCTATATTACATTCAATTCAAACCATCAACTATGAATAACAAGTTTCAAAGACAAAAATAACATTATTCACCTACAGAATCATAAACTGCTAATGAACTACATTAACTAGAATCGAACCAGACCTCAACCACTTGATTCGATTCAAAATAATAATCCACTTTGATCTGATTTTTATTGATAGTCTGAACTTGAATCGTTTATTATCTTCGACAATGAAATACCTGTTCAAACCTAATTTCAAAACTTGATTTCAAAAACTTTATATTCAAATCAGATAAAAAAGCATTAAACTTGAATGAAGAGAATGCATAGAACAAAGAGAACATAGAGAAGAAAGAGAAACACAAAAAACGCAGAGATGGAACAGAACATAGAGATGCAGAAAACGTTGAGAAAAATTGAGAAAGAAAACGAAATTCGCATGAAAAATGACAGTTATATATATTTGCAAGTTGAGTCAAAAGTTTGTAGGGGTGGCAAGCCTGCCCCGCCTAGGTCTGTACCGTAAATGGGGCGGGTCGGCTCACCTCGCCAACTAAAGTGGGTTCAAAATGCTACCTTGCCCCGCTTTATGGAGGATTGGCGGGCCGGCAAACAACCCGTTTAGCTCTGTTTTTTTTTGAAAAATAAAATTAATTAAAATTAACCAAAAATAATAATTAAAAAATTAAATACAAATAAAAAATAGTCAAATTATAATATAATTTTTCACTATCTTTTTTCTTTAATTTTAACTTCAATAAAATTGTTCAAAATAATATTTATCAATAGAACCATCTTTATTTTAAAAAATAAGTCACATAATTTAAGCATATATATAAAATTGTAAAATAAAATAAATAAAGTTAATAACTAAAAGAAGAATATAAATAAAAAATGAATTTTATTAATAAAAAAAAAGGAAAATAAAAATCTTTGGCCGACGGGCCAACCCGCTCTGCCCAGCCAAAACTCACAAATTTGGCGGTGCGAGTTTGGTGGATTTTTTTAATTTGACGGCTTTCAAATTCTAACCCGACCCGTCTTTTTTAGCGGGTTCAACCCGTTTTGTCACCCTCTAAAAGTTTGTTAGAAGTAGTGGCGCGTGGAGGTGAATTAGGTGAAAGTTACTTTGTTGGATTCAATTGATTAAATGATTTGGATGTAGAGATTAATTCTAATATTAGGTGCT
>NC_029788.2:39567580-39601786 GCF_000816755.2 Arachis ipaensis | reverse complement strand
TTAGGCGTATTTGGTACCATTTTTGATAAATATTTTTAACTTTTCGAGAAGTTAATTGAGAGCTTTTGAATAAGTAGAAAAATATGATTTCTTCTTCCTCAGAAGTAATTTTATCACTTCCATTAAAAAAAATTTAACTTCAAAATAAAAAAGACCATTGTGCTACTTTCATTCTTAGATCTGTAAAAAATATTTTCTATTTCTGCTGAAAATATTAGCTCTCCACGTATTTTCACATAATGTTTCATCTACTGAAAGTACTGACCCTCCATCACTATTTTCACACAATATTCTATCTAAACCACCTGCTGCATATGTTCTTTCCAAAATTTTTTTTTATCATTCTACTACTCTATTTTTATTATTAAATTTGTATTTAACATTGTGTGTGGTATTAAATCTTAGTGATTAAGTCAATGTAAAATCAACATTTAATATTGAAAGATATTTGTTATCATGGTTATTTTAATATCCATTCTCTTTGTGTAAAAAAATTGTATTTTTTGAATCATTTATCCAAATGCTACAACTTTAAAATAAGTACTTCTAAACTAAAAATTCAAATATAAATATTTAATATAACTAATAACATAATCAAATTTAAAAAATCACATGAATATCTGTATTTGCTGTAAATTTATTTATTTTTTCAAAAAACAAAAAAAATAAAAATACAAAAATAAATATATTTTTAATATATTTTCTAAATTTTTTTATTATATATACTTTTACACCACATATTTTAAAATTATNATCCCTAACGTTTTTCTCTGTTAGACATAGCAGTTCCCATCTATTTTACTTTTATTATATGTCAAGCTTTATTATTATTAACTTAACTTTATGCATGTGGACCATGATACTAGCATATTAATACATTCTTTTCGTTAGAAACAAATAAAGTGAATAATGATGTTCTGAAAGCTAAATTAAAATATTTTCTTTTAATACAAACATATTTTTTAAAATAGGACATCTTTTAATTATATTAAATACAAAAATATCAAATAGTTTTAACTTTAAATTTCTTATAGAATAATCTCTAATAATTTTATTGAATATTATTATTATTATTATTTAGTAGTTACTATATATATATATAACTCCAAACGAGTCTTAATTACTCTATCACCTTGTTCTTGTTATTGTTATATCTTATCTTATTATCTGATTCTCCCTCTCCCATAAGAAATCATATTTAATGATCTTTATGAGTTCACCGTTCACCCATTTTTGTTTTTTGACGCAGCAAAAACCGCGATCACGTCACGTTCCCTTCCCTCCTCTTTTCTCCAAAGCGGCAAAAGTACCAAACCCTCCCTCCGCCACCATTCCCATCCCCATCGGTACGCTCTCTTCCTCTCTCTCATTGCCATTCTCACTTTTCTTCTTCTTCTTCTTCTCATCGCATTCCACGCTCCTTTGTTCTTCGTATCAATCAATCAATCAATCAACGTCCTACCTACACGCTCTTTTATCCATTGCCTCGCGCTGTTTGCTTTTTTCTTCGTGCTATTTTTTCTTATCAATTCATTGATTTTGTTCGCTAGTTTTTTCTGCTGCTCCGATCACTCTGTGAAGTAGGTTATTTTTTTTTCATTTAACAAAATTCAAAAAACGATTATATATTTTATTTTATTTTATTTTATTTTTAAAAATAATTGCTTATATACAGCAAATAATCATGCGTAAAAACAATGTTTAGGTTAGGTTTCTTTGATCTAGGTTAATTGCGTAATCGTACTGGACTGTAGCTGTTGTTGACCTAGGTTTGTGTCTGGATTCAAATTATTCATATATATTAGCGTTTATTGACAAAGATGTTACTGATTGTGACTTCGGAGTATAATGTTTGAAGCTTGGAAGGTGAATTCGTGTTTATGTTTAGTTGTGCAATACATTCCGTTGTTTTTATTTTCTAATGTGATAGCTTTATGTAGTAAAAGATATCAAATTATCAATGGGGTTCTATGATAAGCATAACAATGCTGCTGGAAAGCTACCGGATTATGGAGCGATCTTTTTGTCAAATAGTGCAACGAAGAGGGAATGTTTTAAGAAGGGACTTTTCGGTCTCCCTTCGTCTGCAATCCACTTTGTAGAGCAGATTAAGGCTGGCATGATTCTGTTTCTGTTTGAATATGAGAAGAAACAACTTCATGGGGTGTTCAAGGCTGCCAGTGATGGTGGTATGAATATCGTGCCTAATGCCTTTAGTTCGTTGAGGACTCAATTCTCTGCTCAGGTAAGAATCCATCCCCTTTCAGATAAGTTGGTGGGATTTGATTTGACTTCTATTTGGTGTGAATTTTGGGATTTTATGATGTGAATTTCTCTTTCAGATTTCATGTATGTTGCGAGTTTGGAGTGTTCTGTTTCATCCTTAGTTTCTCTTGTTTGTTCTTGCAATTGCAATGCGAATCTGTGTACTCTTTCTCTCTGTACTAGTCAAATTCTTCTATCAAAGAAAAAGATGGAATCCTTCCCTTTTCTCGTTTTTTGAGTTTAAACTACAGTGAAACATTCCTTTCATTTGATTTTCATTTGTGCAGTTTTCTTACTTAGGGTAATATTGTGGACTTGTGGTCTCAGTTTCTTATTGATGTACTATGTAGGTTAAGTTCATTCCAATATGGCATTGTAAGCCACTCTCACAAAGTGTATTCAAGTATGCAATCATAGAAAACTACTTTTCAGCCAACAAGTTCAACTTTGGGCTTTCTGAAAAGCAGGTTTGCTATTGTCTTGTAGATGATTAGTTTTGAATGAAATGTGAGTTTTCTTTGTAATGCAAATTTTACATCAATCTGGTTTTTGTGCTGTTGTGTAGGTCCATGAACTCCTACATCTGTTCAGTATGAGAAGGCTAGAACCAGAGATTCCTGAGAGATTATCATCTCGAATGAAAGACTTGAAATCAGAGTCATACCCAATGGGCAAATCTGGAAGATCTGTTGATCATGGAATGCATATAGAGTGTGTGAAAGATGATGGGCAAGGTGTGGATGCTAGCATGTCACCAGTAATGCAACATAAATTCCAAGGAGATTCTATACAATACTATGGAGAAGCTGAATTTAGATTTAATGCAAGTGGCAGTGCAACAAATAAGCAAGGAAGACCTGGTGAATTCTCAGTGGACACCTCAAGTGGATACATTGGCAACTATATGACATCATACGATGATTTTGGGTATGCTTCGCATGAGAAAGAACATTATATGGATATGCATTGTGGGCCAACCCTCTCATCTGGATACTCTAGAAGTCTGTCTGATAACATTAGAGTTAATGGTGATGGTGTATCAACGACTAGTAGGTTAAGTGAAGAATTGAGACAGACAGGTCAGAGAATGTCGTTTTCAGACGATAATCCTGGTTTACATCATTCCAGTACCAATTCAACAGACTTTTATGGCAAGCCTGAGTTAGAGCATAATTCTTTGATTCAAAATCAGCTGAGACCTACATCTGGTACAGTTCAGCCAATCCACCAACCGTTCAACAATTCTCGTGCAACACGTGGAGGTACGGTTTCTAAGGGAACCTTTCTGTACGATCCAGATTACACTCCAAGACCATCCCATTTAGAGCATAATTCTTTGGCTCAAAATCAATTTAGGCCAACTTCTGCTAAGATTCAACCTGTTGATTCATGTGTAACACATGGAGATGTGGGTTCTAAGAGGACCTTTCTGTATGATCCAGAATATCCTGATTTAAATTTTAGTCAGTCTTCATCTGTGAGATTTAACAATGGTCCGAACTCAATACTAGAGAGTGCTCTTCCAAGCAACTGTGGAGTGAATTCCTCGAGTAATCAAACATGTCTCATGCCTACAGAATTGAATGATATGAATAGATGCCACGATGTTGGCTATGACTTTCTAAATCATGGTCTGTATGGTAGAGACAGGGACTACTTGCCTTTCAATGTTGCTAGGAAAGCTGACCAGATTGCAGCTGAATCTGTTGTATATGAGGGTCACAATGATATTCCTTCCTTAAACTCGTCATCATCCCTTGTTCCTCCTTCAGATATTGGAAGCGACAGAGTAAATGAGATCTTTTCTTTGTTCCAAAATCGCAAATCATATTTGGGCGATGATGTCCATCCCATGTCATCTAGAGGAAATCTGGATCATGAGATGACACTGGAGAAGAATAATGAGTCATTTATTCCTGATGTTCCTTGGGCTAGTGAGGGTTATTTCCATGTCCAATATGATGATTCATTAGTTAATGAATATGATACTGAATGTTATGGTGATTGTCAAAATAGAAGTTTTGGTTATCCAAAGAAAAAAGTTAGTGTGTTTTCTCGCTTAACTTTCATGCAGGATGTTAACAAAATAGAAAAAAGGAACAAAGCATCATATGAGGGATATGGCATGGACACCTCAGTTGATCAAGTGATGGAAATGGTTCATCAGAGCCATCATCAATGGATGCTGAAAAGAAAGGCAACACCATTAGTTAAACGCAACATAGCTGAAAGTTTAAAGGATAAAACTCCAATCATTAGCTCCAGGATCAAGAGTGATTGCAGTTCAAAGGATAAAACCCCAATAATTAGCTCGAGGATGAAGAGAGATTGTAGTTTGAAGGATAAAACTCAAATTAGCCCAAAGATCAAGAAGGATTGCTCTGAATGTTCGACAAATGATGTAAGTATGGATTTGACTGCTGCTGCAAGTGGGGGCAATACCAATAAAACACCTATTGTGGATTTCAAGCGCCGTAGCAAAGTTAGAAAATTTAATGATGAGAGTGAGATCAAAAGTTCCAATGAGAGTGCCAATGGTGAGAATGTGATGCTTGAGCTGCCAAAGAGAAGGAAGTTGATACGACCTAATTTCAACAAGAATTCCACTCCTGATGACAGGGGCATTCATCTTAGAATGCCTCAAAATGTACAAGCACCATTTTCACATCAAAGTTCTAATTTAAATAATGTGTCTCAAAATGGCTGTGAACCTTAAAACCGATGCTGAAGGGCAAAAGTGCATTGCTTCTGAAGATTGTAGTACTCATGCCAAGGGATTTGTGTGTGGTGAAGGAGTAAGAGCAAGTGATTGGACTGCTGCTGGTAGTGTTCAATCAGAGTGTCTGGAGAACACTCAAAACCTGACTGCTTCTTCAGCTTCTTGCAAAGACCAGAGTTTCCAGAAAGGCTTACCTACAATCAATAGTATTGAGTCATATTCTGAATGGCAAAAATACATTGGTCAACCACATTCTGAAGATAAGAGTAGTCATGCCAAGGGATTGGTGTGCGGTAAAGGACTCAGAGCAAGAGATGGGACTGCTGCAGGTAGAGATGGATCAGAGTGTCTGGAGAGCATAAAAGACCTGAAGGCTTCTTTGGCTTCTTGCAAAGACCAGAGTTGCCACATCCAGAAAGGCTTACCTACGATGGATAGTATTGAATCAGTATTTCCGCAAATGGAATCATTGCATTCAATTTCTCAAGACCATCATGCAGATATGGTCATATTATCTGCTGATAGACGTGTGAATGCTGAAGAAGTAATGTCACAAGATGAAAGCTCCTCATATACTTTTGAAATAAAGGATGTCTCCGACTGTTTCCAGAAGTCTGATGATAAAAATGTTCCACATGAAAGTTCCTATGATATCAATGACAGCTTGCATCCAATTTGTCAAGAACATCATGTAGATGTGGTTGTATCTGCTGAAGGTACTAACATGGAAGAAGAAATTTCAAAAGATGGTGGCTCCTCCTTTACTATTGAAGACAAAAACAGATCAGAATTCTTACAGAACTCTGATCATGAAAAAGCTCCAACTGAGACCTCTTCTCATGTCATTGAAGCCTCTGAAGTGATGGACAGTGTAAAATCAGTATCTTCAAACGGAGAAGCACAGGATCCAATGTGTCTAGATCATCATGTAGACAAGATGAAATGTGCTGGTAGAGGTATTGATACCGACAAAGAAATTCCGAAAGATGGTGACCCCTCCCTTATTATTGAAGCTAAGGATGGATCTGGCTCTTTCCTGCACACTGGCAATGAAAACGGTCCAATTGCAGCTACTTTTCATAGCAAGGAGGGCTTGTGTATGACCGAGAGTGTCCATTCAGTGTCCCTGGATGCCGTCCATTCAACTTGTTAAGAACATGATGTAGATAAAGATCAAATGTGCTGCTGAAGACTGAAGCATTGACTCTTGAGAAGAAATGAGAGTGGCATCTCCTTGATCTTTTGCTACCGAAGTTAACGATGGATCACTGGCTGTTTATGGAAGAAATGAAGCTGCAATTGAAACGTGTAAAAAGATGATTTGGCTGACATCAAGCTTCATATTTCTCAATCTCAGATCCACTGGTATGAACTATCAATCACAAAATCAGGTGTAGGAGTAGGAAGTTCTGAGAATTTTGATATAGACCTGACTGATTTTCTTTTTGGGGGGAAGCTGCAGTGTCTAGTAGATAAAGTAGTAGTTAATTATAATCCTAGTTTCCGGTTTGCGGATTCGATTTGCTTCAACCACTGGAAATAGACAATGTTCTTTTGTTCCTTTGATAGTATATAATACATGTTATTATAGACTTCTTGGAGAAATTGATCGCAGGCTATCAAATTTTTAAACTCTAGTTTATGCCTTTGAAAATGCAATCGACAGTTGACAAACAAAGATGAGTTGAAAAAAGGACAAATTCATGTGTGGGAAGTGGGATCTGTATTTTTCTAGTTCAACCCAAACTTATTATCCGGTACTTTTTGAGTTGTTGCAATAATATTTTTCGACAAAATATTACAGCTCGACATTTTAATTATTAGTTATAATGCTTGTTATAAAGTTAACATGAATATATCTCTGGGGTAATTACATTTTAGACCCATAGGAAATTTTACACGAATTTATAAACTTGCAATTTTGATGACATTGATGTTGAAATATATTCATGGAATGTTGCATTCCACATACTTTTTTAATCAAACATTTAATCCAATTCAGTTCTTAAAATTATCAGGAATGGTTCAAGAGTTCACCAGATAAAAAATTAAATAAAATTTTACATCCAAGTCATAACTCTAACCAAGTATTTCAAATTTACGTGCGCACGTTTCATTGTCGTCGCTGCTGCTTCTTCTTTCAAATTCGTACACACAGGTTCTTTTCCTTTTTTTTTTTTGTTATTTTTCTCTTTTGTTATCATCATCACCAACAATACCAGCACCTCATCCTCCTCCTCTCCCTCTTCCTCCTTTTCTCATTTGAATTTCTTCTTCTCATTTCTTTTCCTCCTCCTCTTCTTCCATCATCATCACCATCATCATTGTTATTGTTATTATCATTTTCTTCTTATACATATCGTTGTTATCATTATGTTTAGTACTTGGTAACTATTTTTGTTCTCTTTTTTAATGAATGTTAGGATATAAATGTTTTTTTTCTTTTCACAGTATCCCCTAGCCCGACAGATCAAAAACTAATCCGCCGCGATACTGAGCTCCATTGAAGGGTTTGTCGATGGTCAATGGGTTGCTGCATGCATAAGGCGGGATTTGAACTCTCGACACTTGTTTAAGCAGGCTATGAGCTAACCACTAGACCAACCCAATTTGGTTTAAAGCCTTTTTTCTTTCACTGCAACATTTTGCTAACATCTTTATTAGTTCTGATTTTTTCTGGTGCCACATTAAATAATTTCGATTAATTTCTTAGTTTATTTGAGGTTGCTGAGTTTGGAAAATTGAAATAATGATCAAACATTATTAAAATATAAATAAGGAAATTAATAAAAATATTATTGAATGTTTATGTAATTGTGTCCAATTGGTTGTTTGATGTTGCTGTTTGTGTGCAGGAAGAAAAATTAGTTTTCTATTGGGCCAGTCAATACAAGCCCGTTTTGGTTGTCAAACAAACTTAGCTCAACAATAATTATTTACTTCAAGTGGCTAAACAAATTAAAAAGGATAGATGGCCCAAAGCCTTAGCAACCCTTTCGATGATCACAAAACCAAAGGGATTCAAATTGACAAAGTCTTCATGTCTTGGTTATTGGAACACAAATTCCAATTCAATTAATTGCATTTCTTGGTAACCGAAATTCTAAATTCAATTCAATTTAATTTGTATTGATAGCTTCCACCGAAAGCTTTCTTGCTTCCTCTCTTCTCTCTCTCTTGCTTCGGTCAAATCAATCACTCAAAAAAGAAGATAGAAGAAAAATGGAAGCCACAGAGAAAAGCCTATAAAGAAAGGCTAAGAAAGATTTTTTCTACAAAAGGAAAAATCTGTGAAGAAGGGCCAAAAGATTTTCTTGCCATGAAAGGAAAGAAAAGCTTCAGTCAGGAAGCAAATCTCTCTTGGTAAAGGAACAATAGAAAGTTTTTTCCATTTTTGTGCTTCAAAGAAGATGTAAGCCTCAGAGTCTTTAGCTGGAAGAAACAAAAATGGAAAGCATGAAGCCAGCATGGGTCAGATGCTCATCAATGCTCAGAATCAATTCTTAGGGCCAAAGTCAAGATCAATGGCCTAGATTGAAGAAGATGGATGAAAAATGATGAGAGAGGTACATGCAAGCAGCTTCGGGTTCCCTCTCTCTCCTCTCTGTTTGAACCGCTGCTGCTCTAAGGTTGGAGAAGAAGCTGCTGGATTGGTTGAACTGGTTTCAACCTTGGAAGCTTCACCCTTCTATATTAAGGGTGAACGGCCAAGGGTTGAGATCAAGGAGAGAAAGTGAAAAAAGCACAGAGTTTTCATAGCTATCCTAAAACTCTCTGAGTTCTTCTCCTTCAATGGTGTTCATTTTATTTTCTTTTTCTTTGTATTGTTTGTCTGAGTCTCATGGTGAAAGGCAAACATGGTGAGATTTGTAAGAAAAAGCCAGTGAGAGATAAAAGGCAGTGAGCAATATTAGAGAAAAAGCCATATATGTCTCAGAGTTTCTTTGTACATCTATCTGTTGTGTGTCATGATCATGTGGGAATTTCCTTGCAAGTTGGGTTAGCACTTTGTTGTTGAAAGCTTAGTTTGAGTCCAAATCAAATTCAGATTAGGGTCTGAATCTGGATTGTCCTAGATAGGATTGGGTAGATCCTAGAAAAGAATTGGTGTTTGTAATCTTGAAAAAGATAGTAAAATTCCATTATTGTTGTGATAGAGACTGGATGTAGGCTACATTGCAGCTAGTAGCTGAACCAGGATATATCTGGTGTCAATTCTTCTTCTCTGCTTCTTTTTTGTTTCTGGCTCTTAGGAGATAAAACGAAAAATGTCTCTCAACTTGTTACGAGACAAAAGTGAAAATATCTCCTGAAGTTTGTTGAAAAAGTAAAAGTAATATTCTGGGAAAAAAGAAGCTAAGATTCAACCCCCTTCTCTTAGCCACTGATTACCATCAGAGGTTCATTTGGATCCAAAAATGAATTTGATGTGTTTTTGTTGATGATTAAGTCTGAAGGTTCTTGATGGCCTAGATAAAGGGGGTTGAATCTATGACTTTCTTTTAACTTTGATTAATAAAGCCTTAAACCAGAAAATGTGATTTGGCTTCTGTTTAGCCAGTGTAGTGGATTATGCAGGAACAATTCCATTTTGTCTCATAAAACCAGAAAAACAAAATCAGAACAGAAAGAAAGAAGGTGACACAGCTATATATCCTGGTTCAGTTGCCGTGTGGAATGCAATCTACATCCAGTCTCCACCACAACATTGGTGAAATTTTCACTATCTTTTAAATATTACATACACCAATTTTCTAAGACTCAACATAATCCTATATGAGACACATCAAGCTTCAACATAAACTTGATTTGGTTATGTAACTATCTAAACTTGACATACTAAGTTCTTATCCAACTTAGTAAGGGATATCTTTCAGGTACAAGACTCAAAACAAATTACAACAAAAACAAATCTGAAATTACTCATGACTTTTCTGTCAAGCGTTTCTCTCAGCCTTTTCACTTAATGACTTTTTCACAATGCCTCTCTTTCTTGCCTTTTACCACTCAATGAATGCAAAGAAAGATATAACATTGAAACAGAAATACAAATAGTAAACCATGAAGGAGATGATGATTCACAGCCTTGACTCTATGCGCTGAACCCAACTTTTAAACTCAAAATATTGTTCTTCATCTTGGCAAAGTGCTCCCTTTAGTGTAGGTGCAATACTTCCAAGACTTCAAACTCAGTTTGTGAGGTTACACACTTTGCTCTCTCTCGGGTTCTCTCTCCTTGGTGTTCAATTGAAAACCAATTTTCTTTTTGTATCTTGTTTGAGCCACGGCTAGGGTTTCCTTCCAAAAGTCAATTTCTTGATCCTTAGGCTAGCTGAAATCTTCTCTTCTCTCTCTTTAACCCAAAAAATTAGAAATTTGGAATCAGGGTTCAGCCTCGTAGCAAACATAGCAGCAACATAATTTATATTTTTCAACGAGCTTAGCAAAATTCAAACCTTTATATTTGTACTTTGCCTCCAAGAAATATTTTCAACCATTGATTTAAAGCAGAGACACTTTACTACCACTTTCTTCATATTACCTGAAATGCTGGTGCAGGAGAAAGAAAAAAAAAGTGAAGCAATTGACTTGCATGCAAATGGAAATAAATTATCTTTAACCTCTGAACTTGCTTAGCATGCTTTTGATTATCTTGATTTGACATTATCTTGCTTGATTAGCTTTTCTTTTCTTCCTCTTAAATGCTTGAATGGAAAAGTAAAACTCGCTCTCTTTCTTCTTGTGTTTACCCGAAATGAACTTGTCTGAAACTCAGCTCAGGATAGCTTTTCTTTTGTTTGGATGTTAATGGGCTTGGTTAGTGAATCATTTTCATTTAGCTGCTTCGGATAATTGGGTTTCATAGGATTGGACTGCAATAAAAGCAATTTGGGCCTGCACACTTGAACCACATCATCAAAATCCACTTGAGTTATTAACCCAAATCAATCATGTTTGTCTTCATCAATATGTTAATTATTTTTCTAACTCAACAAAGTCTTTTTGACTGCTCGTTCAAATTTGAACTAATTTTGGTTCATTTGTGAATTAACTGAGGTTCACTTGATGCTGCTGTTAAGTATTAACCAAATTTTTTATTCTTTACAGCCAAAATGACAAAGAATACCATCTTAAAAAAAGAGAAGTCATCCCAATCATCGATAACACACCTGGACTACAAATGAACCGAAATATTATTATAAAACAACACTGATTTTAGCAAAGAAGAATGAAATTATTCATTACCACTTGATTCAATTGCATTAGATTCCATTCTATTCCATTCAATTTGTCTTGAAAGTCATCCTAATCTTTGGGACAAATTGTTCATCGACAACATCTGGGCTGCAAATGAACCGAAATATTATTATAACAACACTATTGTATAATAACAAATGAACTGAAAATTATGCATTCTATAAACTCAAAAACTCCTGCATTATATCCAAAGTCAAATTCATAAAATGTGTCGCAATCATTATGTAATTTTAGTGCATTTCTGAGTTAATTGTGTTGCAATCACTTTAATTTCGGTGCATTTGGTCTCGTTGTCCTGCACAATTCAAAACTCTTATTCCTTCTCCCCCTCCTCATCTTCAGCTTCGTCTTCTTCTTTTTCATCTTTTTTTCTTCATCTTCTCCTTCTTATTTTATTTTCTCAAAATTCTTTTTGATTTACTCTCTTGAGAGTAATAAAACCAAGAAAAAAAGAAAAAATATAAAAAAAAGAATAAATGACTATAAGAACATGAAAAAGAGGAGAAAAAGAAGAAATAAAAATAAAACGCAGCAACAACATCACCAATAATATTCTCCACAATTAAAGACTTTGTTTAAAGTGTTATTTAGAAGTAAAATTATTTTAAGAATTATATTATTTGATTTTGATTTATTAAGAAAAGGACTGTGTTTCGAGTTGGATTTATTAAGATAAGAATTATGCTTTGAGTTTGCCTTATTAAGAAAAGATTTATACTTTCAGTTTGATTTATTAAGAAAAGGATTATATTTTGAGGTCGATTTGAGGAATCATATTTTGAGGAGTTTTAGCGAATTTACAGTATTTGAGTTTGATTGGCAAAGAGAGATGATTTTGAGTCTTTTGAAAAATTATTGAACTTGAGAATGAAGTTGTAAGGGAGCTTTAAGCAATTATTTCAAATCTGAGAGTTATGCTTTTGGGATTTCCTACGGAATTGAAGAATGAATTTTAAAGATTAATTCGAGACTTTTGATTTGGTGAAAAATGAGTTTTATGAAAGAGAAATGGATTTAACTTAATCTTTTAAAAGAGATTTTGATATTTGAACTTTTGGGGTAAGATGTAAGGATTGTGATTTTATCCCACTTGCTCCCAGTTAGTATTTGAGCTTCCTGGGTAGATGCAAGGGTTGTGACTTAGTCTCACTTACTCCGGGTCAAGATTTTAAAAGATTGTGGTTTTGAATGTAATTACTGACTGGAAAGGATCGTGGTGGTATACCGCTTATCCAGTATTGAACATGTTGATTAAGATGGATTGTGGATATAAATGATTGTGTGTAACTTATGCACTTAGCAAGGATCGTGGTGGTATACCGCTTGTCCAGTGTAGCAATTGACGTGGGGATCGTGGTTGTTTACCGCCCACGCATATTGTGGGATCATGGTTATTTACCATCCACAGATTTTTCAATTGAAAATGTTTGTAGGGATCGTGGTGGTGTACCACCCACCAGGTGAGAATTGTGGTGGTGTACCGCCCACCAGTTTTTAAGAGGATGATATCCGAGTTATATTAGCTACCGGGTGTGTTGGGCTTGGCATGATAACCGGCACGTGAGCTCATGACTAGTAGGACAAGCATGCATCATTCGCATTTGTGTGTATTATTTTAGTGTGCATCTTGTATTTAGCTTGTCTATTTGAATAATTGTACCTAAATGCTAATTGAACTAATTGCTTTAACCGTCCTCTCTATTTGTGTATTCCTTGTATTGTTTTGTCTGTGCTTGAACAACTGAGAGATCCCTTATGCTAGCAGTGGTGACGCTGAGGATTGTTCCTGATGTGGTACTAACTGTAATTGTTCTCTGATTGTATTTGCCTTGTATTATTTGATGCCAATAATTAATTCTATTTTGAGACTGAATTTTGATCGTGATTTGATTTTAGTTGGATCGGAGGCCGTGTTTTGACTTGATATGAGCCAAAGACCGAGTTGATTATGTTTTGGGCCGGAGGCCATGATTTAATTTTGTATTGGGTTGGAGGCCGTGAGTTGATTTGTGATGGACCGGAGGTTGTGATATGGTTTTTGGACCAGATGCCATGATTGGATGAATCAGTGGTAAGTTTGGTTAGTGTGGTCCTTTGGTCTATAGTAAAACTCTTTGGTTATTATGTCTGATTTGCTTTTATAAATTTAAAATATGAATTTGGATTTTCGGATAATTAACCATTGGTTTTCAAAAAGATTCATAAGACAAGCAATAATCACTGTATTTGAAAATAGTTTTTTTTTTAAATATCATCTTATGACAATTGTTAAAAACATTTTACTGAGAACCAATGAGGACGATAGTCTCATCCCTACAGATTTTTCTTTTCAGGATGGACGAAGAGTTTAAGGAGTTTTTTTCTCCTCGCCTTTATTATTATATCCTTGTAAGAGGTATAGGAGTTGTGATGATATGTATGTTTATAATATTCGTAAGTTACTTGTACACCAAATTAGTCCCTTCATAAGTTATTTCTCATTTTTTTTGTAAATTTAAAATTCTCAATATTTTTTATATATTAATTTTAATTATATTTTTTATTATACAAGTTTTATAATAAAATTTTTAATTAATAATTTTAAGTTATATCATTAGAATACGTGTTAGCTAAATGCAAAACTTTATTATTGCCTCTTGTGTTTATTTGTATCTATTTTAATACTATTTAAGCCATGGTTAAAATAAGTGCTTATATTAATTAATAGTGTAATATATGAAAAGGCCGCCTAGCTAAGTTATAGATAAAATAAATTATTATAATCGACTGTATAAATCTATCTTATTAATTTAGTGAAAAGTCAATTATATGGAGAATCGGACATTCTTAATACAGACGGAAATTATGAATTTATATTAGTTAATAAGTGCCTTATCAAGTATTCTTAAAATAATTATTAAGATGTTAAATATTAAAAAATTTGTATTAAAAAATATTATTATATTCTTAACTTACACTTTTTACTATATCATTATTAATATCTTATATAATTTTTTAATAAAATATTGTAGAAAAAAATTTGTATAATTAAAACTAAAATTTTAAAAATATTTTATAAAATGACTTATATTTAAACAACTTGTAAAAAGATAAAATCAAAATTAGTATATTTAAAGATATTAAAAATTTTGAATTTATAAAAAAAATAGAAAAATTGATGAAGGGACTAATTTGGTCATGACATTCAATTTTATGGACTAAAATGAGTCATTTGATGCAAAGTAAGGTATTAATTTAGTGTATATGTAACAATGACATAGTGGATGACACGCCATGAGGTGACACGTGTCACTAAAGGTTTACATCATCATACCATGTCAGTGCGTCATTAACAAAAAATAGGCCAAAAATTAATATGATGCAATTTTTTTAATCTAAAAGACGTAATTAGTGTAATTAGAATTCCAGACATGATTTTAGTACACAGTGTCAATCTCAAGAGCCACTTTAAAAATTTAGGCTACTTTTACATAGAGTGAAAAGACAAAAATACCACATCTCTTCACCACTACTCCACCAGCTTCTTCTTCTCCGATATTGCAGGTGTTCAACGAAGTAAGATCATCCATCCCCTTTCAAAAATGGTGCTTCATCCTCCTCCTCACCAACACGAACAATTCATACTCAAATCAGCACTATACTCCAGACTCCTGGTCTTGTCCCTAACCATCACATGGCGCATTCTAGCATCCCCTTACGACAGCTCCGCACCGTTGAACCTTCCCTGCCTCACCGCCAACCACACGCACACTCACACTCTTCCCCAATCCCAAACCCTATTACTCCCCAAACTCGCTTCCGCACTCGAAAATGGCATCGTTTGGGACTCCGTCTACTTCGTCCGCATCGCCCAGTGCGGCGGTTACGAGTACGAGCAGACCTACGCGTTCTTGCCGCTTCTCCCGATCTCCATTTCCTTCCTCTCTCGCTTTCTCTCTCCAATTTTCGCCCCCTTTGTTGGACACAGAGCAGTTCTTGCTTTCTCCGGTTACCTAATCTGCAACGTCGCTTTTGTCTTCGCAGCTCTTTACTTGTACAGGTTAGTTGTATGCGAAGCTTGTGATTATAGAAATCATATGCTGATTAGTGTGAATTCAAGGTTAATATCAACTGATTTATGAGTTCAACAAGTTTTGAACCTCTCGGATTTCAGTTTAGCTCATGATCAACGGGCAAAAGAAAAAAAAGACGAAAATTAAAAAAATAATATTTTTTTAAAGCAGGCAGAACCAAATTTTTTTTTTCCCTTTTGTTTTTCCATAGAGTTTATTAGCACGCATAATCATATTTAAGATATTAGATGAATTTTCAAGTAGTGTGCAAGAGAATTGACTCTAATGGATTATACAAGCACAGCCAATGTTTTGTTGTGTGGGAAAAGGGATGATGCTTACTGTTGTTGTGGTTATAACTGTTGCAGGCTTTCCATGATTATCTTGAAGGACCCTGAAATTGCATTACGGGCTACGATTTTGTTCTGCTTTAACCCAGCCTCAATTTTTTATTCATCAATGTAATGCTCACAACTCTCATTCTTACTCTGTGTTTATGTTTAGTATTTGTTTGATTCTTTCTAGGCCTTGATCCTAGTTAAGCAGAACTTATATTTTGGTTTTGATTTGTAATTGCAGATACTCAGAGAGTCTGTATGCCCTCCTTTCTTTCGCAGGGTTGTACTATTTCGTAAAGGGTGGGAATAATTTAGCCTCTCTCTTTTTCGCTCTCTCTGGCTGTGCAAGGTCTAATGGGGTGCTTAATGCTGGTTATCTCTGTTTTCAGACCATGCATCGGGCTTATAATGCTATGTTTCAGCAAAAGCGCACTGCTGTGAGTTCCTTCCGCTTCTTCTCTGTTTGAAAATCCATCATATCAGTCGCTATGTTGTTGCTTTTCCTTTGGGAGAGGGTTTTGGAAACTTATATTTCCCTTTGGTCATTCCTTTCAAAAGATTGTGTCCATTTTTAACTTAATTATGTAATGTACAGATATTGGCCAAGTCTTTTTCTTTTTGCTGACGGGTTGCTGTCTGAGGTGCTTGTAGAGTTGCAAAAGTATGATATTTTATGGTGAAAGAGAAAATGAAGATAAATCAATGAACAAGGCTTCTAGCTATTAGTTGATGATATATAGTTACTTGGCAATTAAGATATATTAATTGATGATATATGGTTAACTTAATTAATAAGGATTGCAGATAATTATGATATTCAAGACAATTGAGGGGAAATGGGTGGATCTGTGCTTAAAAGGGAAGAAAATAATTTTGAGTTCTCCACAGTTTTGTGTTGTTTTGTTTTGTTTTGTTTTTCCCCCTCACGTCTAGACAGTAAATATACTGGGTGAGAAATCAATTTCAGTTTCACTTAGTACGGGCCTTCAACATGTCTTACAGAAATACTTTTAGACTTAGTACCTAGTCATAAGTCATAACTCAGGTAGTTAATATTCTAGGATTGGTTCCAATGTCTACTGGAAAGAAAAAAAATTGTCCAGTGTAGTTACCTTTTATTCTTAACTGGAATTCTTGATTGATTCTTTTTGTCATGGCGACAGTTGGCATTGGGGACTGTTATTGCTGGAGCTTTACGTAGTGTGTTCGTTTTTGCTCCATTTGTAGCTTTCCAAGCTTATGGGTATTACAATATGTGTAAAGGACGGCTTCCTGATGAATTAAGGCCTTGGTGCAAGGCGAGGGTACCATTGCTTTATAATTACATACAAAGTCATTATTGGTAAGTTCACTCATTAAGTTAAAAGATTCTTGCTAATTTAAATTACCAAAGTTATGCTATTGGCTGAATTATTATTCTCTAGTGTCTTTGCAGCCTGATATAATATTTTATCTGTAGTCCATAAGGATTTTTAAATATTAGATGTTCCATTGAAGTTCTTAAGTTTTATTTTCCAGGGGTGTAGGTTTCTTGAAATATTTTCAGTTGAAGCAGTTGCCTAACTTTCTTCTTGCATCGCCAGTACTGTCTGTGGCACTTTACTCTGTTGTCTATTATGCTAAATCAAGGCCTGAGAACTTCTTCTCACTGGGTTTTCGAACTTCTATTGAAGAGAAGAGCTCTGGAGTTGTGTTTTTGTCGGATGATTTTTATAGGTCCAAAAAAGCTGGCAATGTGGATAAATCTTCTGTTAAGGCCAAAGGTATATTCGTATAGATAACATTGCAAATGTTGCATACTTGGCAGTACATTGCTATGTGAGGAATGGTGCTAAATAATTCACTGAATGGGTTTCACATTTAAATCCAATTTCACTGTTTCTATTTAGTGCTGATATTTTTCTAATTCCTTTGCATATTTGGTGCAACCATTTGTGTTAATAATCTTTTCTTAATTCCTCAATCCATTTTTCTATACATTATATACATAAGTGCATAAAGATATTGCAAATTTGGATGTATAATCATAGATCAAATTTTACTGTCATTTCATCTATAACACCATCCATACTCTCATAACAGAAAATTCCAATCTTACTAAGAGAAAGAAGGTGACTGAAGGAGCTGTTGGTGAAGTTCACATGGCTGAGCCAGCAACTAGGCCAGGATACTTTTCTGCATGTGTACTCCCATTTGTATTGCACTTGGCATTCATGGCAGCCACAGCTTTCTTTGTCATGCATGTACAGGTTAGTGCCAACTGTGTTGTTGAACTCTGCTGCTGTTTATCATGTTGAGAGACCTGAATACGACAAACTGACCAGCATCATACATGAGGCTTTGTTAATCATTGTGATTTGTGGAGACCTGAACCTGACTATTGTTAAATATGCGAATTGATTTTTTCCGCCAATAATTACAAAAAGCCAATGTTCAACCCCCAAAATAGCGCAGAGCAGAGACCGAAATGAATGACAATAATCGCAACAGAAAAATATCAAGATAGCATTAGCTAATACAAAAAACAGCCACATAGTGTAACTAAAATATCCAGCCATGCAGGTATGATGGTAGCAAGGAAAGTAGGTGAAAATGGAGGAATGATTGTGGCCAAAAAAGAAAACTTCACAGTATTTGGATGCGAGAAATCTCTAGAAAGATCTCTCTGTCATTCCTCCATATTTCTGTCTTATCACTTTTACTTTTGTCAAATCTTTTTGCTTCTTGGGAATGGCTGAGGTCAAGTGTTGTAATTGTTACTAATGTGAAATTTTCTGGAACTGGACATATAATGACAGGTCGCGACCCGGTTCCTGTCATCAAGCCCACCTGTTTATTGGTTTTCTTCGTACATAATGGCACATCCTACCAAATACCATAGATGGGGATATGTGATTTGGGCATACTCTGCTGCATATATTTTCCTTGGCAGTTTGCTGTTTTCAAACTTCTATCCTTTTACTTGATAGCTAGAAGTAGAAGATATATTCAGCTTTTCAATCTCATACACGGAAGCACATAGGCATAGCTTGCAGATCCTGAATTTTGCACACTAATTACTGTGTTGCTTTCCCATGGCTGGGCTCGGCGGGTGGCTATTTGATGCGTGCGGAAGCAAATTACTCTGCCTTATATTTGCTAACCATTTATAATCCTATATGATATGTTTTCTTTTTTCTTTCTTATCCCTCCTTTACCTCAACACAGGATTTAATTTTCCTGGTGATTAATCTTCACTAAGTCCAGCTTTGTTCTAATTATATGTTTCTTTCTATCTAGTTATGTTTTGAAGTGTATCATCCTTTCATTTCCAGTGAGTAGTTTAATGCCACAGATCATTTGTAACAGGTGAAATACATTTTGTTCTGCCATTGCTTTACGGCGGATTGGTTACGATTATTAGAGGGATACATTTTGAAAAGCAGAAGCATAACTTGAAGAAGCATATCAAATTGATGGTTTATTTATGTTTGACTACGAAAAGTATGAGATATAATCAATGATAGCACCTTGGTATCCACCTCCCTTGGTGTAACTTCCGGATCCATTCCTCATGATAGCCTTTATGAATTGTTCAATACGCCGCATCCAAAGCTTTTTATTTATTTATTATGATAATTTATGGGTTTACACCTCAATTCTAATATAGAATAAAAATTTTATGGGTTTCTGAATAGATTCTGATATGAATTGAGAGAGAGATTGTAACAGAAAGAAAGAACTGAATACTGTGTATAGTATCTTGAGTTGAGGTTTACAAGATGAGATACAAGCTATATATAGTAGTTGAGTGTAACGGCTAGTCAGTAAAGGAAAGTCATAACTGACTGATAATAGATTCTGGAAAAGGGAAGATTCAGAAAAATGAGTTGTTGGCCTGTTCAGAGGTATCAACCAACTAACGAAGAATCCGTTTGACTGATTTTCAATCAATAAGAAGAGGCTTTTGTGTATATTGACTGACTTTATTTACTGCAAAAGCAAATTCTGGTCTTGTTGGAGTGCAATACTGAAAAGTACTCACAACAAACCTATAATGTGTTGGATCTGCATACGCCTCTAATCCATAGTGAGATAATTTCTCACTAGTTATCATAGAAATTAGAACAGGCTTTGCATCCAACATTCCAGCTCTAGAAGGAGCTCTTTTATGTATTTACTCTGTGAAAGATGGTATCTCCAGAAGCTAACTTTGTTGCCTCAATCGCAAGGAAATAATTAAAAGTGCCAAGAGTTATTAGAGTAAAAACAGCATTTAGTTTAGTCATGAATGAAGTAATAGCATCCTTATTATTCCTGTAACTAAAAACATCATCAACATAAACCATGACATAGATAGAAAAAGTAGATCTGTGCTGAATGAACAATGAAGGATCTGATTTCGCATAATGAAATCCAAACTGGCAGAAAGAGTGATATACCAGGCTCTTGGGACCTCTTTAAGACCATATATAGCTATATTAAGCTTGCAAACCTGTTCTGAATTTGCTGAACCAAAATCCGGTGGTTGCCTGATATAAACATCCTTATGCAATGTGCCATTTAAAAATGCATTGTTAAGATCATATTGCAAGATAGGCCAATTAGAGGATATAGCTATAATTAAAAGGACCCGAATTGTCCCTGGTTTGGTAACATGACTAAAGACTTAAGTAAAATCAACTCCTTCAATTTGATTATTTCCTAAACCCACTATCTAGCTTTATATGTTAAAACAGCACCAGTAGGAATTTTTTTGTGTGGAAAACACCCATTTTGAACCTATAATAGTGCTATTCGGGGATGGAGTAACAAGAGTCCATGTGTTAGTATTATGTAAAGCCTCTAATTCAGCAAGCATGAGTGATTTCCAGTGAGGAACCTGTAAGGGTTTCTGGACAGATGAGGGTTTGGTTTGAAAAAATTCAGAGTCAGTTTGATGGTTAGGAACAAGTGTGGAGAAGGCCTTGGGTTTTGAAATACCAGATTTTGACCTTGTAGTCACTGAGTTAATGTTCTTTGAGAAGAAATAGAAGAATTACTTGGAAGATTTATTTCTTTCCCACTAGTAGGAATAGATGGAGAAAAAGAACTAGTAAACTGACCAAAATTTGATACATCATGAGTATGTACAAAAGAGGTACTGATGATAGATTGAGACTGATCCGAATCAGATGTAGTTGAAGACGGTATTAGATTGTGTGTGTAGTAAAATAGTAGTGATCGGAGTAGGCATACTAGTATGAGTGTTATCCTGTGATTTGCTTACAGAATCCGATGCCTCATTAGAGATAGAATTTGTTGCAGTAGCATTGTTAGTAGAAGAACAAGAATAATTATCATGAGTGTTCATAGGATAAAGAGGTATAGGTAAAGTAGTATGAGGAAATTGATTTGAGACGTGAAGGAGAGTTATTAGAAAATAAAGATTTATTTGAAAAAGAAGATTCATCAAACAAAACATGCCCAATGATTAAAATCTTTTCAGATTTTGTGAGACACTTATATCATTTAAGATTTTTAGAATAACCAATAAAAATTGATATTTCTGACCTATAATTAAGTTTATTAGGATAAGTAAATAATTATTTTTTTACCATAAAAGATTTAAGTATTGATAAAACTAACCACGAAAAATCTAAATAAATTTAATAACTATAAAAGTTTATCATTGTTAGACAAAACAAACAAAGTCTTAACTCTATTAAAATAATTTCGCAAATACCCATTTTCTTTCTTCTTCCGTTTTCTTCTTCATCTTCAGTTTGGAACATTTTTTTATTTTCATCACTATTGTTATTTTCAATAGTATTATTAAAAAATCTTAAAATTAAATGAAAACAAAAAATCAAGAAGTAAAAAAATTTCAACTTATCGTCTTTGATGTAGACTTATGGAACAATAGCAACTTATCCTTTTGATGTAGATGAGTTAAACCCCAAAATGGTTTCTGACATTGATGTCGTGCACTAAAATCGTCCCTGAGATTGACAAAAATGCATTATGTTAATCCCTGACCCATTTTCTGTTAACGACGTGATGACATGGCTTGATGATGTGGGCTGTTAGTGACATGTGTCACTCCATGGTTTGGCCATGTGTAATGGTATGATGTATTGATCGGTGACATGTGGCATGCTGATGTGGATGGTTGTGCCACGTGTCACAATGCTATTTAGCCACGTGTCGCAACAATATTCGTCCACATGTCATCCATTATGTCATCATTGTAGATGTACCAAATTAGTCCCTCACTTTACATTAAGTGACTCATTTTAGTTCCTGAAATTGAACGTCGTCTACCAAACTAGTCATTTCACTAGTTTTTTCTCATTTTTTTAAATTTAAAATTTTTAAATTTTGGATGCACTAATTTCAATTCTATTTTTTCATATATCGTTTAAATACAAGTGCTTTTATAAAAATTTTTAAGATTTTAGTTTTAATTATATAATTTTTTGTATAATAATTTAACATTGGTAAATTTTGTAATATATAAGTATGTTATTATGAAAAAGAATTATTTGATTGATTAGACACATTTTTTTTTTATAAAAAAAATATGTGTTTTTAATAAGAAATCAAGAATTAAAATACACTATTTTTTTTTCGATTCTTATGAAATACACGCTTTCGTTGTGTGTAAATGGACTAGACTGAAAGCACTTCAAGCACCCTCATTACCATCTCCGACCTCTTCAGTCTAGATGAAAGAGGTCAGGAGATGGTAGTGGGGATACTTAAAATGTCTTCACGTCAACTCCAAGACGGCGGTTAGGGGTACCTGTAAGAGAAAAAAATATTTTATAAAAGCACTTCTATTTAAATAACATGTGAAAAAATAGAATTAAAATTAATGCATTTAAAGATATTCAGAATTTTGAATTTATAGAAAAAATGAGAAAAAAACTAGTGAACGGACTAGTTTGGTGCACAACATTCAATTTCAGCGACTAAAATGAGTCACTTAATGCAAAATGAGGGACTAATTTGGTGCATTTACAATGATGACATAGCGGATGACACGTAGACGAATACTGTTGCGACATGTGGCACAACCGTCCACATCAGCATGCCATGTGTCACCGGTTAACACATCATCATGCCATTACATGTGGCCAAACCATGGAGTGATATGTGTCACTAACAGTCCACGTCATCAAGCCATGTCATCACGTCTTTAACGGAAAATAGGTCACGGACTAATGTGGTGCACTTTTGTCAATCTCAAGGACATAATTGATGCAATTAAAATTTCAAAGACAATTTTAGTGCACGACACCAATCTTAAGGATCATTTTAGGGTTTAACTCGAGGTAGAATTATAGAATAATACGATGACAAAAACTTCACCATTCTTGATGCCACTATCATTAGACTTATTTAGTGGCACACTTGACTTTCTTGTAACCAATTTTTTTAATCAATGGCACATAAATTTTTTTCAAGGCCCACCTTTTTCCTAAAGAATCAATTTGTATAGCCAAGTACCCTCCACTTGGCAAAACCTTATTCATATCAAACAATAATAAGAGATTCATCATCGTTGTTGGAATCAACTGGTTCACGGCATGCCCCCACCGCACAAGGTCTACCACTCCGTTGAACACAGGCAACTACAAATACAGCGGCACGTCAAGCGGCAAAAGCCCGTTCAGTGTCACCGCCTCATTGCATGCTCATTGTTGTCGTCACAACCGTCATGTTGCGGAGCTTTATCGTGGTGGCAAAGGATTTGCAAGAGTATTAATTCCAACTTACAGAAAAATTGGAGGATGAAGAAGGGAAATGGTCATGAGGGAGAGGAGATGAGGGTTTGTGCAACGGGATTCGAGAGAAGCAGCGGTGGCGGAGAGGGGTGGCAGTTAGAGAGGATTAAGTATTCGAAAAGGTTAGAGGGGAGAAGGGTGAAGGGATTGTAGAACACATGGAGGAGGTCATGGTGGTTGTGGCAAGATGCAACTATTTGGGAGAAGTGGAAGCAGAGAAATAAATCTAGTGGGATGGTGGACTTTACAACGGAAGTAGTGGTGATTGTGTTGGAGGATAATAAAAGTGAAAAAAATTAATGAAAAAAGTTGAAGAAGGAAGAAGAAAAGAAAATGGTCTTTACAGAATTATTTTAATAGAGTAAAGGCTTTGGTAGTTTTGTCTAACAATGATAAACTTTCATGGTTATTAAATTTATTTAGATATTTTGTAGTCATTTTTATAAGTAATAATGCTCCACATTCATGCAAAAACCCTAACCAAGTTATCTAAGCAATTTTTGCTAGACGCGCCTTTTCTACCCCCAAACTCATTTGTGATACACGTGCTCTAACATATGAACGTAAACCTTTTCTGCTACAACGTAAATATTTTCTGCTCAACGTAAAGCTCTAGTAGTTTTTCTCTTCTTGCGTCTTTCTTCTTCGCTTTCTTTATTGATCTGCATTGCATTCAATAGGGGTGTTCATGGCCGGGCGAAACTGGATTTGATGTGACCCAGATCCGGCCCGAAATATATACCGGGCCTATTTGTTAGACCCGAACCTGACCCTAAACCCGATGAAACCTACACACTTTTGGGCTACGATTATACTGGGTAAAAACCGAGATGTTAACATTACCTTCTTATAAGCTAGCATCTGAAAATATCCAAATTTCCAAGACTCCAACCATTATTTGACATAGTAAAATTCACTTAGAAAAATATAACAAGAACCAACCCTTCTCTAAAATTAAAGCATAACCACAATCAATACTAATATTGTCTAATAACACCAAATATTTAAATCAATACAAATAACACAATATTATGCATTAGTCTAAAGTCTTATGCATTTTAAATATAAAACATTAACTTATAGTCTTATAATGACTAATAACACAAAATATTAAAGTTTACAATACTTAAATTCCATATAAGAATAGCCATAATCCATCACTAATAACACAAAATATTAATTGTGTATGATGACTGGGCCACCGGGCTGAGTTCGGGTGACCTGAGCTATGGCCCAGACCCGACCCGAAATAATGACCGGGTCTATTTTTGAGACCCTTACCTGGCCCTAGACCTGGTGAAATCACATCAAATTAGCCCCTAAAAGGTTCGAGGACGGGCCTGATCTTTGGGCTGGGTCGGGCCATGAACACCCCTAGCATTCAACGTAATAAGCTTCGTCGTTCTTCTTTGCTAGCGTTCATCTTCTTCGTTTTCTTCTTTTGATCTGCTTATGTTGCATTTATCTTCTTCCCATTCTTCTTCATTTTTTTCTTTGATCTGCATATAGCATTTATCTTCTGAAACAATGAATGATTCAACTTTAAATCAGTTCAATGAGATCAATTTGGATTATTCTTCTGAATCCTATCAAGCGGACAAGGTTTGGATTATTCAATTTTGAATGGAATGGAATGGAATGCAATTATTAAATTGAATTGAATGGACATAGGTGTTCTGAATTGAATTGATAATCTCTGAATTGTAGACACAGGTGTTTTGAATTTGATTTTAAATAATGTATAATATTCCGTTCATTTAGTACTATACAATTGTTTCACCTTAATAACGTGTTCGGTTCATTATGTAGACAGTTGTTCGAATTTGAATTTATATAATGGATAATGTTCCATTCATTTAGTACTATACAATTGTTTCACTTTAATAACATGTTCAGTTCATTATGCAGATAGCTGTTCGAATTTGAATTTATATAATGAATAATGTTCCATTCATTTAGTACTATACAATTGTTTCACCTTAATAACATGTTCGGTTAATTATGCAAGGAGCAGGGCTGCATGCGAGTATTTTGGAGACGTGGTTTCATTCGATCCTAGGTACAACACAAACAGGTATTCGGTTCACTTAAATATAGTTTTAGGTTCACAAACTCTACAAATTTCGGTTCATAACTGTTTGGGTGTGTCCATTTATGCAGGTACAATATGGTTTTGGTTCTTTTGTAGACGTGAATCATCACGGTCAGTTGACAATTCAGATGCGCCTTGATGAAAAACGAGGACATCCAATCATTCAAATGACTATTCGAATATTGGCTCCATTGCATGGGAGGGAAAGCACCAAAAGGAATTCTCACTGACCAATACACATCAATGCAAAAGGCCATCGAGATGTGCATACCAACAACAATTCACCAGTGGTGCATCTGGCACATCATGGAGAAGATCCCAAGCAAACTAAACGTCTACAAAGCGACATGAAGAAATCAAACAAAAGATGAGCCACGTCATTTGGAACTCGTTCACAAAAGACGCATTCGACAAAAATTGGAACGATTTCCTCACAAAGTACGGCCTCGGAGGCAACAAGCGGCTCTCAGGTAACCGAGGTTTAAATTCGAATTATTTTCATGTTGTTACTTTTTCGGTTAAAACGTGCACAGATTTCGGTTTATGCTAGCTCATGTTTTTGGTTCATTCTACAAAGCTATTCGAAGATCGTCATATATGGAATCCAGTTTACCTGGATCACCACTTCTGGACTGGGATGAGAAGCATACAAAGGAGTGAGAGCATGCATGCATTTTTCAACAAGTTCATCACACGCAACAGCTCCTTGAGTCAATTCGTGAAGCAATACGACAATTGCCTAGTAAGCAGAGAGCAAAGAGAGAGAGAATTCGATGTTGCAGGTATTCACACCATGATATCGTGCGCAACAAAATCAGTAATAGAGGCTCAGTTTCAGCATGCGTATACCCACGAGAAGTTCAGGGAAGTTCAAGGAAAATTCAGAGGAAAGGCGAACTGCATCACAAGATCAATGCATTCCACCCTAGGTTTTACAACATACAAAGTCATAGAGCAGGTTTCTAACTCCACATTCAATAAGTTTTTCGTCACCTAAGACGTAGTATCACAAGGGGTAAAGTGCCAGTGCTTACTGTTTGAGTCAAGGGGCATACTGTGCCGCCATTCTCTAAGCGTCTTAAGCTTCGAGCGAGTAGATAACGTGGTACCAAAATATATACTGGAACGCTGGAGCAAAAACATAAAGAGGAGGCACACACATATCAAGAGCAGCCAAGACGAGCCTCTGCTGGAGCCGAGAAGCAAAAGATTCGACGATTTGGTGTTTTGGTCGCACAATATTTGTGAATTTGCATCAAAGTCCGAGGAGCTGACCGGAATTCCGTATCGGGCCTTTGACAATGTCATGGCCGAGATGCAAGAATATCAAGCGAGAAGCAAAGAAAAAATTTCATTATCCTACGAATAAGCGACGTTGAGCGATGTGAACGACCTTCAAAGCCAGCCTCGTGTTAGAACAAGAGGCCTGCCCAAGAACAGACTGGGATCAATCTTGGAAAAAAAGATCTCAAACTCCACGAAGAAAAAGAAAAAGCCAACTCCAAGCAAGGTAACACTGATTTGCTTTCAATTAGGGAAACATTTATTTGTGCATTCTGCTAATATATGATTTATTTTTTCTTTTGTAGTTGAACCTTTTAGACGGCAGATCAATGATTCAGTCAAGCTCCAACCTTTACAATGCACAGGATATGAGTTATCCCTGAGAGGATTATAGGAGTTTCAGTTTTTATTAACATAAATTTTCATTCATGTATGAACAAATTTTGGTTCATTAAAGTTATAGGAGGGTTAATTTCTGACTGGTGTTAGTCTTTATTGAATAGTCACTTGTTTGTTTTTGATATTAGCTTTCGAAAATTCTTTGTTGAATAGTCACTTTTTTTTTATTGAATAGTCACTTTATTCTATTATGTTAAAGAGTTCAGGTGTTTCTGAAACTGAATACTGATATAAAGATTTTTTTTTTTAAATTAGCTCTCTGCTATATTGATATATGCACTTTTTCGGTTCACCCAGTATATTAATGTTTGATAATACCTTGAATCCATTCACTATGAACCTAGAAAGAAACAATAGCCAGACAGTTCTAATAGATATATACATTAACATGATATTTTCCATTAACATTAGATTTCGAATAAAATTTACATTAATATTCACATATATACATTAAAGAAGCAGTATTTGCTTTTTTAAACAAATTAAACTCAATAGTATTAATTACAACTGGTCAAACAAAGTATATCCTATTTACTATCTATATCCCCATATGTGAATTTACAAAAAGGGTTGGAAAGGGAAACTGATGGCTTCGGGAGTCTCATGGCTTCAGATTCCCGAAGCACTTAGTTTCTGATTTTGTTCATTTTATGCAACAAAATGTTTGGACCATATTCGCGCCTGAAGGCATCAATTTCTTCCTACAATTCAATTGAAATGAATTAGTTACTTAAGAAATGAACCCAACTGAAATAAGAAATGGAACGAATTTGATTAATTTAGAAACTACTTACTTGTGTCCAATTTTTATATTGATACCTCTTCCCTTTTTTGATCTTTCGAGGATCAATTGTTTCAAGCCATTTCATAACGTATATCGCGCAATCATAGCTAAGCAAGACTTAAGTAAAATATGAGTAATAGCACATTAGCAGAGAAAGATTAAAAATAGCACAATAACAGAGAAATATTTTTACTTTGTTTGTTGACCGTTGAGCCTGATATACTCTGCTTCTATTTCCTCTCCGTCCTCCATTAAGGATTTTGCCCCAATGTAAATCCTCATATGGGAGATTATTAATCCCTAAAAGGGATACTAAAAGTGAATGTAAATCAACGACTACAATGAACCAAACTCTGTTCATGTTCTGAATAAAACGTGATAAACATTCAATCAACAAGGAAAACATTCCTGCATGCAAAAGAACTCAACTGAACACTTAAGGATGAACTGAATGTAAATCACCAATCCCAATAAACCGAATTATACTCATGTTTGAATAATTTATAGCAAAATATACATGATGTAATTAACTTACAACAAATTTATTCAGTTTAATTCTCAAGTCAGGTATTTTATTTTTCTTTTTGTTAACAGGGTCAAGCACATAGAAAGCTTTCTTCTGGACATCGGCAATCCACAACCACCAGTGTCCTCGGTTGTAAATTGGCACAAACAGCTGAAGTTTGGGAAAATGATAGAATATTTCAGTCCAAACAATAGAATTATCAAAGAAGTTTTAGAAATCACAACTTACAAATGGATGCGATGCCAATTTTATTTTGTCAAGAAAACGGCGGTAGTATGCATATTGATCAATATCCATCCATTAGGCCTTGTTGGTATTTGGATCAATTTAATTCTTGCCATGGGTACCCAACATAAATATCTACAAAATGAACCTCAGTTAAATCACAAATGACCAAATTATTTATCAGAACTAGTAAATTACTCAGGGAATACAAAATTTGGATTACTACAATATCCATCGGCATAAAGTATATTTCTTCCTGAAACTGGCGACATTTTCTATCGTTGAGAATCATACACTGTGCATGGACCACCTACAGGAAGAAAATTTATGAGATATACAGTATAAGAGTCTTTAGAAGTAATAATTAATGTTAACGCAATAGGCAAAGAATTTACCATGTTATCTATATCTTCTCCGGGCTTTAGAGACAAGATTGGAAATGATGTCTAAGCCCCTCCAAATGCGCTTCATGGTTAAAGACGAATATGGCATCATATTCGTTGGTACTATCTTTGGTTTCTTTTACATGTGTCATCCAATGATAACACTTTTTCCTCAGCTCCTCCGTGGTTTTCGTAGCAAATTTCAATGCTGCCGCCACCCCAGCATCTATCACCGCCTCTGTCAGGATTTCAATCTGTGTCAGCGTCAGTTGAGAGGTCGGGGGAGTTGGTTGAGATGTTAGGGGACTTATCCCAAGGTTGAAAGAAGGTGCATCATCTTTCCATAAAGAAGGACGAGCAGCACTACAAGATGACAGAGAAAAGTTTTAAGTAATAATGAAAAAGCAATATCATATAATACAAAAGCTAATAAAAAATTATATTAATTAAAACTTACACATTCAATGAAGGTTCTAGCTCTATCTTCGTCGAGAAAGATTCATCGCCGACCTGCTTTTTGGGTTTTAGAGGGCAGCTATAACAAACAAAATAGAGTAATTGATCTTTGGATTCAAATGAACCACAATTAAACCATGTAATGAACCGAAATTACCCAAATTTGAACAAGCAGAAAACTTACAAATCAGGCTGTGCTTCTTCTTCCAATTGCCCTGCCACCACAGCTTCTTCGCATAGTTGCTGTTGTTCTTCGGGAGGGTTGCTGCATTAAATAGAAAATAGTTCAATAACGATCTGGAATTATTATCCTATATCATTAAAACTAATAAAAAGAATTCTAATTATAACTTACTCATTAACAGAAGTTTCTTGTGTTTGACTTTCGGAAGGGACATAGGTAAAGGGATCTTTTATTAGCTCTTCCTTAAGTGAACATGGAAGAGACACCACAATAAGAAATCTAAGGAATGTAAATAAGAAAGAAGTTAATGTTGAATGATTAGAATATGTACTGAGAAACTGAAATCTACACATAGAAAAACTCACATATCCAGATGTTGAAAATCAGTTTTTTTTTGAACTGCACTGATTTGGAGTTCAGGATCAGGTTTAGTGCTACTGACAATTAAACACAAATTCCGTGTGATTAATTAAACAAAAATTATTACCTAAATCTAAAATATCAATATAAATATTTCAACTTACACAGTTGGGGTTTGGAAACTGTTTTCGATGGAGTTTCTTTCTTCTAAAAACTTTTACTGGAATTTTCGGGGTATTTTTCCTAATAAAAAAGATACCAAATTAAAATAATCAACCAGGATTAAAAGCAGAGGATTAAAAACACCTGAAATTCATTTTTTGAAATCCAATGAACCGAATTTAAACCAACAAAAGAACCGAATTTACTTGGCATTGGCGGGTGCATTTATAGATGGTGTGGAGCTCGTCTGAGTTTGTAAAGGTTCGTTGCCTAGATTTACAGTCGGCAGTCTAAGCAAAAAAATAAATACTATCCAGTAAATCCAGAGGAATTACAAGAGGTTTTAAGAAAAGTTGGCAAACAAAAAAAAAGAACTCGATATAAGAAACCGAATCTTACGTCTCGAATAAATCATTTCGCACCTCCGTCAAGTCAAAGTCATCCGGAACAGCATTTGTTTTCGAGCTCCATCATTTTTTCTCTTTGGTCTCTTTTCTCTTAATAACTGCAATGCCCCCCTTCTTCTTTCGGTAGCGCTAATCTTTATTCGTTCACTTCTGAAAATTTATAATATAAGTATCAATGAATCTAAAATAAAAGTATCAATGAACCGAAAATATGATTTCAGAAACTTACTCCCTTTCAGATTTAGTTTTGCTCTCTGACTTTGTCAAAACAAGCTTGCTTGGTTTGGTTTGTGTTTTGGCACCCCTCTCTAGTTGTTTTCTTTTCGATGTCGGTGTTTTTTATTTCTTTTTCTTGGCAACACATTCAAACACATCAAATTTATACCGGAGAAAAATATCACAGCTGTAATTTACTTAATAATCACACACAAACAATTTTCAGCAAATAAAAGTAAAACTAAACAAAATGAATATCATACAATCATAGAAATGAACCGAAAATAGTCAATTCCCAAACTTATTGGTTTTCAGATTCACTTGTGCTCTCGGAATCTGTTGGAACAAGCCACCTTCTGTGGCTGTTTTGTTTTTTTTTTGTCATTGTTTTTTCAATTTCTTCTTCTTCTTCTCTGCGATACATAAGAACAAGTGCTTAAGAACAATTTTAATCAAATACAAGTAGAACTAAACCAAATGAACTTCAAACTTACTGCTGTTCAGATTCACTTGTGCTTTCCGAATCTTTCGTACTGCTTTGGTTTTCAGATTCACTTGTTGTTTCTGAATTCATCGGAATAATTTTTTGTTTTTTCACCAGCCTCTGTTGTTGTGTTCTTTTGGTTGGCGGTATTTTCTCGGATTCAGATTCGGATTCGGAAAACTGTCTTCTTCCGAAGAAGAATCCAGAACAACAATTTTCTTTTCTTCTTTCTTCTGCTTTCCCTTCTCTTTTCCCTTCAAAAAAATTGCTTTCTTCTCCACCGTCTTTCCTTTTGTCTTTTCCTCCCTTACTTATGCTCTGTACAGAAGTCCCTAAAATACAAGCTTATTTAGTTAGTAGAGTATTTTAGAAGCATCTGAACCAAAATTTCAGCAGAAATTTTTGTTTAATTTATCATTGTATTGGTTGCGTCCTTAGAAATCCAGTCGAGCATCCTCTTCCGTGTCTAGTGGGCCACCCACGGTGGCCCAAGAGCCTCAGGTGCATCCAAGTGAGGGAACTTGGATTCATGGAAATATATCAACATCAAAACAAACACGCAGCCATCAACGGACTGCTTCTTTCCCTTTCTCCTGGCTTCGATCCCCTTCCTCAAGAAGCTCAGCAGATGAGTTGCCCAATCCCATTGTCGGATATTGTCCACATGAAAGACATGCGGCTTATGGATGGGGAGGCCGTGCTTACCGTCCTCGGCAGCAAGAAGCACTTCTGGACAAAGACAACAAAAGTTCTCCAAAATTTTTTCCAGTTCTCCTCCCCCTTCAACACTCATATCGAGGATATATTTTGTCAAAGATGCCAATGTAGCACATTTAAAGCCGTCAATTATCTCCTTGTCTGCCTCATTCAGTTTGATGTACTTAACTTTTTCAGGAAAACGATTCCCTAAAATAATTTAACCAGTCAAGTATCCTCATTTTCATTTTCTGTACACAAATGAACCAAAAATAAAGGAAGCGATGAACCGAAATAAGCAGAAGGTGAAAAGTGTATTACCGCTGTGATTTATGCCCAGCGCAGCTACTACCTTTTCAGGTGTTATGGATATTTTCCCATAGAGAGTGTCCAGGTATCTATAATATTCATCATAGTGAGCAGCCAATTCTCTCAAGAGGCTTTGAGAGACGTTCATTTTTGGGACATGTGTCAGTGCACCGAATCCTATTTCTTCAACAATATATTTCTTTTCCTGACTCATTGCCTTGAACACCCTCACTATTGCTTTTGTCTAGCATCTGAGATCGTGAGTTTTCTGCAAGGTTTTGAAATAATATGTCATGATATATTTATAATACAAAATAGATCTTATTTGAATGAAAGTGGATAAATATATTTAATGTATGCATATGCTTACGTTATAGCGCGGTTTCTGCTTTTTTGTCACTGTCATCTTTTTCATTTTTGCTGTTAGGACAAGGCCAACTCCACTAAATCGAACACCATTCATGTATTGAATAAAACGTGATAAACATTCAATCAGCAAGAAAAATATTTTTGCATGCAAAAGAACTCAACTGAGCACACTAATAATCAAGTGAATCAAAATGACCAACTCCACTGAACTGAACACCATTCATGTTCTGAATAAAATGTCATAAATATTCAATTATCAAGAAAAATATTTCTGCATGTAAAAGGACTCAACTGAACACACTAACAATCAAGTGAATCAAAATGACCAACTCCACTGAATTGAACACCATTCATGTTTTGAATAAAACGTGATAAATATTCAATCATCAAGAAAAATATTTCTGCATGCAAAAAGGACTCAACTGAATATACTAACAATCAAGTAAATCAAAATGACCAACTCCACTGAACTAAACACCATTCATGTTCTGAATAAAATGTGATAAACATTCAATCATCAAGAAAAATATTTCTGCATGCAAAAGGACTCAACTGAACACACTAACAATCAAGTGAATAAAAATGACCAACTCCACTGAACTGAACACCATTCATGTTCTGAATAAAACGTGATAAATATTCAATCATCAAGAAAAATATTTCTGTATGAAAAAGGACTCAACTGAACACTTAACAATCAAATGAATGAAAATGACCAACTCCACTGAACAGAACTCCCTTTATGTTTTGAATAAAACATGATAAACATTCAATCAGCAAGAAAAGTATTTCTGCATGAAAAAGAACTCAATTGAACACACTAACAATCAAGTGAAACAAAATGACCAACTCTACCGAACAGAACGAAAATAAGAACACATTTCTATTTCTATACCCTAGTTACGCAAAAAAAAAAAATGGAATCAGAATAAGTCGATCTACTAAACGAAGTAACTCAATCCAGTAAACCTAAAATGCAACTAGGAGAAATGTGAGATTGCAAGATTTTAAATGAACAATAGTTTTTATCATACCTTTCACAGTCTCTGTTCTTATTTTCGTTTATTTTTTCTTCTTCATTTCAAAATCTTCTCGCGATTCTTCAGTAAAACCAGTTTTCGCAGAGAACACAGGTGATGTTTGAAAAATTTTGAGAGATATTTAAAATTCTCCAGTAGTGATTTCAAGGTTGAAGAAGGAACGTTGTTCCATAATAAAGGCGCGAATGAATGTTAACATTCTGGGGTTTAGGACGCGTGTAATACACACTCATTTAATGGTATTGGATTTTTTTGGTATTGGACTAACTTGGATGGACTTGGATAGAAAATTACATGAATATGTAGCCCAATTGTTTTATAAGTGACTAAATCTTTTATGAATTGAAATAATTATTTACTCTTATTATAATTATAAGGTCTCATTAAAGAAAAACAAGTACATCCATAGGTTTAAAAAAAAAAAAAGAATAATCTGGTGCTTTTTGGTTG
>NC_029788.2:39534150-39567565 GCF_000816755.2 Arachis ipaensis | reverse complement strand
CATCTATAAAGTGTCACATTAATAATAATATTAATCATAACAAATTTTAAATTATAAATATTCAAATTCTATACTATTTGACTTACTTATATCTCATAGATAAGACTTTTATCATTATTTTACTTTATTTCACTAACTCCCACACTAACAGTTGAGAATTCCTACAAGCAGTCTCAAATTTAGCACAACAAAACATTCTTATTAGGTATTGTTCATACCCTGATCCAACGGATAAAGTCAGGCTCAATAAGGACAAGGTCCGACCCACGGATATCCGACATCTTTAAAGAAGTCAGACACCGCGAATGGGGCTCAACTCTGCTTGCCCAAGCAAGTAACTGCTTCCGTGAATCTCTCCCACTATCTCTATCTTCCCTAAAAGATAGATCCCAATAATTTCCAAGATAAAGAGAATGGTCATCCACCAATAAAGGTGGAACTACTCCCACAAAGGTGGTTAAGACTCTACTATAAATATACTGACATCCCTCGTGTATAAGGTACGTTCTAAGATACTAAAATTCTACCTAAAACCCTTACTAACATAAGCATCGGAGTTTCTAGTAGGTACCACCCCCCACATTCTCACAAAGAATTTGTACGGTGGCACCTCGGCATTGAAACAAGTCGGGCGCTGCACCAGAAGGAGTTTGGGTCTCACACTCAGGCCCAAATCCACGTTTCAGGTAACCCTCGAAACATTGGCGCCGTTGCTGGAGAACCTGTGATTCAACCCCCAATAATGGCGGACCACCAGTATGAAGATGGGCATGCAGTGTCCGAATCAAAACTTGAGCCCCAACAGGAGGACCACGCCCTTGTCATACTTCTACCACAACAAACAAATATCCCCATGGAGAGGGAACATCGAGAAACCCCCCACAGAGATAGATTCACTCAAAAACCCACCACCCTGAAAACGAGGAACCTCCGCAAACAATTGAGATATTGGGTATAGTCCATGGTCAACGAGAATGGCTAGAGCAGCTCGAACAAGAAGCTGCGCGACAATGGGGAGCAGAATGATAACTGCAGAGAGAAGTAAGGCGACGAAGGGAGCTGGAAGAAAATCTCTTAAAACTAGAAGCCGACCTTCGAAGTCGAAATAACCGAGCTGATTGGGGGAAAGTCCCTTAGGAGGAGAAAATCCGTTCGTGGAAGAGATCATGCAGGCTAAAGTGTCTAGAAATTTCAAAACTCCCGATATGGATCTCTACGATGGAACGTTCGACTCGAGACACCATCTTAGCAATTTTAAGATCCGGATGTACCTGGCTGTTGCCTCTAACGCCACTCGCTGCAAAGCTTTCCTAAAAACCTTAACCAAATTAGCAATAAAGTGGTTCGACAACTTACCGCCTAGGTCGGTCACAGGCTTTGACGACCTGGCAAGGAAGTTTCTTACCAGATTTTCTATCTAGAAGGATAAGGTAAAACATGCCCTGAGCTTGTTAGGAGTCAAACCAAAAACGGGAGAAACGCTTCGAGACTATATGCAGCGATTCAATAAAGCATGTTTAAAGATACAAAATCTACCTACTAAAGCCGTGATCATGGGGTTAGTTAATGGTCTCAAAGAAGGGTCATTCTCTCAGTCCATATCCAAGCAACACCTGACTTCCCTGAATAAAGTACAAGAGTGGGCAGAGAAATACATCAACATGGAGAAAAACTCCTGACTAAGGGAACCACTCTTGAGGAGCAACCTGCCCTATCTGCCTCAAAAAAAGAAGAAGAGCCCAAGAAGAAGGAAGAGTATAACCCGGAGAAACCTCGAAGATACCACAATGATACTCTCCTCCGGGTCTCTCTAGTAGATGTTTCAGAGAGATATGTCATACTGAAAAGCTTCCACCTCCTTGTCCAATTAAACACAAGAAGGCAGGAAGTCAAATAGAATATTGTGAGTGTCACAAACTTTATGGGCAATCTACTAACGACTGCTACGATTTAAAGAATGTCATCGAAAAGATGGCCAAAGAAGGCCGACTAGATAGATACTTGGCTGACAGGTCGGACGGTCGGAGAAAAAGAAAAAGAGATGAAGAAAGAGGATGACAAGAACATCCACCTCAAACTCCTGAGTGACACACACATATGATTAATGGAGGATTTGCGGGAGGAAAAATATTGAAATCATCATGAAAAAGGCATCTAAAAGAGGTGTACCAAGTTGGGGAAGACAGCATACTCCCCGACTTACCCACCATCTCGTTCACTAAAGAGGATGCTCAAGGGAAAACACCTGGACACGATGATCTCGTGGTGATAACAATAATCCTCGCCAACGCGAACCTTCATAGAACCTTAATAGGCCAAGGTAGCTCGATAGATATTCTGTTCAAACTCGCTTTCGACAAACTCAGATTGGAAGAAAAGGATCTAAAGGCATACCTAGATAACATCTTTGGACTAGAGGATACACCGATCTGACCTCTTGGGTACATTTTTTTATATACCGTTTTTGGAAAAGGTGCAAAATCAAAGACACTGATCATTGATTACATTGTGGTCGACGTCACCTCAGCATACAATACCTTAATAGGTCGGATGACCTTGAACCGACTTACAGCTGTTGTGTCCACACCTTACCTTTGTATGAAGTTTCTCACAACGGAATAGATTGCCACCATCAAAGGAAACCAAAAACTAGCACGTAAGTGCTACAATGAAAGCCTCAACTTAAAAGGCAGTTCTAGGAGAAAAGAGGTCAACACTATCAAACTTGGGGGCGCCCAAACTCGGGAGGAATTATGCCTCCAATCTGGACCCTAAGTGGAGGAAGTACAAATCGGAGATCAACTTGTAAAAACAAAAAATATAGGGGCTAAATTGGAAGAAGACCTGAAAGAATAGCTCATCGACTTACTAAAAAGGAATTCTGATCTCTTCGCTTGGAAAGCCTCCTGGCTCCAACATGCCTGGCATAGATCCCGACCTGATGTCCCATAAGCTCACCGTATACCCGAGTTCCCAACCTGTCCAACAAAAGCGTCGAAAGCTTGGGTCAGAAAGGACACAAGTCGTGGAAGAGCAAGTTCAAGCATTGTTGGAAGCAGGATTCATAAGGGAGGTGAAGTATCCATTGTGGCTAGCTAATGTCGTTTTGGTGAAAAAACAAAACGAAAAATAGAGGATGTGTGTTGATTACGCCGACCTCAATAAAGCTTGTCTCAAGGATCCATATCCTCTCCCTAGCATCGATACTTTGGTCGACTTAGCCTCAGACTATCGGTATTTGTCTTTCATAGATGCCTACTCGGGATGCAACCAAATCCTAATGTAAAAGCTGGACCAAGAGAAAACTTCATCCATAACCCCAAAAGCTAACTAATGTTACATAGTGACGCCTTTTGGGTTAAAGAACGCTGGAGCCACGTACCAGAGGATGATGAATAAAGTGTTCTCTTCCCACTTGGGAGAATTCATGGAAATATATATAGATGACATGCTCGTCAAAACCAAAGAGAACTCAACACTGCTATCCGATCTCTCTAAGGTGTTCTCTACGATAAGGAAGCATGGAATGAGGCTAAACACCTCAAAATGCACCTTCACAGTAGAAACGGAAAAATTCTTGGGATTCATGCTAACTCAAAGAGGCATAAAAGTGAACCCGGATAAATGTCAAGCCATACTCAACATGAAAAGCCCAACCAGTCTCAAAGAGGTCTAATAATTGAATGGAAGGTTAGCAGCTCTATCCAGGTTCCTAGCAGGATCCACTCTGAAATCACTACCCTTATATTCCATTCTTAGAAAGGGGAAGCATTTCGAGTGGACTCTAGAATGCTAGCAGGCCTTCTAAGACTTCAAAGCCTTTCTGGGTCAACCCCCCATACTTACCCGACCTGTTACGGGTGAAGAACTCGTACTGTACTTAGTAGTAGCAAGCCGAGCTATAGCTTCAGCTTTGATCCGTGAGGATGCAAAAGGGCAGCAGCCTATCTACTTTGTCAGCAAAGCCCTATAGGGGGGCAGAGTTGAATTATCAAAAGATAAAAAAGTTCGTGTATACCTTTATCCTCACCTGTCAAAGGCTCTGAACTTATTTTCAGTCCCACACTATAAAGTTCTGTACTAAGCAACCAATGAAATACATCGTACAAAAGACGGACCTGGTGATGAGTGGATAGTTTATACGCTTTTTGGCATCATTTTCATATAGTTTTTAGTATGTTTCATTTAGTTTTATTAAGTTTTTATAGATTTTAGTGTTAAATTCACATTTTTGGATTCTACTATGAGTTTTTGTGTAATTTCAGGTAATTTCTAGCTGAAATTGAGGAGTTGGAGCAAAAGTTTGATTCAGAGACAGAGAAAGCACTACAGATGCTGTTCACTCTCAACATGTATGGAAAGCTAACTTTCAGAGCTTTTCCGAAATATATAATAATCCATACCTTGCTTCGGATTAGAAGGCCCAAAACTGGTGTCCAACGCCAGCTTCCTGCCCCCTTCCAAGTGTCCAGCGCCCAAAGAGCAGAGCCCAGCGTCCAAACGCCCAGAGAGGACCCCCTAGCCAGTGTTCAATGCCCTAGAAGCCTCATAGCATGTGAATCTCATCAAAGATTAGCCGAAACACTCACCAAGTGGGCCCCAGAAGTAGATTTTAGCACTAGAAAGACTGTTTTACCCTTACTAGTCATTTGTTTAGCATTTAAGGGATTATGTTATGTAATTCAGAGCTTCTTCGACCTTTTTATAGATTATACACGTTTTACACTTTGTTTACCTTTCAGTATGAGTTTCTAAACCTCCTAGGTTGAGGGGAGGAGCCCTACTGAGTCTTATGAATTAATAAAAGTATTACTGTTTTTTCGATCCGTGTTTGATTTATTTCTAAGATGTATACTCACTCTTCAACATAGTGAATAGGATGATCAGTGACAATCAGCTCTGTTCATTATACTAAGACAAACGTGTATGACAAACACCCGCGTCTACTAGGGGTGTACATGACCCGGCCCGGCCCGAAGATCCGGTCCGGCTTCGAACACTTTAGAGGTTAATTTAGTGTGATTTCATCGGGTTTTAGGCGGGGTAAGGGTCTCAAAAATAGACCCGGTTATTATTTTGGGTCGGGTCCGGGCCATAGGTCGGGTCACCCGAACTCGGCCCGATCATCATACACAATTAATATTTTGGGTTATTAGTGATGAATGATGGCTATTCTTATGTAGAATTTAAATATTGTAAACTTTAATATTTTTTGTTATTAGTCATTATAAGATTATAAGTTAATGTTTTATGTTTAAAATGCATAAGATTTTAGACTAATGTATAATATTGTGTTATTTGTATTGATTTAAATATTTGGTATTATTAGACAATATTAGTATTGATTATGGTTATGCTTTAATTTTAGAGAAATATTGGTTCTTGTTATATTTTTT
The DNA here is from genome assembly GCF_000816755.2 of Arachis ipaensis. Classification (NCBI taxonomy): domain Eukaryota; kingdom Viridiplantae; phylum Streptophyta; class Magnoliopsida; order Fabales; family Fabaceae; genus Arachis; species Arachis ipaensis. The sequence goes on along the minus strand of NC_029788.2, from coordinate 39,562,169 downwards.
TAAGTGAATTTTACTATGTGAATTGTGAAATAATGGTTGGAGATTATGTGATTTTTACATGCTAAAGACCCGGTTTTCACCCGATTTTTATCCGGTTTTCACCTGGCCCGAAGGTGCGTAGGTTTCATCGGGTCTAGGATCGGGTTAGGGTCTAAAAATTAGGCCCGATCTATATTTCGGGTTGATCAGGGTTAAGTCAACTCCGGTATGACCCGGCCCATGTACACCCCTAGCGTCTACTTGGGTTCGTGTGAATACGTAACTGGAAAGCACGAGCCAACAACTATGTTTATACATCTCTCAGACGGCTAATCCATGACTTCGTTGGGGACTTCTTGAGACATCAGTTCAGCTGATTTTTGGGGAGATTAGGGTCTCCGTGGTATAGGCTAGAATCCAAAGAAGCAACATTCTCTGATCTAGAAGATTTGACCTTGTCTATGACGTTTTGAGTAGGATCTCTAGGAGAATGAACTGCTAGAGCTTCACCCTTCATCAGATTGGATGACCACAGCCAATGGCATTCAATTTGTAGCAGAGGAGATCAATGACCACGGCCCATGGCATTGATCACATACAGCCTGTCATAGAAGACATCATTCACAAGCAAAGAAGATAGTGATACCAGAGTTAATTCAGAAAGGCAAAGCAACTCCAATCCTCAACTATATCCTCAAAGTATCAGCACCCTATTATAATAATCCTAAACTCCGTAATCCAACAACCTTCTGATTTGCCTGACTAAGACCTGCAAGATAACCATAGCTTGCTTCAAACCACAATCCTCGTGGGATCGACCCTGACTCGCTCAGGTATTACTTAGACGACCAAGTGCACTTGTTGGTACAACAGTGCGAAGGTGTGGGGATTTGTGCTACCAAGTTTTTGGCACCGTTGCCGGGGATTGTTCGAGTTTGGACAAACTGACGGATTGTCTTGTTCCCTAGATCAGGTAATGTTTATTTTATTTGAGTCTTTTATTTTTATTTTCTTCTTTTCTAATTTTCGAAAATCATAAAACACTTTTTCAAAAATATTTTTCTTTTCTTTGTTTGATTTTTGATTTTGTTTGAGTCTATTTGTTTGTGTTCTTGTTGAGTCTTTTATTTTTATTTTCTTCTTCTCTATTTTTTTCGAAAAAATAAAAAAGCTTTTCAAAAATATTTTTTATTTTCTTTGTTTAATCTTTGTTCTTAGTTTGAGTCCTTTTGTTTATGTTCTTGGTAAATTTTTGTTTCTTTGAGTCTTTGTTTTTGTTCTTACAGCAATTTTCGATTTTTTGGTATCTTCATTTCAAAAATTTTTCAAAAATAGCTTTTCTTTGTTTAAATTTTGTGTCAAATCTTTAAGTTTGGTGTCTTCTTGTTATTTTTCTTTTAAGTTTTCAAAAATTTCTTTTTGGTTTTCTAAAAATTTTAAGTTTGGTGTTCTTTATATGTTCTTGTGTTCTTTAAGTTTCTTGAGTTTTGTTCTTTGTGTTCTTATTAGTCTTGAAAGTGTTCTTGAGTCTTTTTTGTGTTTTAATCTTAAAATTTTTAAGTTTGGTGTCCCTTTGTGTTTTCCTCCAAAATTTTCGAAAATTAGGGGTGCTAGATCTAAAAATTTTAAGTCTTGTGTCTTTTACTTGTTTTTCTTTTTCATCATTAAATTCAAAAATAAAAAAATATCTTTTCTATTTTTCCTTTTACTTAATTTTCGAAATTTTTAAATAAAAATTCAGATTTCAATTTCAAATTTTCATATCTTATCTTATCTTAGTTTTCAAAATTTCAAAAATCAAATCTTTTCAAAATTAAAAATCTCATCTTTTTCAAAAATCTTATCTTTTTCTCATCTTTTTTAAAATATAAAAAATCTTATCTTATCTTTTTCAAAATCAAATTTCAAGATCTTATCTTTTCTAATCTCAAATTTTAAAATTAAATTTTTTTATCTTTTTAATTTCTTATCTTATCTTTTTCTAATTTTAAATTTCAATTTTAAATCTTTTCTTATCTTATCTCTTATCTTGTTTTAAAATCAAATCTTTTCTTAATAAATTACTCATCTTCTCTCACATATTTTTCAAAACTTCCTAATTAACTCTCCTCTCTCAATTTTTGAAAATTCTAATCCCCTTCTCTCTCTTCTATTTTCGAAAACCACTAACTAAATTTCAATTCCTTTTTAAATTATTAACCATAATTTTCGAAAATAATAAATAAATAAAATAAAAAATATTTTAATTCTTATTTATCTTTTCTATTTCTAATTCTTCTCTTTTCGATTTATATTATTCAAACTCTCCTTGTCTCCCATCCTCCATCTTCACTTCTCTATCTTCTTCTTCTCTCTTCACATCTAACTAGAAGCTCTTTGGTCCAAGTAGCACAAAAAGCTTTCTTCTTTTCTTTCTATCTTCTCTTCTTATTAATGACCAGGAATAGGGATAAAGAACCCATCTTGACTCCTGATCCTGAACCTGAGAAGACTCTAAGGAGGCGTTTACAACAAGTTAAAGCACAATACTTCGGAAGAGACCTTTCAAAAAGTTTTGAACAAGAAAGGGAAGACATGACCGAACCTCAAGAGGAGCCCAGAAAGGTTCTTGGTGACTTCACCATGCCTACCTCTGACTTTTATGGCAGAAGTATCTCTATACTTACCATTGGAGCTAACAATTTTGAGCTTAAGCTTCAGTTAGTCTTTCTTCTTCAGCAGAACTGCAAATTCTATGGACTTCCAATGGAAGATCCACATCAGTTTTTAGCTGAGTTCTTACAGATCTGTGATACTGTAAAGACTAATAGAGTTAATTCTGAAGTCTACATATTTATGCTCTTTCTCTTTGCTGTAAGAGACAGAGCTAAGCTATGGTTGGATGCCCAACTTAGAGAGAGTCTTGACTCTTGGAAAAAGTTGGTTAATGCTTTTCTGGCTAAATTCTTTCCTTCTTAAATGATGAGCAAAATTAGAGTGGAAGTTTAAATCTTCAGACAAAGAGAAGGTGAATCCCTCTATGAAGCTTGGGAAAGATACAAGCAACTGATTAGGAGATGTCCTCCTGACATGCTCTCAGAATGGTCTATCATATGCATGTTCTATGATGGTCTATCTGAGACATCCAAAATTTCATTGGACAGTTCTGCAGGTAGATCACTCTACTTGAAGAAAACACCTGTAGAAGCAAGAGAACTCATTGAGATGGTTGCAAACAACCAATTCATGTACACTTCTAAAAGAAATCCTGTAAACCATGGGACCTCTCAGAAGAAAGGAGTTCATGAAGTTGAAACTCTGAATGCCATATTGGCACATAATAAGATCTTGACTCAGCAAGTCAATATGATCTCTCAGCATCTGACTGGAATGCAAACTGCAGCTAGCAGTACTCAGGAAGCTACTTCTGAAGAAGAAGCTTATGATCCTGATCAACCTACCATGGAGGAGGTGAATTACATGGGAGAACCCTATGGAAACACCTACAATCCTTCATGGAGGAATCATCCTAACTTCTCATGGAAGGATCAACAGAAACCTCAACAAGGTTTCAATGACAATCAAGGTGGAAGGAACCAGAATAGGTTCAATAACAGACCACCATTCCCATCTTCTCAAGGGAATATGGAAACCTCTAAGTAGAGCCTCTCTGACTTAGTAACTCTGGTTTCCAGCCTCTCTAAGATCACTCATAGTTTCATTAATGAAACAAGGTCCTACATTAGAAACTTGGAGGTGCAATTTGGTCAACTGAGCAAGAAGATCCCTGAGGTTCCTCCTGAAACTCTTCCCAGTAATACTGAGTTAAATCCTAGAGAAGAGTGCAAGGTTATAACCATGGAGGAAGAGGCCGAATATGGAGAGGATGGGGTGGCGTTGAACGCCAGTGAAGGACATACCACTGGGCCTTCAATGTCCATCCTGGAAGCAGAGCTGGTGTTGAACGCCAGCCAGGGAGCACTGGCTGGGCGTTCAAGGCCCAAATATTCAGGCTTTCTGGCACTGAACGCCAGTGAGGAACCCCTCACTGCGCGTTCAACGCCCAACCAGGCAGGCTTTCTGGCGTTGAACACCAGTGAGAAACCCCTCACTGGGCGTTCAACGCCCAAACACCCAGGGAAGCTGGCGTTGAACGCCAGCAAGGCCATCCCTGCTGGGCATTCAACGCCCAAAACACTAGAGGGACTGGCGTTTAATGCCAGTAAGGGGGGAAAGCAAGGGTGTTCAACACCCAAAGAGCTCACAGAGCTGGCGTTAAAAGCCAGTGAAAGAACACCCTTTGAGTGCCTAAGTCCCACTCAAGAACCTTCTATCCCAGAACCAAAGAAAGTCATAAAGACCATTGAGGTTCCTTTGCATGCACTTCTGCAGTGCATGAGTTCTGATGACTACTCATCCTCTGATGAGGATAGAGACACTAGGGAAGAGCAAGTTGCTTGGTATCTAGGAGTTCTTATGAAGCTGAATGCCAAGATATTTGGTACAAGGCTATTGGAGGAAGAACCTCCACTGCTTACCAAAGAACTCCATGCTTTGGTTCAGCATGATTCCTTGCACCATAGGCACCATGACCTTTGAAAAGATTCTGTGTGACCTAGGGTCAAGCATAAACCTCATGCCACTCTCTGTAATGGAGAAACTGGGTATCCTTGAGGTACAAGCTCAAACATCTCGTTAGAGATGGCAGACAAGACAATGAAGAAGCCATATGGCTTAGTAGAGGATGTCCTGGTACAAGTTAAAAATCACTACATCCCTACAAACTTCATAGTCCTGGATATTGGAGAGGATGAGGATGACTCTGTTATCCTTGGAAGACCTTTTGTAGCCACTGATAATGCTATCATTAATGTGGCTAAGGGAGAACTGACCCTACAATTAGGGGAGGATCACATCTTGTTCAAGATGCCACACCTCAATTCTCGCTCTAAAAGAGAGATAACTGTTCAACACCTAGTGTTCCAACCCTCTCTTTCTGTGCAGAGCATTACAGAGCCCCCAAACATCTATTCTAAGTTTGGTGTTGGGCATCCCTCAACAAGCTCTAAGCACAAAGGTACTAAGAAGAAAGTACCTAAAGACTGGAGGGACAAGAAAGTCCCAACTGAAGGCCTCTCACCTGGCATGAGAGTTATCTTCACCAAGAAGCCAGCCTTACCACATACAGTGAGTCGTATCCTGTCTCTAGAGCATGTGGAGCTCATTCATGAGAAGACAGGAAGAAAATTCACTGTAAGGGGCGAAAATCTGAGCCCATACTCACCTCCATAAGGAGCTAACCATCAAGCTAATGACGTTAAAGAAGCGCTTGCTGGGAGGCAAACCAATCTTAATTAATTATTTTTATTTTCTTTCATTTTGATTTTATTTCAGTTATCTTTAGAGTCATGATCATACGCAGCAGTCAGAACAGAGACAGAATACAGCAGTGAAAATAGAACACTCTGGATAGAGTGTTAAAGTTGAACGCCAGGCAGGGTATCCCTGTTGGGCGTTCAACGCCCTAAATGGGCAGCATTGCTGGCGTTGAATGCCAGCCAGGGAGCAGCCCTTGGGCGTTCAAACGCCAATATAGAGAAGCAGAGAATATAGACTTCCCTAACCTCTCAAGGACCAGTAGGTCCCACAACATGTTTCACCTACCCCACTTAACCCCACCTACTTTCATACTTCTCCATACACACTTCCCTATAAACCCTAGCCCAATCACATCCATACCACTTCTCCAAAATCATCATAACTCCCACCTCCCCCCACCCACTTCAAAATCAAATTTTCCACCCAAAACCCACCCTATGGCCAAAACCTAACCTACCCCCATCCTATAAATACCCCTCTTCATAACCCTTCATACACACACCTCTCATACCCTAATACACCCCACAAGGCCAAGCCCTCTCTCTCCCTAAATCTTCATATATTTTCTTCTTCTTCTACTCCATTCTTCTCTTCTCTCTATTTTTGCTCGAGGACGAGCAAAGTTTTAAGTTTGGTGTAGGAAAGCATAGCTTTTTTCTTTCCATTACCATTCATGGCACCCAAGATTGGAGACTTCTCTAGAAAGAGGAAAGGAAATACAGTAGCCACTCCCTTTGAATCTTGGGAAATGGAGAGATTCATCACCAAAGTTCATCAAGACCACTTCTATGAAGTAGTGACAGAGAAGAAAGTGACCCCTGAGGTCCCTTTCAAGCTCAGGAAGAATGAGTATCTGGAAATCCGAAGAGAAATCCGGAGAAGAGGTTAGGAAGTCCTAACCAATCCCATTCAAGATGTTGGGATTCTCATAGTGCAAGATTTCTATGCTAATGCATGGGTTACTAAAAACCATGACACTAGTATGAACCCAAATCCAAGGAATTGGAGTACCATGGTTTGAGAGAGAATCTTAGATTTCAACCCGGAAAGTGTGAGGTTGGCATTCAACTTGCCTCTAATGCAAGGAGATCCTCATCCTTACACTAGGAGAGTCAACTTTGATAAGAGATTGGATTAAGTGCTCTCAGACATCTGTGTGGAAGGAGCACAGTGGAAAAGGATTCCCAAGGCAAGCCCATTTAACTAAGAAGGGCTTACCTAAAGCCCATAGCTAGATGATGGTTGGAATTCATCCAAAGATCCATTATTCCCACTAGCAATCGTTCAAAAGTGACTGTTGACAGAGCCATCATGATCCATTGCATCATGATTGAAAGTGAGGTGGAAGCACATGAGGTGATTCCTCAAGAATTGTACAAGGTAGCTGAGAAGTCTCACACTAATGCAAGGTTGGCATTCCCACATCTCATCTGTCATCTATGCAATTCAGCCAGAATTGTCATAAATGGAGATATATCTATCGGGGAGGACAAGCCCATCACTAAGAAGAGGATGGAGCAAACTAGAAATCATGCACAAGAGCCTGTGTATCCGCCTCAGTATGAGATCCCTGAGATGCCTCAAGGGATATACTTTTCTCCTCAAAGCTATTGGGATCAATGGAAAACTTCTCTTGGATAATTGAGCACTAACATGGAGTAATTGAGGATGGAGCATCAAGAGCATGCTACCACCTTCAATGAAATAAGAGAAAACCAAAGAGCCATAAGGGAAGACCAAAGGGCTATGAGGGAAGAGCAACAAAGGCAAAGAAGTGATATAGAAGAGATCAAGCATCACATTGGATCCTCAAGAAGGAGCACTAGCCGCCACCATTAAAGGTGGATTCATTCTCTTTTACTCCCTTTCCTTTTATTATTTTTCTGTTTTCTATTATGTTATTTGTTTATTTGAAAAGAATTAAGAGATACATGAATTTCAAATTTAAAATAAGAGTAGTTCAATTATTTTGATGTGGTGGCATTGCTTTTGTTTTCTGAATGTATGATTAAACAATGCATATTTAAAGTTGAAATTTTAGAATGTTGGCTCTTGAAAGAATAAGGAAAAAGGAAAAGTATTATTGGTAATATGAAAAATCTAAAAATTGATTTTTGAAGCAAGAAAAAGCAGCAAAAAGAAAAAGAAAAAGCATGTTGCAAAAGAAAAAAATATGAATGCATGCAAAAAAAGAAAAAAATGGTGAAAAGAAAAAATAAATAAAAAAGCAGAAAAATCCATTACTGCCCAAAAATACAGGAAAAGGAGGGCAGATTGAAAAAGTCAGTAACCCTTTAAACCAAAAGGCAAGAGTAAAAGGATCCAAGGCTTTGAGTATCAGTAAATAGAAGGGCCTAAAGGAATAAAATCCTGGCCTAAGCGGCTCAACGAAGCTATCCCTAACCATGTGCTTGTGGCGTGAAGGTGTCAAGTGAAAAGCTTGAAACTGAGCGGTTAAAGTCGAGGTCCAAAGCAAAAAGAGTGTGCTTAAGAACTCTGGACATCTCTATCTGGGGACTCTAGCAAAGCTGAGTCACAATTTGAAAAGGTTCACCTAGTTAAAGTGTCTGTGGCATTATTGTATCCGGTGGTAATATTGGAAAACAAGGTGCTTAGGGTCACGGCCAAGACTCTAAAAGCTGTGTTCAAGAATCAAAAAGAGCTTAACTAGGAGAGTCAATAATATCATCTGGATTCTAAGTTCCTAAAGATGCCAACCATTCTGAGTTCCAATGGATAGTGAGATGCCAAAACTATTCAGAAGTAAAAAGCTACTAAGTCCCACTCATCTGATTGTAACTAAGCTTCATTGGAAACTTAGAAATTTATTGTATCTTAATTTTCTTTTTTTATCCTATTGTGTTTTTAGTTGCTTGGGGACAAGCAACAATTTAAGTTTGGTGTTGTGATGAGCGGATATTTTATAGGCTTTTTTGGCATCATTTTCATATACTTTTTAGTATGTTTCATTTAGTTTTTATTAAGTTTTTATAGGTTTTAATGTTAAATTTACATTTTTGGATTCTACTATGAGTTTTTTGTGTTTTTGTTCAATTTCAGGTAATTTCTGGCTGAAATTGAGGAGCTGGAGCAAGAGTCTGATTCAGAGACAGAGAAAGTACTGCAGATGTTGTTCGGATCTGACCTCCTTGCATTCAGAAGAGCTTTTCTGGAGCTACAGAAGTCCAAATGGAGCTCTCTTAATGGATATGGAAAGCTAACTTCTAGAGCTTTCCAGAAATATATGATAGTCCATACTTTATTTTGGATTAGAAGGCCCAAAACTGGCGTCCAACACCAGCTTCCTGCCCCCTTCCAGGCGTCCAGCGCCCAAAGAGCAGAGCCCAGCGTCCAAACGACCAGAGATGACCCCCTAGCTAGTGTTCACCCTAGAAGCCTCATAGCATGTGGATCTCATCAAAGTTCAGCCCAAACGCTCACTAAGTGGGTCCCAGAAGTGGATTTTAGCACTAGAAAGACTGTTTTACCCTTACTAGTCATTTGTTTAGTATTTAAGGGATTATGTTTATGTAATTCAGAGCTTCTTCGACCTTTTTACAGATTATACACGTTTTACACTTTGTTTACCTTTCAGTATGAGTTTCTAAACCTCCTAGGTTGAGGGGAGGAGCCATGCTGAGTCCTATGAATTAATAAAAGTATTATTGTTTCTTCTTCGATCCGTGTTTGATTTATTTCTAAGATGTATCCTCGTTCTTCAACATGGTGAATAGGATGATCAATGACAATAAGCTCTGTTCATCATACTAAGATGAACGTGCTTGAAAAACACCCGCATCTACTTAGGTTCGTGTGAATATGTGACTGGAAAGCACGAGCCAACAACTATGTTTATACATCTCTCAGACGGCTAATCCACGACTTTGTTGGGGACTTCTCGAGACATCAGTTCAGCCGATTTCCGAGGAGATTAGGGTCTCTGTGGTATAGGCTAGAATCCAAAGAAGCAGCATTCTCTTATCTGAAAGATTCGACCTTGTATGTGGCATTTTGAGTAGGATCACCAGGAGAATGAACTGCTAGAGCTTCACCCTTCGTCAGATTGGATGACCACGGCCAATGGCGTTCAATCTGTAGCAAAGCAGATCAATGACCACGGCCAATGGCGTTGATCACATACAACCTGCCATAGAAGACATCATTCATAAGCAAAGAAGGCAGTGATACCATAGTTAATTCAGAAAGGCAAAGCAACTCCAATCCTTAACTATATCCTTAAAGCATCAACACCCTATTATAATAATCCTAAACTTCGTAATCCAACAACCTTATGATCTGCCTGACTAAGTCCTGCAAGATAACCATAGCTTGCTTCAAACCACAATTCTCGTGGGATCGACCCTAACTCGCTCAGGTATTACTTGGACAACCCAGTGCACTTGCTGGTACAATAGTACGAAGGTGTGGGGATTCATGCTACCACCTGGCAGGATGGATGTTGCAATGAACTATAGAGCTGTCCGAGTTTGACATAAATTATGAAATCGGGACAACCATCAAGTCCCAGTATCTTGCTGATTTTGTTGTTGAATATACGAAAGCTCAGGGAAGTCCAACTGCATGGAGCCTGCATGTAGACGGATCATTAAATAAAGCTGGTGTGGGGTAGGAATTATCCTGGAAAATGACCAAGGAACACGGATAGAACTCTCATTGAGGTTCGAGTTCCTGGCTTCTAATAACCAAGCAGAATATAAAGTCTTACTTGCTGTCTTGAAGCTGGCCATAGAGGTAGGGTCAGCCCAGAACACATAGATTAGAGGCTATAAAGTGGGGGAATGCATCCATTCATAGGGAGCTCGCCAATTTTTACTTTTCATGATTTAGATTTAGTTGTGAGAGAGGTTCTCTTCTCTCTCTTTAGGATTAGGATTTAGATTTAGGATTTTTATTCACCTTCAGGATTATCTCTTTTGATAAGGTTCAATATTCCTTTTATTTACTTTTGCAAGTCACTTTATGAATCCTTTTTATGTTACAGATTACTCTTTTATTAATGTCATTTGAGGTAATTCAGTTTAATATTGATTTCTTTTATTTATGCTATTGTTGCTTTTACTCTGAAGACATTTTTATTCCAGTAGATTTATTTACTTTCCCCCTTTTGGTCTTGGTTAAGAAATCAGTAACTCAGGAGTTATCAAACTCAAACGTGATTGATAATTGTTATCTTTGTTAATTGAATTGAACTTCCCTAATCCCAATCTTTTCTTAGGAAATAAATAGGATTCGAAGATCAAACCAATTAATCCCTTGACCTTCCTTTATATTAGTAAAGGCTAACGAAGTGGAATTAAGATTCAATTATTATCATCATTGATAAGGATAGTCGGGATAGGACCTCTAATTTCTCATACCTTGCCAAAAGTTTGCTTTACAGTTATTTATTTTTTTTAATTGCCATTTAATTTACTTGTCATTCAATTACTCGTTCCTCATTCTTGAAACCCCAATTTTACAATCTCTATAACCAATAATAAGAACATACTTCCCTGCAATTCCTTGAGAAGACGACCCGAGGTTAAATACTCGGTTATCAATTTTAAGGGGTTTGTTACTTGTGACAACCAAAACGTTTGTAAGAAAGGTTGATTGCTTGGTTTAGTAACTATACTTGCAACGAGAAGTTTACTATAACCTCTAAACCATCAATCTTTAGCTCTTTCAAAATAGCGCCGTTGCCGGGGAATTGCAAACGTGTGCCTTATTATTGGTTATTGTAAATATTTAAAAAAAAATCAATTTTCAATTTTCAATTTTAAAAATTCAATTTTCAAAATTTAAAATTCAAATTTAAAAAAAAATTTCAAATTTTAATCTTCAAATTTCAATTTTAAAAATTCAAAATTCAAATTTTAATTTTCAAATTCAAAAATTTGAATTTCAAATTTGCTTTTATTTTTATTTTTAAATTTTTATTAACTAACTATGAGTTCTCACTCCCATCGCTTTGATTTTGGTTCCAATGCTGTTGCAAGGAATAGAAATTATAACAGGAACATGCATCAAGGTCAAAACAATCAGAGATGGAAGGAGCCAAGAGGATCTGATCAACACTTTAGGCAACAACACCTTCCAGATACCATGAACAAAGACCATCCTACAATGCATGCCAAGACAATAGATATGGTGGACCCCCTTATAGTTACCAGCAAGCTCCATCATATGCCAATGAACCGCCTCCTCAAAATAGCTTTGGACCACCATACTCACAAGCCCCTTACCACCAGACACCCTCATATGATCCTAACCCTTATCCACCATACCAACCACCTTATGAGCCAAATGAACCATACACATAACCACCACCTTTCCAACACAACTACTCTCATGAACTACCACCTCAATATTCACCACCTCCATATCATTATCAAGATGAACCACCTTCCTGTTATGAACCCTCTCTCCCAACCAATGAATCCTCATATCCACCCCAACCTCCAATGGATGACAAACTTCGTGTTATTCTTCAAAGGCAAGAAAGGATGAATAAGAGTGTGCAAAATTTCGCGGCCACCTTCGGTGAGTTAGTATATATAATAGCTTCCCAATATATGAGCACTCAAAGAACTCCCATGACTACATGTGGAGAATCAAAAGAAGCGCAAAGCATGAAGGAGACACTAGAAACTTCGGTGGACAATGAGGAACATGGCTTTGTATTGGAACAAGTGGAGGAAGCCATAATAGTTGTAGAGGAAGAAGTGGTTGAAGACTTAGGAGATGCTAAACTTCCATGGGAAAGTCAAGACATAGAACCTCCTTCCAAGACGGTTGCATTTGATGTTGAGGAGGGTGTACAACCTCCAAAGCATATTATAGTTGAAGACTTGGAAGAGGTTGATCAAGAGATGGAGATTAAAGAAGAAGAAGCACAGCCTCCCATGCCCTCGGTAAGCAATAAAGAAGAGATTGAATTGGAGAAAAGCTACCAAGAAGAAGAGGTTGAAATTAAAGAAGTTTGCAAAGAGGTGGAAGTTGTCAAAGAGCACAAGGGAGTGGAGCTTGAAATTACCTTGCTAAAGTTATTGAATACCCCTCCCCCTAAGTTTCCATCATCCTTCACAACATTCAAGTGGGTAAAATTCATATCCCTTAGCTTTCTAATTCCACTTGAATATGGGCTACTGGAGATGGATGGTCAACTTAGAACTCTTTGTGGCATTAAGAGTAAGAGGAAGATGGTCAGTGGCAAGAATTATCCTGCAAGGTTCATTATGGTTGGAAGTTGTAAGTTTAAACGCAAAGGTTGGTATAAAGCTCAACTGAATGGGTCTAGGAAGCTGTTTGGATGTCTCAGTGAGAATTCTGACTGTTCACCACCCAAGTGGAAAAATGATGATCAACAAGAAGATGGGTGCAAAGGCAAGGTCTGGGACCCCGGAATTCAATCTAGAAATCAGCACTCTTGGGGCCTTGTCACTTGCTTTAACTTGCTTAAAGGCTTTCTGCGCCTAGTTTGGGATCCTGGAGGATATTGGAATCACAAACATTGGTGGAGATTCCTAGATGAGTTCAAGCACAAGCCACCATAACAGGGAGCTCACCAAATGTCCAACTTAAGGACTTTAACTAAAAGTGCTAGGTGGGAGACAACCCACCATGGTATGATTGTTCCTTTTTCATTTTTATTTAGTTTTATTTGTTTTCAAGTTTTATTTTATTTTATTTTCATTGAACCTGGAATAATTTCTTGCATCTACATTAGCATTGCATTCTGCATTTTTCATGCATCAAAAAAAAAAATTTCATGCGACGCGACCGCCTCATTGACGCGTCCGCGTCGCAGGTGTGGGAGAGAATAATACAATGAACAGAGAGTCACGCAAGAGCCTGGCTGGAGGCGTGCCAATGGCACAAATCGTCCCACGCGATCGCGTCGTTGACGTGACCGCGTCATACGGGAATAATGGCCTCCCACGCGACCGCGTGCCCTACGCGACCGCGTGCCCCACGCGGCCGCGTGACCAGGATTTTGACGTCATAATGGTGCACAGCCGAAAGTTGTGCTAGAGTGGTGCTGGTCTGGCACTGGACGTGCAGTCCATCTCACGCGACCGCGTGCCCCACGCGGCCGCGTCACATCCTACTAAGTGGCCACTCGCGCGATCGCATGCCCCATGCGATCGCGTCACCCAATATTTGGCAATTAATGATTTTTGAACAGAGAGTTGTGCCAGAGCGAGGCTGCCCTCGCGCCAGTAGCATAAAACGGGTCACGCGACCGCGTGACTGACGCGACCGCGTCAATCAGTTTAAGTGCAAGCCGCGCGACCGCGTGCCCCACGCGACCGCGTCGCTTGCGCCGCACAGCTTATCCTAATTTGCCAAATATCTTATCTTTTCTCCCCCAATCCTAATTTTTCCTCCCTCCTTTCTTACTTACTTCTTCTTCCCTTCTTTCCCTTCTCATTCTTCTTATCTTTTATTTTATTTTACTTAATTTATTTGCATATTTCATTCATTGCATCTTAATTTTGTGCATATTTTTGTTTTCTTTTCTAAATTCATTATTTTTCCTTGGTATTAAAAATTTTCTTATTTAACTGTTGCATCTTCTCTTGAATTATTTTGGGTGCTCAATGACTTGTTCTATTTTGGTTACGTAATATTATTTATATCAATGCCAATCTTTTATACCTGTATTACTTTTACATTGACATGAATTTATTTTATCTCTCCTTACCCACACTCTCTTCCCTATTTTTGCAAACTTTTGCATTCTTGATTTGCCATGTGCTTCTACTATTTTCTCATTTGCATGTTGTAGCTACCATGTAATTGAGACCCTCATTATCTGGCATTCACCAACCCATGTTTTATTTATTTTCTATCTTTGCTTTGGGTTACTTTCCTTCCCTTTTTCTTTCAGGATGGCCACCAGGAAGAGAACCGGAAGACGTTTACATGGGAGAGACAAACAAGTTCCTACGCACATTCCTTGATGAGAAAATCGTCAGTTGAAACAACCCGTCCACCTGCACATCTCAACATGCACCGAGGACGGTGCAATCTTTAAGTGTGGGGAGGTCGATACCGATCTCCATGGGTTAGTTATTTCTTGACTCAACACCAAAATTTTTAATTTATTTGTTTGTTCATTGTTGCATTTGCATGTTTGATTGCATATTTGTTTAATTTTGTGCATATTTTACCACTTGGTTGAAGTAATATTTTCTTTTTCAAGAAACCTTTTAGAGCATTTCACTAATTTGAATAAAATTTAATGTTACACTTGTTTGAAGAGATATTATACTGGAACATGGTTTAGAGCTTGAACATACAAAACTAGTGAGATTTTTGAGCCTATTTGAATTGGTTGCATTTTACCAACCAATATTTTATTTTTGGTGTGTGTTTTTCTCTCTAAAATTGTGATCTTTGTCTTGCTTAATTCTATATTTCCATGGTTTGATGTATACATGCACTTATATGATTGAGGCCTTTGTTTCACTGAGCTTACATACCCATATGGCCTTACCTTTCATTATCCTTTGCAAACCAATTTGAGCCTATTTTACCCCTTTTATTCTTTATTTTAGCTCATCACTAACTCTAAGCGGAAAACAATATTGTCCTTAATTTGAATCCTTGGTTAGCTTAGACTAGTGAGAGTGCTCATGAATTAAGTGTGGGAAAAAGTGGGTTTAGAAATATTTGGTTTAAGAATTGGGTGTTATATATCTTTATGAAAATGTGAAAGAAATGTTTAGGACATGTTCATGCATTCAATAATTTAATCATATGCATTGAGAAAAATAAAAGAAAATATATATATATATATATATAAAAAAAAAGAAAAAAAGAAAAAAAGAAAAAGAGAAACTATTATTAATCCTATCTTATTACCATTAGATGCCTTGATATGTGTGTTAAGTGTTTTCAGAGATTACAGGGCAGGAATGGCTCAGAGGATGGAAAGGAAGCATGCAAAAGTGGAAGGAATACAAGAAGTTAGAGAAACTGCTAAGCTGTCCAGCCTGACCTCTTTGCACTCAAACGGCTATAACTTTAGCTACAGAGGTCCAAACGACGCAGTTTCAGTTGCGTTGGAAAGCTAAAGTCCGGGGCTTCGATTTGATATATAATTCGCCATAGCTGCCCCGAAGTTAGGCGATGAAAACGCGTGAATGACGCGTCCGCGTCGCATCTGTGAACCTCAACCCGCGCGGCCGCATGGACGACGCCTCCGCGTCACTTGCCCGCGACCTGAACGTAACAGAAATTGCAAGGGGTGATTTCTGGGCTACTTTTGACCCAATTTTCAGCCCAAAACACACAGATTAGAGGCTATAAAAGTGGGGGAATGCATCCATTCATAGGGAGCTCGCCAATTTTTACTTTCCATGATTTAGATTTAGTTGTGAGAGGTTCTCTCCTCTCTCTTTAGGATTAGGATTTAGATTTAGGATTTTTATTCACCTTCAGGATTATCTCTTTTGATCAGGTTCAATATTCCTTTTATTTACTTTTGCAAGTCACTTTATGAATCCTTTTTATGTTACAGATTACTCTTTTATTAATGTTATTTGAGGTAATTCAATTTAATATTGATTTCTTTTATTTATGCTATTGTTGCTTTTACTTTGAAGACATTTTTATTCCAGTAGATTTATTTACTTTCCCCCTTTTGGTCTTGGTTAAGAAATCAGTAACTCAGGAGTTATCAAACTTAAACGTGATTGATAATTGTTATCTTTGTTAATTGAATTGAACTTCCCTAATCCCAATCTTTTCTTAGGAAATAAATAGGATTTGAAGATCAAACCAATTAATCCCTTGACCTTCCTTTATATTAGTAAAGGCTAACAAAGTGGAATTAAGATTCAATTATTATCATCATTGATAAGGATAGCCGGGATAGGACCTCTAATTTCTCATACCTTGCCAAAAGTTTGCTTTACAGTTATTTATTTATTTTAATTGCCATTTAATTTACTTGTCATTCAATTACTCGTTCCTCATTCTTGAAACCCCAATTTTACAATCTCCATAACCAATAATAAGAACATACTTCCCTGCAGTTCCTTGAGAAGACGACCCGAGGTTAAATACTCGGTTATCAATTTTAAGGGGTTTGTTACTTGTGACAACCAAAACGTTTGTAAGAAAGGTTGATTGCTTGGTTTAGTAACTATACTTGCAATGAGAAGTTTACTATAACCTCTAAACCATCAATCTTCAGCTCTTTCACCGGCTTCTTTTGGCCAACTTTACAAAGGGAGGCGGCCAAGTATGTTAAGAAGTGTCCGCCTTGCCAAAGGCATGCTAACTTTCATATTGCGCCTTCTGAAGAGCTCATTAGTGTGACCTCACCATGGTCATTTGCAAATTGGGGCCTTGACCTCCTAGGACCATTTCTTTAAGGAGTAAACATCCAACTCGGTCCTTATCCATTTTCACGAAGGACAAAGTGATCCCTGTCCAAAAAAAAGGGACACTTCGACCCTCAACTTTTTTATTTTGGGACAATACGTTTCCTCTGTTAAATAATAACAAAAATTAGTTTTGTGGGGGATTTTAGACCTCCACAAAATTTTTTTCAACAATTTAACCAATTACTACCACTACCTTTTTCATCCTCATTATTATCACTCCTACCTCTATTATTTTTATTGCTTTATCATCATCATTATCTCCTCCACCGTCATCATCATTAATACCAATATTATCAACATTAAAGTTCTCTTCTTTTATTTCTTATTCGATGTTTTTTTTCTTTTAAAAGGTATTTGTACTACAATTACTTTTTTTTGTGGCATCATTTTCATCAATAGTTTTTCTTCACTTAACCACTATTGGTGAAGGAATTTTTTAAAAACAAATTTATTAATAGTTTGTGGAGGTTTAAAACCCACATAAAATACAAATAAAACCCCCACAAACTATTGTTATTATTTAACGGATTTTTTAATAGAAGAATCGTATTGTCCCAAAATAAAAAGGTTGAGGGTCAAAGTGTCCCTTTTATTTTGGACAAGGATCGCTTTATCCTTCGTGAAAATGGACAAGGACCAGGTTGGGTGTTTACTCTTTCTTTAAGCTCCAAGACAAGTCAAATACCTTATAGTGGAGATTGATTACTTTACTAAATGGATTGAGACAGAACCACTAGCAACCATCACTGCCCAAAGAAGTCGGAAGTTCCTTTATAAGAACGTTATCTTCAAGATTTGGAGTATCCCACTCCATCACCACTGATAATGGAACTCAGTTTACCGACTCAACCTTCAGAAATCTGGTGGCTGACTTAAAAATAAAGCATCAATTCACTTCAGTAGAACATCCTCAGGCCGATAGACAAGCTGAAGCTGCTGACAAATTCATACTGGCCGGGTTGAAGCACCGATTGCAAGAAGCAAAGGGAGCATGGGCAGACGAGCTCCATCAAGTTCTATGGGCATATCGGACAACCCCTCATTCCACAACAGGGGAGTTACCTTTCTGACTTGCTTACAAGATAGAAGCCATGATCCCTGATGGATATTTTGGAAAATGAATTCCAACACCCAAAACTTACCGGCAAGTGTACCGGGTCGCATCAAGTAATAATAACTCACATGAGTGAGGTCGATCCTACAGGGATTGAAGGATTGAGAAATTTTAGTTTAGTGATTAATTTAGTCAAGAGAATCAAGTATTGGTTTGAGTGGTTTGTGATTGACAGAAGCTAAATTGCATGAAATGTAAAGGAAGAGGGAAGAATTGCAGTAAACTAAAGAGAACAAAAAGTAAAAGTGCTGAATCTTAAAGAACAAGTAATTTAAATTGCAGAAGCTTAGATTGTAAGAAATGTAAATGACTGAATCTTAAAGTGCAAGAAATGTAAATAGCTTGAATTATAAAAGGAATTGGGAGCTGGAATTGCAGAATTTAAACAAGAACAAGTGAATTGCAATAAACAGAAGAGTAAAAGGTAAATTGAAGTAAAGTAGATCTCAAATAGAAAAGTAAAAATGCTTGAAGAATTAAAACAGAAAGTAAATGTAGCTCAATTACAGAAATCTAAAAGAGAAATTAAAGATCTCAGGAGTGGAAGAGATTAGAAAATAGGTCTAGATCTCAAATCCTTCCTTGATCTAACAAGAACAATTGTAAAAGAAATGGAAAAATAAGTTGCAAGAGAAGTAGAAGAGAGAAAGCAGTAAACAGAATGTGAAATATAAATCAAAGTTTCTTAGAATTATGCAGAAAGATAAAACAAGAGATCTCAAGGTGAGATTGAAACAGAATTTCTTCAATTCTCCACCCAAGATCCAAAACAAGAAGTAAAGATTGCTCAAGTAAGAATAAGGAAGAAGAGAGATCAATTCTCCTTCCAAATTCTCTAAGATCCAAATTCAAAGTAAAAAGCTCAAAATTACAAAAATGAGAATTCTCAAAGAAGCCAAAGGTCCTTTCTAAATCAAACTAACACTTATTTATACACTTCATAATCTAGATCTAAGAATTTGGGTGGGCTCTAAAATTTGGTGAAGAAATGAATTAATTTAGATTTTTAATGGATTTTTGGCCCAAGGTGCACCTCCTCGGGGATGGCTCAGTTCAAATACCAAACTGAGCACCCAATGTGCTTTTGTGTTGCCCAGTTTGTGCGCGTCCAGCCTTGTTCAAGTTGCTCTTCAATAGAGCTCAGTTGGAAAATTGAACTGAGCTCTATGTCTTGCCTTGGGTGTGTCAATTGTGCGTGTCTCAGCTCCCTGGCCGTGTCAAAGTGTGCGCATGACAAGCTCCTTGGTGTGCTTCCTAGCATGCCAAAGTGTGGGGAGTGGGGGAGAGTAGCGCTCAGTTGGGAAAACCAACTGAGCTCCCCTTTGTAGTGCTTTGCCTTGGCTTCATGCTCCCAGGTTCGACTCTTGGTGGAAGCAAATGGATGCCAATTTCCTTGGAAGAGTGGATTGCTCCTTCCTTGCCTTTCATGAAGCTCCTTGGTTCGAACCTTGGGAGAGCCATCTTGGCTCATTTTCTTTGCACCAAGAGTAGCACTCCTCTCCTTGTCTTGCATGAGTTCCCAGGTTCGAATCCTAGCCAACTCACCTTGGCTTATTTTCCTTGCAAGCTTGGTAGTGTGAGGTTCCTTGTTCGAACCTTGGAGGAGGCTTTTTTGGCCATTTTCTCTTATTTTCCTTGCAAGGAGCGTTCCTTGCTTTCCTTGGGTCATGAGTTCGAGAACTTGTGACTTCACTGCTTAGAATTTTGCTTTGAATTAATTTTGGAGAACCCCCGATAAAGCTCACTTAGTGAACTGAGCTTTATGTCTTTGTCTTGCTTTCTTTGGTGCTCAGTTAACTAAGTGAACTGAGCTTTGTGCCTTGCTTTCTCCTTTTGTTCCTTGTGAAGCTCGGTTCACTCACTCAACTTGACTTCCTTCCTTCTTTGATGATGCCACGCTTTTCTTCTCTTGGGCACGCTTCTTTCTTCCTTTGGGCACGCTCCTTAGGCCACGCTTTTCATATTTTTTTTCTTTTCTTCACCTACAAGTAATCAAATCAACCAATCAAAGTATCACCAAATTCACAAAGTTTACAATTCATTCATGATTCAATTAATTTTTGCTTAAACCTCATGATTTTGTATCAATTAAAGGGTGGTTGGTTGTTTCAACAAAACATGCAAATTCCACTCCAAATTACTTACTTATGATGCAAGAAAGTGCATAAATTCTAATAAAAACAAAGAAAAAGACTAGTAAAACTAGGCTAAAATGACTTGTCATCACAACACCAAACTTAAAACTTGCTTGTCCTCAAGCAAGCATTAAACATAAGAGAAGATAGAATGAAATAGAGAAGTATACATGTCCTTATTAAGCAGATAGTTGAACTTGGTTCATGGGATTTCATGCAGATCAATAGTAGCTCATTTATTACTTGCTGTTAAACAAACAATGTTTCTTCAAAGATTCACTAAGGTTGCTACTACAATGCCTTACTTTTTGCTTACCTCCCTTGTTAGCTTTTTCCTTCATTCTTTTGCTTAGAGAGCTTATTACTTATTGAAGGCTTGGTGGCAAATGTTGCAGTGGCCTTTGGCTTAATTTCACTCAACATTCCTTCACCACAGACACATGGCTCACCTTTTTCTTCCTAGGATCATTGATGCCCAGCATCTCTTTGGATAACTAAGTGTTTTGTAGCTAGGTTTCTCTTTATTGTGGACTTTTAGTTGGCAATCCCAAATCAGTTGATCTAAGTGGCCAAGTTTTAAAATACTCCTTAGAACTTACTTGTCCAAGCATATCCTAATACAAAAACACCACAGGCATGTGTCCTAGGGTCCAAGCTATTGGTGTCTAGCCTTGTTGTTTATTTCTTTGCCAATTCTTGGCTTTGCTCTTTCTTTTTCTTTCTGTTTTGATTCATTTTCAAGGGATTCTTTATTAATTCAAGGCTTCATAGCAGCAAACTAGCTTAAGCTTCAAGTAACATGTCATTTTACAGCAATTATTTTGTGAGCTAACAATTGAATCAAACACATACCACCACTAACTTTCATTCTAACTTTTGCAACATTGAACAATTACTTTTCTAAATCAAACATCTTTCTTTTATTCAAACAACAAGGGGAACAAAGCAAAATACTCAAGCTAATGAAGGATGACAATTATTATGCAGATAGCTTTTAAGCTAATTATTCAAAACAAAAATTCAGGACAAAAAGCAATTGGAGGTATACCATGTTTCAGACATACATCTTCCTTATTCAATATGAAATTACGAAAGAACTTCACCACCTGTTAATTGTTCAGTCCCTAATTTTTACTTGATTCTCCCTTCTTCTTCTTCCTTTTCCCGAGCTTGGAATAGTCTCGAATTTCTTCACTAGGACACCTTCTATCCCAGACAGGGTCTATGAGTCCTGAGAGCCCAACTTCCTCCAATCTTTGATGTATTAGCTCGGTATAATGGTTAGACCTTGCTCTTTGTCGGTCTCTAAGTTCTTGGCACTGCTCAAATGGTTTGAGTTGTGGATTTAGTGCTGACATACTGTGGGTCAAGTACTCCAACCTTGCTTGCATATTTTCACCATACTCTAATTATTGCACATGTCTAGCCTCTCCAATAGTGTGATGAATGTTCTTCCACTGATACAAGTTGTGAGTATATTCGCCATATTTGGCTTGAGTCAGGAACATTTTGTCATATGATTCCTTAAGATTTGTTGTTTGTTCTCTCTGCCCCTCAAGAATCTTGGCTTGGAATTCTTGTTGTTAGGCCATCATTTGTTGTTGTCAGCTCTCTTGTCTCTCCTCCATTATGTGCTGCCAAGTTTCATTTTGCTCTCTATCCTTCAAATATTGCTCTTGGTGCTCTAGATATTGCTCTTGTTGTTACAAATACAGCTCCTGTTGCCTTGAATACTACTCTTGTGCTCTCACGTTTTGTTGTGATATCTCCTCAAGAGCTTCCTGCAATTGACTCATGTCTATGACACCAAGAGCTTGTTCTTCCCTCTTTTGTGACCTTCTTCTTCTGTGAGTTCTTTCTTCCTCTTTATCTTCTTCTTCCTCTTCATTAAGACCCTCCATTTTTTTCTTTGTAATTCCTCTGGTTCCTCTCACCTTCTCTGTATCTTCATCTTCGAAGGGCACTCCAGCTTTGTTACACAATCTCAGAATCGTGCTTAGGTGCCCAAGCCTACCCGATTTGTATGTGTCTTCAACCATCTCTTGGATACTGTCTGCTATTAGTTGGGTGAGGTTGATTTTCCCTCCATGTAGGATGCAGTATGTCAAGAGAGCTCTCTTGATTATGACCGATGAGGTATTCACAGTAGGGAGTATTGATCCCCTTACTACCTCATACCACCCCTTTGCCTCAGGTGTGAGATCAAATCTCTTTAGACAACTTGGGGTTCCCTTCGAGTCTCTTTCCCAGTCTCTTCCTTCAATACATAATCCTTCCAATATTTCATCCGGGTCATTATCACCACGCAATCTGTCTTCAAAGCTAAGCTCCTCATAAGTTATGGTTCTTAACTTTAGAGCTCTTGTAATTGATGGTGGACTAAAATCCACCTCAACACCTCTGACATAACTTTTGTAAGGGGGGCTATCTTCGCTCTCTTTAACAGCATTGGCGTAGAATTCCCTTATCATAACAGCACTAATCTCAGTGAGAGGATGGCATAGAAGATCCCATCTTCTTTCCTTGGTGATTTGTCTCATGATGGGATATTCTCCCTCCCTCAGCTCGAACCCCATTTCAGGAATGATAAGCTTTATTTTCATAAGCCTCTGGTATCTTGCTTCATGAAACTGGGATTTGAACCTCTTTGTGTCATAGGATGGGGGTTCGGTCACCATTGGTTCCTTTCCTGGTCTTCTCCTTGAACTTGAAGGAGCCATTGAATTTGGGTATGATAAAAGACAGGTAGGGTTGTGTTTGGAGTGATGTTCGGTTTTGTTGTGAAAGGGAAGGAAAAATTATGTGATGTTTAGAGAAAGGGGATTTTGTCGGCTGTGTTATGGAGTAGAAGAAGAGTGAAGCTAAAGTTTTCAAGTGAATGTAGCTTGTATGAATGTGTACTCCGTGTTGTGTTAAAAGCTATTTATGGACAAGGCTTCCATATTTTTCAACAAGACCATAAGAGAGGAGGGAGTTTGGTTATGATAATGAAGGGTGAAGATTGAGTTGAACAATGTAGAAGACTCATGAAATGAATGGCCTGCATGTATTGTTGAAGCTTGACAAGGATTCTCTTCTCATTGGCTGCATGCTTTTCGGTGTCCAATGGTGCATGCATGCAAATTTTGCTTTCCAAGGGGCACGCTTCTCTAGGCACATGTGATCACTTCTCACTTGGCTTGTCATGGCCGTGGCCCTCCTTTTTCTTGTTATCTTCTCAATCTTCCCTTTCCTATTCAATCAAATCGACAAAGTGGTGAGATTTAGGATAGAGCTCGGTAGTGTAGTGGTGAACAATTAAACTAGCTATCATGTGCTTTATTCATACAGAGCCCATTGTGTTCCTTAAATAATGGATCAAGATTTGGTGGACACCAAACTTGTCCCTTGTTAAGGAATCAATATAAACTGCACACGGTCCATCACAATTGACATGTAATTCCTAAAGCACATTTTATTCCTAAAATGAATTCTATGTATGATCCATTCATGTATGACTTTGATTATATGAACAGAAGTTAGTTCCTCTGAAAATTTATGCATATGCAGACATCAAACTTAATGTTTGGCTATATACTTTATCCCAATGACTGAGCATATAGTCTAAGAGAGTTTGAAAAGCCAATTTAGAGTGCCTTGAGGCACACCAAACTTAGAAATCTAACATATGCTCCAAAGTAGTGCATGCAGCTATCAGATAAGTTCATGAGGAATCAAATTCATGTTAGAATGATCATAGATTATTAAATTTTAAAGACAAGACAAAAATCTTAGATCATGGGTTGCCTCCCATGGAGCGCTCTTTTATTGTCACTAGCTTGACATTGCCCCTCTCATTAGGGTGGTTGCTGACTGTAATGTCTCAGCTTGTCTCCCCTGACTGTGATCTTCCTTTTAGTGCCTTGATGCTCAATTTCAGCATGCTCCAGTGAGAGTATTTTGCTGACAGTATAGTAATCATCAGTCTGTTGGTTTGTTCCTAGTTGTTGATAGATTAACTGCACTTTATCCCCTTTTCGGAATTCCTCAGTTGGGATCTTTTTGTTCTTCCACCCCTTTTTAGTTTTGTTCTTGTTTTTCTTCCCCTTTTTTGTTGATCCTTTCTTCTTGCAAGTGGTCTTCACTTTGGGACTTTTCTTCTTAGTGGCTAGCACCTCAATGTCTTCTTGAATTTCTTCATCACTCTGCACAATCTCTTTCTCTTTTTGTTCTGTTGTGTTATTTATTTCTTGCTTTGGAAGGTAACTACTGATCGTCTTGTTGATTCTTTCCTTCCACTGTGAGTCTTCCTTGTCAATTTCCATGCATTCCTTCGTTTCATCAATGAGTTGTGTTTCTGGAAATACATTTAGGGTGATGCTTTCATCATGCATTCTAAGGGTCAACTCTCCTTGCTCTATGTCTATAATGGCCCTAGTAGTGGCCAAGAATGGTGTCCCCAGTATAATGGAATCACCTTTATCCTTCTCTGAATCTAAGACCACAAAATCTGCAGGGAATATGAATTTGTCCACCTTGACTAGAAGGTTCTCAATCACACCCGTGGGACATATCACTGATTTGTCCACCAATTCTAAAGACATATGTACTGGTTTCACTTCTTCTATGCACAACTTTTTCACTAGAGAGGAAGGCATCAGATTGATACTGGCCCCTAAGTCACACATTGCCTTGTTGATGGTCATACTGCCAATGGCACAAGGTAGAAAGAAACTTCTAGGATCTTCAAGTTTAGGGGGAAGTCCTTTCTGGATTAATGCTCTGGATTCTTCTGTGAGCAGTATAGTTTCATTTTCTTGCAAACTTCTCTTTTTGTTTATAAGCTCCTTCAAGAATTTGGCATATAGGGGCATTTGCTCAAGTGCCTCAGCCAAGAGAATGTTGATCTCCAATTTCTTGAAGATTTCGAGAAATTTAGGGAAGTGTTGGTCCTTAGTCTCCTTGTTGAACTTTTGGGGATATGGTAATGGAGGTGTGAAGTTTTTCTCTGATTGCTGTTGTCCTTGAGCTAGCTCTCCAATTGCCTCCTTCCCTTTTCTAGAGATTTTTGGCTGCTCCTCCTTTTCTTAAGCTTGCTTTGAAGTTTGTTAGCTTGTTGTTACATTTTCATCATTGGCTTCCTCTTTTTCACCCTGTTTCTTATCATTTTTCTTTGGCTTCTTGGTTGTTTCTTCATTTTTCACCAAGATCTTTCTACTCCTTAGTTGTACAGCTTTGCATTCCTCTTTTGGATTAGGGATGGTGTCACTTCGGAGTGAGCTCAAAGGTCTCTCAATAGCAATTTGCTTGGAAAGCTGTCCAATCTACCTTTCCATATTCTTCATGGAAGCCTCCTGGTTCTTTGTTGTCATCTCTTGGTGCTTCATCATTTTCTCTATTAAGATCTCCAAGTTGGTGATCCTCTGAGAGTCTTGTGAGATTGGTTGGTTGTGGAGTATTGAGGGTTGAGGATAAGTGTTTTGATTGGTGGCTTGGTTATTGGATGGATGATTGTTAGAGTTGGGATAAGTGTTTTGTGGTTTTCTGTATGTGTTTTGGTTATTGGTTTGCTGGTTGTTGTGGTTTGTGTTTTTCCAACTGTTTTGGTTTGAGTTCCTTTGCCATGGTTGTTGAGGTTGATTATGATTGTCTCCCCATCTGAGGTTGGGGTGGTTCTTCCATGAGGGGTTGTAAGTATCACCATAAACCTCATTTGTCCCAGAATTTTGATTGTGCATGTACTGGACTTGTTCTTGCTGTTGATCCTCTTGAGTTTCTTCATTTATTCCTCATGTGGATGATGGTTGGCTTGTGTTAGGATTGTTGTTATTATTGGCAGCTCCTCCTGGTGGATTAGTTGGGTTTGTTGAGTGTTCCTCCATATCTTGGAACTCTTCTTCTGAATCTTCTTCTCCAACAATGTTTTTCCCTTTTTCAGCTCTTCTTAGTCTCCTGAGGGTTCTTTCGTCTTGTTCACAAAATGTGGGTATAGCTCTCCTTGTCCCTGACATACAAACCAAACATAAGAATCACATAAAACCAGAAAGACAGTAACACTTCAATCCATTGCTAGAGTGTAAGTTTAGTTAGCTTAAGCAAAAATTCAAACAGTTAGTGTGTTGGTAAAAAAAATTAAAGAAACAGAAAAGAAAAAGTTCTTGATCTAGACCTCCACTTCACTTAATCATTGTCAATCTAATCAATCCCCGGCAACGGCACCAAAAACTTGATGGATATTTTGGAAAACGAATTCCAACACCCAAAACTAACCGGCAAGTGTACCGGGTCGCATCAAGTAATAATAACTCACATGAGTGAGGTCGATCCCACAGGGATTGTGATGCCAGGGCATTTTGGCCAGTTTCATTGACCTTTTCTTTACTGTTTTAGGGTAGTTTCATGCATTTTCTTAGGAAATAAGCAAGTTTTGGATAGAATTTCACTTACATCTTCATTTAAGCATACATTGAGCACTTTACATGATTTCATGAGAATTTTGCATGAATTAGATGACAAATTGGATTATGCATGTCTCATGATGTGGATTAGAACTTTGATGCACTGTATTGCTTGATTTTAGGACAAAGGAAGCAAGAAAGAGCCACGTTGGCAGCCACGTTAGTCTAACTAACGTGACCACCAACGTGGAATGGGAGCTAGCTTGCAACATTAATGAGAAAAGTAATCGCCAATAACGTCCTCGAAGCCATCATAGCCCATGTTAAGAGTCACGTTAACTATGTTAACGTGAACTCTAACGTGGAAGAAAGAAAGTGGAGCCAACGTTAGTGACACTCACTTTTGTCACTAACGTTGGGCCAAGCTCATAAGTGGCCACGTTAAGAGCCACGTTAACTCAGTTAACGTGGACTCTAACGTTGGGAAGCAAAAGAGAAGCCAACATTAGTGACACTCACCTTTGTCACTAACGTTGGCCAAGCCACAATGAGCCACGTTAACTCCCACGTTAACTTAGTTAACATGGAAGCTAACGTGGAGAAAGCATGTGATCGCCAATGTTAGTGACACTTACCTTTGTCACTAACGTTGGGGTGAACCCACACAAGCCACTATGAGCAACGTTAACTCCCACGTTAACTTAGTTAACATGGAAGCTAACGTGGAGAAAGCATGTGATCGCCAATGTTAGTGACACTTACCTTTGTCCCTAACGTTCTAATGTGCCCCTACTTCCCTCGTTAGAGTCCACGTTAACTAGATTAACGTGGCTTCTAACGTAGGAATGCTAGCCATCTCCAACGGTAGTGACAAAGGTGAGTGTCACTAACGTTCTCGAACCCACACTCTCACTTAACGTTAACGCCACTAACGTCCTGAGCTAAACACCCTGCCTACTCCACACTTTCTCTCTACAAGTAAAGCTAAGCCCACTGCGGAAGATAACTGCTTCAAACTCAAGATCCAAAGGCCCATATGCAAGACTTGAAGAACCAACTAGAAGATCAGAGTAGTAGTATATATAGGGGTAGTTTTGAATTAGAAAGGAGCTTTTTGGGGGATTGGAAATTGGGAACTACTCTCTGTATAATTTACTTTCTCTGCACTTCTAGTTCTAGTTTTCATGATGTATTCTCCATCTTTATTTTTCATTTCCAGAGCTTGATGAGCGGATATTTTATACGCTTTTTGGGGTTAATTTCATATAGTTTTTAGTATGTTTTAGTTAGTTTTTAGTTTATTTCCATTAGTTTTTAGGAAAAATTCATATTTCTGGACTTTACTATGAGTTGTGTGTTTTTCTGTAATTTCAGGTATTTTTCTGGCTGAAATTGAAGGAGCTGAGCAAAAATCTGATTCAGGCTGAAAAAGGACTGCTGATGCTATTGGATTCTGACCTCCCTGCACTCAAAATGGATTTTCTGGAGCTACAGAACTCGAAATGGCATGCTTCTAATTGCGTTGGAAAGTAGACATCTAGGGCTTTCCAGCAATATATAATAGTCCATACTTTGCACAAGGATAGATGACGTAAACTGGCGTTCAACGCCAGTTCTTTGCCCAATTCTGGCGTCCAGCGCCAGAAAAGGATAAAAA
>NC_029788.2:39532881-39534092 GCF_000816755.2 Arachis ipaensis | reverse complement strand
TTTTTGTTTAGAGTCTCTTATTATTGTCGTGTTAAAATTTTAGAATCCTTATTTTCTTTTTAAAAATAGTTTTCAAAAATAATTTCTCTATTAGATCCTGTGCCAAACTTTAAGTTTGGTGTTTTCTTGTTGATTTTCCTTAAAATTTTCGAAAATTTTGGTTTGGTTTTCTAAAAATTTTAAGTTTGGTGTTCTTTCTTCGTGTTCTTGAGTTTTCCTTGTGACTTGATCTTAAAATTTTTAAGTTTGGTGTTCCTTGGTGTTTTCCCTCCAAAATTTTCGAAAATAGGGAGCATTAGATCTAAAAATTTTAAATCTTGTGCTATCTTGTTGTTTTTTTTCTTTCCTCTTAAAAATCAAAAATATCTTTTCTCTCTTTTTTTTAAAAACAAATTTTCGAAATATATTTCTAAAAATTCAGATTTTTTATTTCAAAATTTAAAACTTTTTTTTCAAAATCATCATATCCTTTTCAAAACTTCCTAACCACTTTCTCTCTCCTCAGTTTTTCGAAAATCTTCACTCAATTTTTATTTATTCTATTTTAATTTATTTCATTTTCGAAATAAATATATAAATAAATAAATAAAAATATTTTTTCCTATTTGGAGCCCAGGGAAAAATAATTCTGGCGCTAAAACGCCAGAAAATTGGTGGAAGGCTGGCGCTGAACGCCCAGACCATGGCCAAAACTGGCGTTCAACGCCAGAGATACAGCAGGACTGGCGTTCAACGCCAGAAATGGGCAAGGATCTGGCGTTGAACGCCCAAAATGGGCAGGATCTGGCGCTGAACGCCCAAAAAGGGCACAGTTCTGGCGTTCAAACGCTAGGAGCAGACAAGGAGCTGGCGTCCAGTTTCACTCCAGCTTCTACCTCTGGCACTCAAGTGCCAGTGAGGGATCAGACACACACAAATGCTGATAACAACCCCTCTAAAAAGGCTTCTTCAACCACTTCTGTAGGTAATAAACCTGCAGCAACTAAGGTTGAAGAATATAAAGCCAAGATACCTTATCCTCAAAAACTCCGGAATATTTCTGACAGCCCCTGGGTGAGCCCTGTCCAAGTTGTCCCCAAAAAGGAAGGCATGACAGTGGTTCATAATAAAAAGAATGAATTGGTTCCTATAAGAACAGTTACAGGGTGGCGCATGTGTATTGACTACAGAAGGCTCAATACAGTCACCAGAAAGGATCATTTTCCTTTACC
>NC_029788.2:39517653-39532815 GCF_000816755.2 Arachis ipaensis | reverse complement strand
ATGGTTCGGTATGGAATTCGCCACAAGGTGGCCACTCCATATCATCCACAAACCAATGGGCAAGCTGAAGTCTCTAACAGAGAATTAAAGAGAATCCTGGAATGGACAGTAAATACCCGTAGAAAGGATTGGGCACGGAGCCTGGATGATGCTCTGTGGGCTTATAGGACAGCATTCAAGACCCCCATAGGGACATCTCCATACCAACTCGTGTATGGTAAGGCATGTCACCTGCCCGTGGAACTGGAACATAAGGCCTACTGGGCAACCAGATTCCTAAACTTTGGACTCTTGAAATAAAGATTCCATTTGCAGAGGCACTTGAGCAAATACCTTCTTATGCCAAGTTCATGAAAGAGATCTTGAGTCATAAGAAGGATTGGAGAGAAACAGAAAGAGTTCTACTTACTGAAGAATGCAGTGCAGTCATTCTGAAGAGCTTTCCTGAAAAGCTTAAAGACCTTGGGAGCTTTCTGATACCATGCATATTAGACGATAATTGCACCAAGACAGCTTTATGCGATCTTGGGGCAAGCATCAACC
The DNA here is from genome assembly GCF_000816755.2 of Arachis ipaensis. NCBI lineage: Eukaryota > Viridiplantae > Streptophyta > Magnoliopsida > Fabales > Fabaceae > Arachis > Arachis ipaensis. The sequence goes on along the minus strand of NC_029788.2, from coordinate 39,532,272 downwards.
TAATACCTGCATCCACTATCAGGACGCTTGGCTTAACTGAAGAAGTTAAACCAACCCGGATATGTCTCCAACTTACTGATGGTTCCACTAAATACCCATCAGGCGTGATTGAGGACATGATTATCAGAGTTGGGCCATTCGCCTTTCCCATTGACTTTGTTGTGCTGGAAATGGAGGAGCACAAGAGTGCTACTCTCATTCTAGGAAGACCCTTCCTAGCAACTAGACGATCCCTCATTGACGTCCAACAGGGGGAAATAACCCTGAGAGTCAACAATGATGAGTTCAAGTTGAACGCTGTCAAAGCCATGCAGCATCCAGACACATCAACAGACTGCATGAAAGTTGATCTTATTAACTCTTTGGTAGAAGAGATTAACATGGCTGAGAGTCTCGAATCAGAGTTGGAAGACATCTTTAAAGATGTTCAGCCTGATTTGGAGGATTCAGGGGACATGAAAGAGCCTCTGAACTTTCTTCTGAAAGAGGAGGAAAAACCTCCTAAACCCGAGCTCAAGCCACTACCACCATCCTTGAAATATGCATTTCTGGGAGAAGGTGACACTTTTCCAGTGATCATAAGCTCTGCTTTAAATTCACAAGAAGAGGAAGCACTTATTCAAGTGCTAAGAACACACAAGACAGCTCTTGGGTGGGAGCTACCGAACTCGAAATGGCATGCTTCCAAATGCGTTGGAAAGTAGACATCCAGGGCTTTCCATCAATATATCATAGTCCATACTTTGCACAAGGATAGATGACGTAAACTGAAGTTCAACGCCAGTTCTCTGCCCAATTCTGGTGTCCAGCGCCAGAAAAGGATCAAAAGCTGGAGTTGAACGCCCAAACTGGCACAAAAATTGGCGTTCAACTCCACAAATAGCCTCTGCACGTGGATTGCTTAATTCTCAGCCCCAGCACACACCAAGTGGGCCCCAGAAGTGGGCCTCTGCATCATCCATCATAATCTACTCATTTTTTGTAAACCTAGGCTACTAGTTTAGTATTTAAACAACTTTTAGAGACTTATTTTGTATCTCATAACATTTTAGATCAAACCCTTGTATTCTCTGCTATGAACAACTAAACCCCTTTCATTGGGTTAGGGAGCTCTGTTGTAATTTGATAGATCAATACTAATTTTCATTACTCTTCTTCTATCTTTTCTCTTGATTTTACTATAAAGCTTTCAATCTTCATCCAATTGGGTAATTATCTTGGAAAAGAAGCTATTCATACTTGGATCTCTTCTGAACCTTGGAAGAGGAATGAAGAGATCATGCTAGAATTGCTTTCTCATGTTGGACCAAATTGGGTTTGGTTGGGTATGGTGACTATAATCCTACCAACACTTGATTTGGGAATGCATGTGATATAATCAGTGACCATACTTCATCTCTTCTCATGAGCAATTGACCAAGGAATTGGCTATTGATCAAGATTTGAGAGATTGAATTACCAAGGAATTGGAATTCGATCACTTAAGATTTCCAAGGAGATCAATGAATGCATTGATTGAGGAAGAAATGAAAATGAACTTGATCCAGAGAATGCAACATCTCCTAAGCCCAATGAATCCCCATTTCTGATCTTACCCATTCTCTTTAATTTCTGCAATTTACTTTTATGAGCATCTTCCCCATTCCCATTTAAGATTCTGCAATTTACTTTCTGCCATTTACATTCAGCTCTTTATTTCCAGCAATTTACATTTTTTGCTATTTACTTTCCCGCCATTTAATTTCCTGCAACTCTCAAACCAAATTCTGCTTCGCTAAACTAGAACATTCCTCTAATTAAAGTTGCTTGACCAATCAATCCCTGTGGGATTTGACCTCACTCTATTGTGAGTTTTTACTTGACGATAATTCGGTATACTTGCCGAAGAAAAATTGTTGAGAGACAAGTTTTTCATGCTATCAAGTTTATGGCGCCGTTGCCGGGGATTGATTTTGTATCAACAATGATTAAATTAGAGGATAACTAGATTGAGCATTTTTCTTTTTTTTATTTAAATTTCTGTTTGAGTTAATTACTTTCAGTTTTAGTTATTTTCTTCCCTTCCCCCTACTCCTTTTTCTTAGTTATTTACTATTCAGTTCACTAACCCACTAACTGTTTGATATATTGCATCACTCACGCTAACAGTAATTTTAACAAGAGTACTTTCTGCAACTATTTCCTTGCTTGTGCCTTGTTGGTTGTATGACAGGGAGAAGAAGTGGGGCTTCAACTTCCTTTGATTCTGAACCTGAGAAGACCTTCCTTAGATTAAGGAGGGAAGCAAGAGGAAAGAGAGTAGTTGGTGCTGAGGAAGAGGAGGAGTACTTTAAACCAGACATGGATGAGAACATGGAGAACCAGCATGAAGAAGAGGCTCACAACCATGGCAGAGAAGGTCTAGCAAATCATGCTGGGCAAGAGAGAAGAGTTCTAGGCTCTTACATCAACCCAAACCCAGGAAACTGTGGGAGTAGCATCCAAAGGCCAACCATACATGCCAACAACTTTGAACTAAAGCCACAGCTCATCACCCTTGTTCAGAACAACTGTTCATTCGGAGGAGGTGTCCAAGAAGACCCCAATCAACATCTAACCACCTTCCTGAGGATATGTGATACTGTGAAGTCTAATGGTGTTCATCCTAACACCTATAGACTACTTCTGTTCCCTTTCTCACTTAAGGACAAGGCATCTAAATGGCTGGAATCCTTCCCAAAGGAGAGTTTAGCAACCTGGGAAGATGTGGTGAACAAATTCTTGACAAGATTCTATCCTCCTCAACGGATCAACAGGCTGAGAGCTGAGGTGCAAACATTCAGGCAGCAGGATGGTGAGACTCTATATGAAGCATGGGAGAGGTTCAAGGACCTGACAAGAAGGTGCCCACCAGATATGTTCAATGAATGGGTGCAGCTACACATTTTCTATGAAGGCCTTTCTTATGAATCAAAGAAGGAAGTAGACCATTCATCCGGGGGATCTCTGAACAAGAAGAAGACCATTGAGGAGGCCATAGATGTCATTGAAATTGTAGCAGAGAATGACTATTTCTATGCTTCTGAAAGAGGCAACACTAGAGGAGTGATGGAACTAAACAATGTGGATACACTGCTGGCCCAAAACAAGCTTATTACCAAGCAACTAGCCGACCTCACCAAGAAGATGGAGAAGAACCAAGTAGCAGGAATCACCACCTCATCAACAACCCAAGAGGGGGTGAATTCTGAGGCAGAGGAGGAGCAAGAACAAGCCAACTACATTGGAAACTCACCCAGGCAGACCCATGATCCATACTCCAAAACCTACAACCCTGGTTGGAGGAATCACCCAAACTTTGGGTGTAGAAATCAACAAGATCAAAGCCAAGATCAGAGACGTCACAACCCCAACAGCCATGCAGCTCACCAACATTCCACACAGAGATCATATCAGCACCACCCTAACAACACCTCTCCACATCCATACTAAAACCAAAATGACTCAACTCACCCATCCACTCTCAACTCACCATCATCTGAAGAAAGACTCTCCAAAATTGAGACTCTACTTGAAGGCATATACAAAGAGATTCAAGACAGTAAGGCATTCCGAGAAGAAGTGCAGTCCAATATGCAGAATCAAGATGCTGCCATCAAGAAACTTGAGACACAAATTGGCTACCTATTCAAGAGAATTTCCAGCCACAACCCTCGCAGTGATACAGACTCAAACCAAAGGGAGGAGTGTTAGGCTATAACCCTCAGAAGTGGAAAAGAATTGAAGGAGACTCCCAAGCAACCCCAAGAGAAAGATTTAGTCGGAAAGAAGGAGGCACAAGATGAAGTTCAAATCCCCACCTCCAACTCACGTCAAAAGGAAGGAGAGCTGAAGCCATATGTTCCGAAAATACCATATCCTCAACAACTGAAGAAGAAAGGGGATGACAGCCAGTTCTCCAGATTTTTAGAAATCTTCAAGAAATTACAGATTAACATACCCTTTGCTGAAGTAATAGAGCAAATGCCGCTCTATGCCAAGTTCTTGAAGGAATTGATGACTAAGAAGAGAAGTTGGAAGAGCAACGAGACTGTGATACTAACCGAAGAATGTAGTGCTATCATTCAGCATAAACTACCCCAGAAATTGAAGGATCCTGGGAGCTTCCAGATCCCTTGTATTATAGGGGAGATCACAGTGGAGAAAGCTCTATGCGACTTAGGAGCCAGCATAAATCTGATGTCAGTAGCTATGATGAGGAAAATGAAGATCGATGAGGCTAAGCCAACAAAAATGGCCCTACAACTGGCAGACCGATCGTTCAAGTTCCCTCATGGTGTAGTGGAAGATTTGTTGGTGAAGGTGGGGGATTTCATTTTCCCAGCAGACTTTGTGGTGTTGGACATGCAGGAGGAAGCCAAGGCCTCCATCATCCTGGGAAGACCGTTCTTAGCTACTGCTGGAGCTGTCATTGATGTCCAAAAAGGTGATCTCACCTTGAGACACAATGAAAAGATGACATTCAATATGTTCAAGGCCATGAGTTACCCACCAGAACAATGGGGAGAATGTATGAGGTTGGACTCACTGGAAGATGCAATGCAGGAGAGTTTTGAAGAAGAAGAACCCAAAGGGTTAATAGAGGAGGGATCAATGTCTAGTGAAGAGGTTGCAACAGCAGAGATTCATATACGAGGTGCACCAAAGGAAGAGAATGAAAAGTTAGAAGCACCCAAACTTGAACTCAAAGCACTGCCACACACTCTCAAATATGCATACTTAGGAGAGAATAAAAGCTACCCAGTGATCATAAACTCATCCCTCAGCCAAGATCAAGAGGATGAATTACTCCAAGTGTCGCGAAAGCATAAGGATGCCATTGGATGGACCCTCGCTGACTTGAAAGGAATCAGTTCGGCCATATGCATGCATAAGATACTATTGGAAGATGATGCTAAACCATCCATTCAATCCCAAAAGAGGCTGAACCCAATCATGAAGGAAGTGGTGCAGAAAAAAGTTATGAAGTTATGGTAGGGAGGGGTAATCTGACCGATCTCAGACAGCCCCTGGGTCAGCCCCGTGCATGTCGTGCCCAAAAAGGAAGGGATGACTGTAGTCCACAATGAGAAGAACGAACTGATTCCTACAAGGACCGTCACAGGATGGCGGATGTGCATAGACTACAGAAAACTAAATGAAGCTACACGAAAAGATCATTTCCCCCTTCCATTCATGGATCAGATGTTGGAAAGACTCGCAGAACACTCATACTATTGTTTTCTCGACGGTTATTCAGGATATAACCAAATAGTGGTTGATCCCAGAGACCAAGAGAAAACCTCATTTACTTGCCCATATGGAGTGTTTGCTTACAGGCGCATGCCATTTGGGCTATGTAATGCACATGCGACTTTCCAACGCTGCATGCTTTCTATCTTCTCAGATATGATAGAAAAATTCATTGAAGTTTTTATGGATAATTTCTCGGTATTCGGAGTTTCCTTTCCTAGCTACCTAAATCACCTAGCCTTAGTATTGAAAAGGTGCCAAGAGACCAATCTGGTTTTGAACTGGGAGAAATGTCACTTTATGGTGACAGAAGGAATAGTCCTTGGCCATAAGGTTTCTAACCAAGGCATTGAGGTGGACAGAGCTAAAGTGGAACTTATTGAAAAACTTCCTCCACCCAGTGATGTCAAGGAAATTAGGAGTTTTTTAGGGCATGCTGGCTTTTACATAAGGTTTATTAAAGATTTTTCAAAGATAGCCAAACCCTTAAGCAATCTCCTTGTATCTGATACACCATTTATCTTCAATGAAACATGCATGCTAGCATTTGAAAATTTGAAAAAGAGATTGTCCTCTGCCCCTATCATTTCCCCACCCGATTGGAACTTACCATTTGAATTGATGTGTGATGCATCTGATTTTGCAGTTGGGGCCGTGTTAGGGCAGAGGAAAGATAACTTAGTCCATGTGATATACTATGCTAGCAAAGTCCTCAATGAAACTCAAAGAAATTATACCACTACTGAAAAAGAGTTGTTAGCAATAGTTTTTGCATTTGATAAGTTTAGATCATACCTCATTGGTGCTAAAGTGATTATTTTCACAGATCACACAGCACTTAAATATTTGTTTGCCAAGCAAGAATCAAAACCAAGACTAATAAGATGGATCTTATTGTTGCAGGAATTCAATATTGAAATTAGAGACAAGAAAGGAGTGGAGAACAAGGTAGCAGATCACCTATCCAGAATCCCTCATGATGAAGGTGGAACACATGATACAAGTGTAAATGAGCTCTTTCCTGATGAGCAGTTGATGACAGTTCACAAAGCACCATGGTTCGCAGACATTGCCAACTTCAAGGCAACTGGGGCTTTACCTCCAGAAATCAACAAACATCAAAAAAGAAAGCTCATAAATGATGCAAAATATTTTGTCTGGGATGAGCCTTATCTCTTCAAGAAATGTTCAGATGGAATCATGAGAAGATGTGTTTCAGAAGAAGAGTGACGGGAGGTCCTGTGGAATTGCCACGGCTCATGCTATGGAGGCCATTTTGGAGGGGATAGAACTGCAGCAAAGGTGTTACAAAGCGGATTCTTTTGGCCCACCCTTTTCAAGGATGCTAAAGAACTAGTAAAGAGCTGCAATGAGTGCTAAAGATCTGGGAACTTGCCCAAAAGAAATAAGATACCACAAAATTTCATCTTAGAACTGGAACTGTTTAATGTATGGGGAATCGATTTCATGGGACCATTCCCAACTTCATATTCAAACAAGTACATTTTGGTGGCAGTGGACTAAGTTTCCAAGTGGGTAGAGGCTATTGCAACCCCAACAAATGATAACAAGGTGGTCATGAACTTCCTCAGGAAGAATATTTTTAGCCGGTTTGGAGTCCCACGAGCACTCATCAGTGATGGAGGGAGCCATTTTTGTAACAGACCACTAGAAGCTCTTCTCCTACGATACGGGATGAAACACAAGGTTGCCACACCTTACCATCCCCAAACAAGTGGGCAAACTGAGATATCTAACAGAGAGCTAAAAAGGATTTTGGAAAAGACTGTGGGTACATCAAGAAAGGATTGGTCGAAGAAGCTGGATGATGCTCTTTGGGCATACAGAACAGCATTCAAAATGCCACTAGGGATGTCCCCATACCAACTGGTGTATGGGAAAGCTTGTCATCTACCACTGGAGCTGGAACACAAAGCTCTCTAGGCTCTCAAGTTATTAAATTTTGACAGCATCGCTGCTGGTGCAAAGAGGATCTTGCAGCTGCAAGAGATGGAGGAATTTAGATCTCAAGCCTATGAAAATGCCAAGATTTATAAAGAAAAGGTGAAGAGAAGACATGACCTGCATCTGGCCCCAAGGAGTTTCGAAAAGGGGCAGCAAGTACTCCTCTACAACTCCAAATTGAGACTGTTCCCTGGCAAACTCAAATCAAGGTTGTCAGGACCCTTTCTTGTCACAAAAGTCTCGCCATATGGGTACATAGAAATCATGGATGAAAGTTCGGAGAGGACTTTCACTGTGAACGGACAAAGGCTCAAACACTATATGGGCAACATGGGGGAAAACCCCAAAGTGAAGTATCATCTCAAATAATGGAGGAATCGTCGAGCTAGCGACGCTAAAAGAGCGCTTTGTTGAGAGGCAACCCAACCTGAGGTAGTTTCTTTTTCATCGTCATTTCAATAAAAATCACAAGTTGTTTCCCCTGTATTGCGAGGAGCTAAGTTTGGTGTTCCACACCAAAACAAATCCAAGAGTGAAAGTGCAGTTTTAAGTTTGGTGTTCCACCAAAGATATTCGTTATAATCACACTACACTCCAATGACAGATTGTTAGCTCCAACCAATCAGGGGAACCACTTAGCAGTAGTTTAGTCTGAAGGTAATGGTTGTTTTGTTAATAACAACATATGAGGCTCTCTGCAAGTATGCAATCTGTTGTACTAGGCAAAAGAACTAAGTTTGTGTTCACACACCAAATTAAGTTCAGAAATTCACAAGCATACATGCAAGCTAACTATGTCTCAAGTGCTTTGGAAACAAGCAACTTCCAATAGTTCCTTAGTGTGTGATGTGGTCATAAGTTAGCTAAGTTGGTTCACCAACAAGGGTGGGAAGACAACTATCTGTCCTGAATCATATGTTTGAAACACACCCCATGAGACTAGCTAAATAACAAGATCCTAATAAGAAAAAGGGGAAAAGAACAATACGAGTTGAAAAAGAAAGAAAAGTTAATAAAGAATAAGGCTAGGCACCAAGGGTTTGAAACTTGAGAGATGTGTCTGTGGTGCTCCTGTACCAAGGATCTGCTTGGATGAATAGGTTCGTAGGAGTGCTTCATCACTTGGTAACTTGGGTTAACTAACCCGGGATTATCAACTGAAAATCCACTATCAAGAGCAACCTTGCTACATAACATTTAGTAACCCAAAGAGGTGCTGGACACCAAGGTCTCAAGAAAGGAAATAACAAACCATGTGTCTGTGGTGTGTATGTATGGGGAAAAGAGACTTGAGGAAGTAAGTCCTTAGGGGTGTCTTAAAACCTAGCACCTTGAACCAACTGGTTCGGGAGTGCTGGCTGAAAGCTTATCTTAAAGAGTCGCCCCCTCACAGAGCACTTAGCCTAAGAACACAAATAAGCCCTGAAAAACATAAAAGGATCAGTGAATAAGAGTCTCATAGGGTGCAATCAAGTGAGTATTCCAGGACATGATAAAGGTCTGAAAGCCAGTGAAGGAATGAACCTAAGTTGCTATGCATGAAACCACCATAAAACCAAGGATATGACCTCCACAATAATGATTCATTCCTCTTGGCATTTCATTCATCATTCTCTTGTTCCAGTACTTGTTTAGGGACAAGCAAGCTTTAAGTTTGGTGTTGTGATGCTAGGGCATTTTGGCCAGTTTCACTGACCTTTTCTTTACTGTTTTAGGATAATTTCATGCATTTTCTTAGGAAATAAGCAAGTTTTAGGTAGAATTTCACTTACATCTTGATTTAAGCATACATTGAGCACTTTACATGATTTCATGAGAATTTTGCATGAATTAGATGACAAATTGGATGATGCATGTCTCATGATGTGGATTAGAACTTTGATGCACTGTATTACTTGATTTCAGGACAAAGGAAGCAAGAAAGAGCCACGTTAGTAGCCACGTTAGTCTAACTAACGCGACCACTAACGTGGAATGGGAGCTAGCTTGCAACGTTAATGAGAAAAGTAATCGCCAATAATGTCCTCAAAGCCATCATTGCCCACGTTAAGAGTCACGTTAACTAAGTTAACGTGAACTCTAACGTGGAAGAAAGAAAGTGGAGCCAACGTTAGTGATACTCACCTTTGTCACTAACGTTGGGCCAAGCTCATAAGTGGCCACGTTAAGAGCCACGTTAACTCAGTTAACGTGGACTCTAATGTTGGAAAGCAAAAGAGAAGCCAACGTTAGTGACACTCACCTTTGTCACTAACGTTGGCCAAGCCACAATGAGCCACGTTAACTCCCACATTAACTTAGTTAACGTGGAAGCTAACGTGGAGAAAGCATGTGATCGCCAACGTTAGTGACACTTACCTTTGTCACTAACGTTGGGGTGAACCCACACAAGCCACTATGAGCAACGTTAACTCCCACGTTAACTTAATTAACGTGGAAGCTAACGTAGATAAGAGAGATGATGAGCCAACATTAGTGACACTCACCTTTGTCACTAACGTTGGAGATGGCTAGCATTACTACGTTAGAAGCCACGTTAATCTAGTTAACGTGGACTCTAACGTAGGAAGTAGGGGCACATTGGAACGTTAGTGACAAAGGTAAGTGTCACTAATGTTCTCGAAGGATTAGCAAGCTTACGTTAAGAGCCACGTTAACTAAGTTAACGTAGACTCTAACGTAGGGGGAAGGGAAGTCTCTCAACGTTATTGGAAAAGATGAGTCCCAATAACGTGTGCGAAGGACCAAGAGGCAACGTTAGTGGTTACGTTAGTGCCACTAACGTTGAAGTTAACGTGGATTATCCCTGGGTGAGGAACGTTAGTGAAAAAGGTGATTGCCACTAACGTTCTCGAACCCACACTCTCACGTAACGTTAACGCCACTAACGTCCTGAGCTAAACACCCTGCCTACTCCACACTTTCTCTCTGCAAGTAAAGCTAAGCCTAATGCAACATCTCCTAAGCCCAATGAATCCCCATTTCTGATCTTACCCATTCTCTTTAATTTCTGCAGTTTACTTTTATGAGCATCTTCCCCATTCCCATTTAAGATTCTGCAATTTACTTTCCACCATTTACATTCAGCTCTTTATTTCCAGCAATTTACATTTTTTGCTATTTACTTTCCCGCCATTTAATTTCCTGCAACTCTCAAACCAAATTCTGCTTCGCTCAACTAGAACATTCTTCTAATTAAAGTTGCTTGACGAATGAATCCCTGTGGGATTCGACCTCACTCTATTGTGAGTTTTTACTTGACGACAATTCGGTATACTTGCCGAAGGAAAATTGTTGAGAGACAAGTTTCCATGCTATCAGATTGAAGGATTGAGCAATTTTAGTTTAGTGATTGATTTAGTCAAGCGAATCAAGTATTGGTTTGAGTGGTTTGTGATTGCCAGAAGCTAAATTGCATGAAATGTAAAGGAAGAGGGAAGAATTGCAGTAAACTAAAGAGAACAGAAAGTAAAAGTGCTGAATCTTAAAGAACAAGTAATTTAAATTGCAGAAGCTTAGATTGCAAGAAATGTAAATTACTGAATCTTAAAGTGCAAGAAATGTAAATAGCTTGAATTATAAAAGGAATTGGGAGCTGGGATTGCAGAATGATGAGCGGATAATTTATACGCTTTTTGACATTATTTTTAGTATATTTTTAGTAGGATCTAGTTACTTTTAGGGATGTTTTCATTAGTTTTTATGTTAAATTCACATTTCTGGACTTTACTATGAGTTTGTATATTTTTCTGTGATTTCAGGTATTTTCTGACTGAAATTGAGGGACTTGAGCAAAAATCAGATTCAGAGGTTGAAGAAGGACTGCTGATGCTGTTGGATTCTAACCTCCCTGCACTCAAAGTGGATTTTCTGGAGCTACAGAACTCGAAATGGCGCGTTTCCAATTGCGTTGGAAAGTAGACATCCAGGGCTTTCCAGCAATATATAATAGTTCATACTTTGCTCAAGTTTAGACGATGCAAACTGGCGTTCAACGCCAGCTCTCTGCCCAATTCTGGCGTCCAGCGCCAGAAACAAGTTGTAAAGTGGAGTTCAACGCCCAAACTGGCACCAAAACTGGCGTTCAACTCCAGGAATGACCTCTACATGTGTAACACTCAAGCTCAGTCCAAGCACACACCAAGTGGGCCCCAGAAGTGGATTTATGCATCAATTACTTACTTCTGTAAACCCTAGTAGCTAGTTTATTATAAATAGGACCATTTACTATTGTATTAGACATCCTGGATTGTATTTTTGATCCTGTGATCACGTTTTGGGGGCTGGCCATCTCGGCCATGCCTGGACCTTTCACTTATGTAATGTTAACGGTAGAGTTTTTACACTCCATAGATTAAGGTTTAGAGCTCTGCTGTTCCTCAAGGACTAATGGAAAGTACTACTGTTTTCTATTCAATTCATCTTATTTCGCTTCCAAGATATTCATTCACACTTCAACCTGAATGTGATGAACGTGACAATCATCATCATTCCCTATGAACGCGTGCCTGATTTAAAAAAAATCTTTCAAAAAATTTTTCCTTTGTTTTCGAAAAAAAAAATGTTTTCAAAAATATATTTTTCTTCAAAATTTTTAAGAATGAATTCTAGTGTTTCATATAACATGTTTTAGCTTGGCTGGCTATTAAGCCATGTCTAATTCCCAGGATTTTGATTGAGGACTATGAATTCATTACTTCCTTTTTCCCAAATATTTTCGAAAAAATTAAAAGAAAATACAAAAAATTATAAAATCATAAAAATCAAAAATATTTTTGTGTTTCTTGTTTGAGTCTTGAGTCATGTTATAAGTTTGGTGTCAATTGCATACTCATCTTGCATTTTTCGAAAATTTTCATGAATTCATAGTGTTCTTCATGATCTTCAAGTTGTTCTTGGTAAGTCTTCTTGTTTGATCTTTGCATTTGCATGTTTTGTGTCTTTTCTTGTTTTTCATATGCATTCTTGAATTCTTAGTGTCTAAGCATTAAAGAATTCTAAGTTTGGTGTCTTGCATGTTTTTTTTGCATAAAAAATTTTTCAAAAATATGTTCTTGATGTTCATCATGATCTTCATAGTGTTCTTGGTGTTCATCTTGACATTCATAGTATTCTTGCATGCATCACATGTTTTGATCTAAAATTCTCATGCATTGCATAATTTTCATGTTTCTCTCTCTCATCATTAAAAATTCAAAAACCGAAAAAAATATCTTTCCCTTTTTCTCTCTCATAAATTCGAAAATTAGATTTGACTTTTTCAAAAATTTTTAAAATCTAGTTGTTTTCATGAGTCAAATCAAATTTTCAATTTAAAAATCTTATCTTTTTCAAAATCTTTTTCAAAAATCAAATTTTTTTCATTTTTCTTAGTTATTTTCGAAAATTCCAAAAATATTTTTCAAAAATCATTTTCTTAATTTTACATCATAATTTTCGAAAATAACAATAACAATTAATGTTTTGATTCAAAAATTTCAAGTTTGTTGCTTACTTGTTAAGAAAGATTCAAACTTTAAGTTCTAGAATCATATCTTGTGATTTCTTGTGAATCAAGTCATTAATTGTGATTTTAAAAATCAAATCTTTTTCAAAACTAATTTCAATCATATCTTTTCAAAAATATCTTCCTATCTTACTTTTTTTCAAAAATTTGATTTCAAAATATCTTCTCTAACTTCTTATCTTCTTATCTTTTCAAAATTTGTTTCAACTAACTAACTAACTTTTTGTTTGTTTCTTATCTTTTTCAAAACTACCTAACTAACTCTCTCTCTCTCTCTCTAATTTTCGAAAATATCTCCCCCTTTTTCAAAATTTCTTTTTAATTAACTAATTATTTCAATTTTTAAATCTTAATTTTCGAAAATTACTAACATTTTTCAAAAACTATTTTCGAAAATCACTAACTCTTTTTCAAAAATTATTTTCGAAAATTCTCCTTCTCACTCATCTCCTTCTATTTATTTATTCATCTACTAACACTTCATCTCACCCAAATTTGAACCCCCTCTTCCATCTGTGTTCGAATTTCTTCTTCTTCTTTTCTTTTACTCACACTGGGACCTCTATACTGTGGTAAAAAGACCCCTATTATTATTATTTTTCTGTTCTCTCTTTTTCATATGAGCAGGAGAAAAGACAAGAATATTCTTGTTGAAGCAGATCCAGAACCTAAAAGGACTCTGAAGAGGAAACTAAGAGAAGCTAAATTACAACATTCCAGAGAGAACCTTTCAGAAATTTTCGAACAGGAAGAGGAGATGGCAGCCGAAAATAATAATAATGCAAGGAGAATGCTTGGTGACTTTACTGCCCCTAATTCCAATTTACATGGAAGAAGCATCTCCATTCCTGCCATTGGAGCAAACAATTTTGAGCTGAAACCTCAGATAGTTTCTCTGATGCAGCAGAACTGCAAGTTTCATGGACTTCCATCTGAAGATCCTCTTCAGTTCTTAACTGAATTCTTGCAGATATGTGACACTGTTAAGACTAATGGAGTAGATCCTGAAGTCTACAGGCTCATGCTTTTCCCTTTTGCTGTAAGAGACAGAGCTAGAATATGGTTGAATTCTCAACCTAAAGACAGCCTGAACTCTTGGGATAAGCTGGTCACGGCTTTCTTAGCCAAGTTTTTTCCTCCTCAAAAGCTGAGCAAGCTTAGAGTAGATGTTCAAACCTTCAAACAAAAAGATGGTGAATCCCTCTATGAAGCTTCTGCATCCAACAGTACTCAAGAGGCTTCTTATGCAGAAGAAGCTTATGATCCTGAAAACCCTGCAATAGCAGAGTTAAAATACATGGGTGAACCATATGGAAAAACCTACAATCCATCGTGGAGAAATCACCCAAATCTCTCATGGAAGGATCAAAGGCCTCAACAAGGCTTTAATAATGGTGGAAGAAACAGGTTTAATAATAATAAACCTTTTCCATCATCCACTCAGCAACAAACAGAGAACTCTGAACAAAATACCTCTAATTTAGCAAACTTAGTCTCTGATCTATCCAAGGCCACTGTAAGTTTCATGAATGAAACAAGGTCTTTCATTAGAAATTTGGAAGCCCAAGTGGGTCAGCTGAGTAAAAGGATCACTGAAATCCCTCCTAGTACTCTCCCAAGCAATACAGAAGAGAATCCAAAAGGAGAGTGCAAGGCCATTGACATAAGCACCATGGCCGAACCTGTAAGGGAAGGAGAGGACGTGAATCCCAAGGAGGAAGACCTCCTGGGACGTCCAGTGATCAATAAGGAGCTTCCCTCTGAGGAACCAAAGGACTCTAAGGCTCATCTAGAGACCATAGAGATTCTATTGAACCTCCTTATGCCATTCATGAGCTCTGATGAGTATTCCTCTTCTGAAGAGAATGAGGATGTTA
>NC_029788.2:39516796-39517370 GCF_000816755.2 Arachis ipaensis | reverse complement strand
AATGAGGACAACCTTGTGTTTACAACTCAAAGATCTCTCTCTGCATCCATGGAGAGGAAGCAGAAAAAGCTTCTCTCAAAGCAGAGTCAAACAAAGCCCCTACAGTCAAACTCTAAGTTTGGTGTTGAACTCCCATATCCAAACTCTAAGTTTGGTGTTGGAGGGTCTCAACAATGCTCTGAACCTCTGTGAGGCTCCATGAGAGCCCACTGTCAAGCTATTGACATTAAAGAAGCGCTTGTTGGGAGGCAACCCAATTTTTATTTATCTAACTATATTTTTCTTAGTTATATGTCTTTATAGGTTCATGATCATGTGGAGTCACAAAATAAATATAAAAATTGAAAACGGAATCAAAAACAGCAGAAGAAAAATCACACCCTGGAGGAAGCACCTGCCTGGCATTCAACGCCAGAATAGAGCATGGTTCTGGCGCTGAACGCCCAAAATGGGCAGTGTCTGGGCGTTGAACGCCCAAAATGGGCATCATCTGGGCGTTTGAACGCCAGAAATGCACCCTGGAGAAGAGCTGGCGCTGAACGCCCAGAACAAGCATGGTTTTGGCGTTCAACGC
>NC_029788.2:39492613-39516756 GCF_000816755.2 Arachis ipaensis | reverse complement strand
TATAAACCTACCTCATAAACTCCACCTACCTTCAAAATTCAAAATCAATTTCCCACCCAAACCCACCCTAAATGGTCGAACCTCCACCCCCTCCCATCCCTATATATAGCCCTCCATTCTTCCTCATTTTCACACAAAACTACCCTCTCTTCCCCTTTTTGGCCGAAACACATCTCCCCCTCTTCTCTATATCTTCTTCTTCTTCTTCTTCTATTCTTTCTTCTTTTGCTCGAGGGCGAGCAACATTCTAAGTTTGGTGTGGTAAAAGCATAAGCTTTTTTGTTTTTCCATAACCATTAATGACACCTACGGCCAGAGAAACCTCAAGAAAGAGTAAAGGGAAGACAATTGCTTCCACCTCTGAGCCATGGGAGATGGAAAGATTCATCTCACAAGCCATCACTAAGAAAAGATGGAGCAAACGAGAGAGCACATTCATGGATCTCAACAGGCACATGAAGAAGCTCATCATCAAGAAAATCCCTGAGATACCTCAAGGGATGCACTTTCCTCCGCAGAATTTTTGGGAGCAAATCAACACCTCCCTAGGAGAATTAAGTTCCAACATGGGACAACTAAGGGTGGAACATCAAGAGCACTCCATCATCCTTCATGAAATAAGAGAAGATCAAAAAGCAATGAGGGAGGAGCAACAAGAAAGTAGACATCCAGGGCTTTCCAGAAATGTATAATAATTCATACTTTGCCAAAGTTTAGACGACACAAACTGGCATTCAACGCCAGCTCTCTGCCCAATTCTGGCGTCCAGCGCCAGAAACAAGTTGCAAAGTGGAGTTCAACGCCCAAACTGGCACCAAAACTGGCGTTCAACTCCAGAAATGACCTCTACACGTGTAACACTCAAGCTCAGCCCAAGCACACACCAAGTGGGCCCCGGAAGTGGATTTATACATCAATTACTTACTTCTGTAAACCCTAGTAGATAGTTTATTATAAATAGGACCTTTTACTATTGTATTAGACATCCTGGATTGTATTTTTGATCCTGTGATCACGTTTTGGGGGCTGGCCATCTCGGCCATGCCTGGACCTTTCACTTATGTAATTTTAACGGTAGAGTTTCTACACTCCATAGATTAAGGTGTAGAGCTCTGCTGTTCCTCAAGGACTAATGTAAAGTACTACTGTTTTCTATTCAATTCATCTTATTTTGCTTCCAAGATATTCATTCTCACTTCAACCTGAATGTGATGAACGTGACAATCATCATCATTCCCTATGAATGCATGCCTGACAACCACTTCCGTTCTACATTAGATTGAATGAGTATCTCTTAGATCTCTTAATCGGAATCTTCGTGGTGTAAGCTAAAATGATGGCGGCATTCAAGAGAATCCGAAAAGTCTAAACCTTGTCTGTGGTATTCTGAGTAGGATTCAATGATTGAATGACTGTGACGAGCTTTAAACTCGCGATTGCTGGGCGTAGTGACAGACGCAAAAGGATAGTAAATCCTATTCCAGCATGATCGAGAACCGACAGATGAATAGCCGTGCCATGACAGGGTGCATTGACCACTTTCACTGAGAGGATAGGATGTAACCATTGACAAGGGTGATGCCTCCAGACGATTAGCCGTGCTGTGACAGGACATTTGGATCATTTTCCCGAGAGAAGACCGAAAGTAGCCATTGACAATGGTAATGCATTACATAAAGCCAGCCATGGAAAGGAGTAAGACTGATTGGATGAAGATAGCAGGAAAGCAGAGGTTCAGAGGAACGAAAAGCATCTCTATTCGCTTATCTGAAATTCTCACCAATGATTTACATAAGTATTTCTATCCCTATTTTATTAATTATGTTCGAAAACCCCATTACTATTTTATATCCGCCTGATTGAGATTTACAAGGTGACCATAGCTTGCTTCATACCAACAATCTCCGTGGGATTCGACCTTTACTCACGTAAGGTATTACTTGGACGACCCAGTGCACTTGCTGGTTAGTTGTGCGAAGTTGTGAACCATGGTATTGGCATCATATTTTTGGCGCCATCACCAGGGAAAGAAAGAGCAATGAATTTTACATAATCAAAGTGTAATCACAATTTCTGCGCACCACAGAATTTAAACAAGAACAAGTGAATTGCAATAAACAGAAGAGTAAAAGGTGAATTGATGTAAAGTAGATCTCAAATAGAAAAGTAAAAATGCTTGAAGAATTAAAACAGAAAGTAAATGTAGCTCAATTGCAGAAATCTAAAAGAGAAATTAAAGATCTCAGGAGTGGAAGAGATTAGAAAATAGGTCTGGATCTCAAATCCTTCCTTGATCCAACAAGAACAATTGTAAAAGAAATGGAAAAATACGTTGCAGGAGAAGTAGAAGAGAGAAAGCAGTAAACAGAATGTGAAATGTAAATCAAAGTTTCTTAGAATTATGCAGAAAGATAAAACAAGAGATCTCAAGGTGAGATTGAAACAGAATTTCTTCAATTCTCCACCCAAGATCCAAAACAAAAAGTAAAGAGTGCTCAAGCAAGAATAAGGAAGAAGAGAGATCAATTCTCCTTCCAAATTCTCTAAGATCCAAATTCAAAGTAAAAAGCTCAAAATTACAAAAATGAGAATTCTCAAAGAAGCCAAAGGTCCTTTCTAAATCAAACTAACACTTATTTATACACTTCATAATCTAGATCTAAGAATTTGGGTGGGCTCTAAAATTTGGTGAAGAAATGAATTGATTTGGATTTTTAATGGATTTTTGGCCCAAGGTGCACCTCCCAGGGGATGGCTCAGTTCAAATACCAAACTGAGCGCCCAATATGCTTTTGTGTTGCCCAGTTTGTACGCGTCCAGCCTTGTTCAGGTTGCTCTTCAATAGAGCTCAGTTGGAAAATTGAACTGAGCTCTATGTCTTGCCTTGGGTGTGTCAATTGTGCGTGTCTCAGCTCCCTGGCCGTGTCAAAGTGTGCGCATGACAAGCTCCTTGGTGTGCTTCCTAGCGTGCCAAAGTGTGGGAAGTGGGGGAGAGTAGCGCTCAGTTGGGAAAACCAACTGAGCTCCCCTTTGTAGCGCTTTGCCTTGGCTTCATGCTCCCAGGTTCGACTCTTGGTGGAAGTAAATGGATGCCAATTTTCTTAGAAGAGTGGATTGCTCCTTCCTTGCCTTTCATGAAGCTCCTTGGTTCGAACCTTGGGAGAGCCATCTTGGCTCATTTTCTTTGCACCAAGAGTAGCGCTCCTCTCCTTGTCTTGCATGAGTTCCCAGGTTTGAATCCTAGCCAACTCACCTTGGCTTATTTTCCTTGCAAGCTTGGTAGTGTGAGGTTCCTTGTTCGAACCTTGGAGGAGGCTTTTTTGGCCATTTTCTCTTATTTTCTTGCAAGGAGCATTCCTTGCTTTCCTTGGGTCATGAGTTCGAGAACTTGTGACTTCACTCCTTAGAATTTTGCTTTGAATTAATTTTGGAGAACCCCCGATAAAGCTCACTTAGTGAACTGAGCTTTATGTCTTTGCCTTGCTTTCTTTGGTGCTCAGTTAACTAAGTGAACTGAGCTTTGTGCCTTGCTTTCTCCTTTTGTTCCTTGTGAAGCTCGGTTCACTCACTCAACTTGGCTTCCTTCCTTCTTTGATGATGTCACGCTTTTCTTCTCTTGGGCACGCTTCTTTCTTCCTTTGGGCACGCTCCTTAGGCCACGCTTTTCATATTTTTTTCTTTTCTTCACCTACAAGTAATCAAATCAACCAATCAAAGTATCACCAAATTCACAAAGTTTACAATTCATTCATAATTCAATTAATTTTTGCTTAAACCTCATGATTTTGTATCAATTAAAGGGTGGTTGGTTGTTTCAACAAACATGCAAATTCCACTCCAAATTACTTACTTATGATGCAAGAAAGTGCATAAATCCTAATAAAAATAAAGAAAAAGACTAGTAAAACTAGGCTAAGATGACTTGTCATCAATCCCTATAGAAATTGCTGAAGAATCACCTAGGGTTATATTCTACAATAAAGGAGCCAATACCATGCACAAAAAGAAGAGCTCGACCTCCTTCTAGAAGTTTGAGAACGAGCTCGGATTAGAAAAGAAGCACTAAAATAAAGGATGGCCCTAAGGTATAACCAGAAGGTTATCAAGAGAAGCTTCATCACCAACGACCTCGTGCTGATATGAAATGACATTGGAGTTTAGAAGCTGGGTGAAGGGAAGCTAACAGCAAATTGGAAAGGACGCTACAAGGTTGTTGAAGTCTTAGGGAAAGGTTACTACAAAGTGTCCGACCTCCAAGGACGGGAGCTCCCAAGGTCGTGGCATGCATATAACCTAAAGAAATACTACAGCTAGGATGTAAGCCTTGTTCCCTGGTGTACTCCTTTTCCAACCTTAAAATTTTTCCCTAATAAAGGGTTTTTTCTGAAGGAATTTTTAACGAGGCACCAAAGTAAGGGCTAGGGTATTTAAAACCCTTAGTAAGTAGGCTTATGTAAAGGAATTTTTCAGATATTTTATGAAATTCCCACTTTTCTTCTAAAGGAAAATGCATTAATTTAAGCTCGACAAATTGCGAAAATCATTGCCCAACCTAAAATGGTCGGCAAGATGAAGCGACGAGGTACAAATTAATGTAAGAAGTTATATAAACAACTCGTGAAAATCGACCTCGATTATAAGGCGGAATAAAAATGAAGTGTAGAAGTAACTTAGCAAAGTCTGATTACTCAAAGTCAGAACTCAAAAAAGGTAACCCTATAGATCAACTCACCGCTAAAAAAGTAGTGAAAGAACAGCGTTAAAAAGTTGCTAAGGTATGTTTTCACACCAAAAAACTATCTGAAAAAGACCTAGCTTTAAATAGCACAAAAGTTCTTAGGAAAAGGTATTCAATTACGAAAAAGTTGTTAAAAAATACAACTAAAAGCGTTTGGAATACTACCAGCTATTACAAAATTAAAAATTGTTCAAAGACCCACAGGTTAGGACATCTTAAAAGCAAAACAAAAGCTAAGAAGTGGTGCCAAGTAATGGGTTTAGATCTTCACCAGTCTCAATATCTTTACCTCAGACAGAAGGGGTCGGAAGATGTACCGAGACCGAGACAGCAGGGATGAGACCAGGAGGTGAGGAAGGGGCTTCAACATTAAAAGTCTTGGGCTGGACCTCGAGAATTCGGGAAGCCTCACTGTCTTGAGTCTTCAGATTGGGCACAGGCCCCGCCCCCTCGTCTTTAGGGGCAGGAACGATCTTGCCATCTATGACGACATTGTCCTGACTAAATAAAGAAAGGTGGAGGTCGGGGGCAAATACCTGAACTTGAGACCTCAAATTCTCAAACATTTCATCCATCCCCACCGCCACGAACTCTTGAAGAGCAGCATACTCCTCTCTAGCATTTTCAACTCTTCTTGGAGGTCGAGCTTTTTCCCATAAATCTAGGCATAACTCTCCTCCGCCCTCTTCTTAATACCCTCTGCCATGTTTGCAGCAGCCTCGGCCGTCTTTACTCGGGCCCGAGCCTTTTTCAAATCGGACCTAAGCCCGACCCTCTCCTCCTCTAGCTCCTCTTTCAATCCCATCAGTCTTTCCACCTCAGCTCGGGCGGCCTCCAAAGATCTTTAGGTGGTCTTAAGAGGAGCTTTTCTCAATTCCTTGGCTAGAGAGGTACATAACCCCCGCTAGTCAGATACTGTTGTGAGCCATAAGATTTAGGTGGTTTTGAATAGCCACATCATCTATACTGATGTATCTATGAGGAAGGATATTCCTTTCACTCTAGGCAAAATCATCAAATCTTTTGTCGTAAATACTCACCTCCTCCGAACTCTTTTGCTTCTTGAGAGGAGGTCCTAACGATGAAGGAGAAGATGGAGCAATGTGACTCTCTGAAGGAGGGTCAAGAGGGATCAGCCAACTTCTCGGGCGTAGGAATGACCTACTTTTGAGCTTAAGGGCATGAGTCTGATTTCTTAGGAGAAGATTCGGAGGAGGTACTCCCGGCTTCTTTACCTTGAAGACCTCGGGCCACGACTATCTTCTAGGTCTGACACAAATATTTCATGTTCGCATTCTTAGGAGCCATGGTATCTGCAAAGTAAAAATAAAAGCTCATTAGAAAACAAAGTACAACTAGCAAACCGTGGGAGCTAAAGGTCAGAAAGCTACCTAGCTCAGACCAAAGCTGACCGGGGTTTGCTAGAAATTTCTTTGTGTCCAAATAAGGAGCCGGACCCCAACACTCTTGCAACACATTCACGAAAGATTTTTTGACCTCATCTTGCTTATCTACACTGTACTTAGCTATAACAGGCTCCTCATGCCAGTACAAGGGAAAGAAGGGCTCATCATTTTCATTTAAGTAAAAAGGTCGGGCACTCTCAACAGATCGGATTTTAAAGAAATAGTTCTTGAAATCGTAGAAAAACTTATCAAAAATGAAAAAAACTTTCCTACCCTAAATAACGCGAAAGGAAAACCACGAAGCCTTCCCTTTCAATGTCCCAGGTTTGGTCAAAACAAACAAATAAAAGAAGTCCTTAGTAGAAGGTCGGACCTCAAGTTCTCGGCAAAGAAGCTGGAAAATCTTTAAGAAGGCCCAGGAATTCGGGTGAAGTTGAGAAGGAATAACGTTACAAGCCCAAAGAATGTTTGACTCAAAATTGATAAAAAGGAGTGAAACACCTAACTTTGAGAAAAAACAATCGTAGGTATAAAAGAATGGGCATTCTGAGCTATCTAGAGGAAGAAAACACACTCTCTCTCCTCAGGATCAGATACTACTAGCTCATAATTCCTCTCATCTTCTCTATTCTCACAAATTATATGGTGTCTACAGAACACCTCACAATATTGCTTATCAACTACGGGGACACAAGAAAGAATAGAGGTATCTACCCAATTTAGGAGATTAGAAAGAACTTTAGTCGACATACTGAGAATAACAGAGCATAAAGGCTACACCTACAAATGCAAAATAAAGAAGCCGTTACTAAAAGAGCTCGGAGGTCATCCAAAACAAATCGGGCAAAAACAAATAAAACCTATGAACACAGTTCCAAATCCCTTCCACATATAGAAAGCATCAAAAGGGTGTCTCTCCTATGCTACGACATCAGTACACAGTAGCGACACCATTAGGGACAATACGACAACAAACAACAAAATGGTTACAGTTATAGCAGTTCCACAGAAACTCAAAAAATTCTTAGATAACCAACAACGATTCAATCAACAAAAAGTCGTTGCGGTTCAATCAACAAAAGTGGTTACAAAAGAAGTTTTTAGACTAAATGGCAATAGCCAACGAAAAGTTTCAAAGAAAACAAATAAGACTACTGCCGAAATCCAAGAAGCAACAGACAAAGAAGCACATTACTAGCATTAATATTCGAAAGCCATTCAAAACAGCCACGCCACAAATAAAGCATGAAGTTACTAAGCACCAACCTTGATTGAAGTGTCGAAAGAAAGGGGGCACGTCAAAGCCGCAAATCACGAACGTTCCTCTCCACAATAGCTAACTAAAACCTTTGGCAAATCCAAGATGAAGAAATCTTGAAGCAAGAAGAGAGAATTTTCACAATAACAAAGAAATAGAAGGTTCTCTATGAAAGAAGAAAAGAGATATGAGACTTTCAGAAAGGTAGGAAAGGAAAAATGAAGAGGTGAAACATTTTTATAAAGGAAAGGGGCAAAAAAGTCCTTTCAAAATCTCTCTTAAAGATGTGTGCATATCCCAAGGAAACTTAGCCCCTCATTTAAAAAGGCGGAACGTTTAAAAAATTCAAAACACGTCGAGTACCTGACCTCTAGAAAGGCGGTGTACCCGACGTCAAAACGAAGACCACAGATTGCTTGAGCCCGACCTCTTGAAAGCTCAGGACTCAAGTAGGGACACTATTTATACTCTGACCCAACGGATAAAGCCAGGTCCAATAAGGACAAAATGTCCGATCCACAGGGGGGGCCTCCAACCCATACCCGACCTCTTTAAAGAAGTCGGACACCGCGAAAGGAGCCCAGCTCTGCTTGCCCAAGCAAGTAACTGCATTCACGAATCTCTCCCACTATCTCTATCTTTCCTAAAAGATAGATCTCAACTACTCCCAAGATAAAGGGAATGGTCATCCACCAATAAAGGTAGAACTACTCCCACAAAGGTGGTTAATATTCTACTATAAATACACTGACACTCTTCAAGTATAAGGTACGTTCTAATCTACTAAAATCCTGCGTAAAGCCCTTGCTAACTTAAGCATCGGAATCCCTTGCACGTACCCCCTACATCCTCACAAGGAATTCGGACGGCGGCACCTCGGCACTGAAACAAGTCGGGCGCTGCGTCAGAAGGAGTCTGGGCCTCACGCTCAGGCCTAAATCAACGTTTCAGGTAATCCTCGGAACAGGTATACTATGACCAATAGTTGATTTCTAACTTTATATTATATTATTCGTGTTCTCATTCTCAATTAATTTTCTCCAACTCTATTTTTTAATTATTTTTAAACTATAGAATATTTCAAAGTTACACAATGGAGCACCATCTTTTAAACAATATCACCAAATTAAACAAACAGATAATTGGTTTATCAAAATCTGTGTGATTCTTCTATGAAAAACATTTATACCAACAAATGAAGAGGATCCTATTTTTTAGAAATGATTATATTAGATAATAAAATACGAAAGAAAAATACTTATTACACTTTTAAAACGAAAAACACTCTTATTACTTTTTCTATTTATACTTTTTCAGCAATATTTACATATAATTATATTAAAAATTCTTATGATTATACTTTTTATTTACTAATTTATAACTATGATTTACTATCACCGCAGAAAATACTTCTTCATGTAATTGTGAGAAAAAAAATCTATATCATAAAAAATTTAAAAATAGAATATACAAATGATTTGTATAGACCAATTAATGATATAATAAAAGTATACTTTTTACTCACAACAGTTGTGAACGAAATTAAAGAATCAATTTTAAACATTTTTTAATATTATTTTGAGTTTGTATCACTTGAGACACTGTGGGTCAAAGAAAAATATTAACATGTATTTTTACTTTATACAATTTAAATTAATCTTATTAAAAATAACGTCTTCAATATTTATATACACACAATAAATATTCAAAAACTTTTATTCTTACTATTGTAGATTTCATTGAAAATTTGCATGTATTAGAAGAAGAAGAACAAGTAAATGTCAAAAGAAAGTCACAAAAATACAAATAATAAAGTTAATATTTAAAGAGTAAAAAAATAAATATACAAAATATAATACTTATTAAAATATACTATATATTATCATTAGTTTACTATCCCCACATTACGCAAGTTTCACTCTAGTGTTTAATAAAAATTGAAACTCTAGCTAACATGGCTAAACTATGTCCATACTTATGCCCAGCTCTTTTATTTTGTTAATGTATATATGGGTAAGAAGGAAAAAAGATCCTCTAAAATAGTGACGCTTTAATCATCTTTAAATTTGTAACATTTATTATTTATGAGCCCCACTATCTTAATCCAAGGTTAATAGATAGTCTATTTTTTTTTAATATGAAAATATAACTTTAGAGAAGACGGATTCAAGCAAAAAAAATCTACAAATTGTGTCATATTTAGTCAAAATAAAAATAAAAATTTGAGATAGATATTTTCTAGCATGATCATATTAAAGGGAACTCCGCCTATGTTACACTTGCAGTACATAGCCGGTCCCAAGCCCGGATAAAGGAGGAGGGTTGTGTTAGGTCTTCGGCAACCAACATAAAAATATAGCCGAACCCCATGACATGAATCAAAGACATTATTGCGCTAAAGCTAGGTCGTTGCCCGGAAGCAACGCGCCGTATGGCTCGAGTACGGTGTCAAAGCAAGAGCCGCTGCATCGGTGCCCGAATGTAGTGTTAAATGAGCAAGGGTTCTCGCGTTTTCGTGAACGGACAAGGGTAAATAAACTAGTTCACAAAGTAAAAGGTAAAGGTCGAAGCGACAGAAGGTTGAGATTTGGGACATGGAACATATTCACTTTAACAGGAAAGTCCATGGAGGTGGTGGACACCATGACAAGGAGGAAGATTAACATTATGTGCCTACAAGAAACGAAATGTGTTGGTGCAAAGGATAGGGAGTTGGATACTTCTGGTTTCAAACTTTGGTACACAGGAAAGGTGAAGAATAGGAATGGGGTTGGAATAATTGTGGATAAGCAGTGGAAGAAGGACATAGTGGATGTCAAGAGGGTGGGAGATCGGATCATCTCTATCAAACTTGTGGTGGAGGGAGGTGCTTTCCATGTGATTAGCGCCTATGCACCGCAAGTGGGTTCGGACGAACAACACAAGATAAGATTTTGGGAGGATCTAGAGAGTTTGGTTCAAGGCATACCTTTGGGAGATAAAATTTTCTTAGGAGGAGATTTAAATGGCCATGTTGGGAGAGAAGTGACTGGATATGGGAGTATTCACGGAGGCCATGGTTTCGGGGTGGTCAATGCCGAGGGTAAAACTATTTTGGACTTTTCCTCAACCTTTGATCTTCTCATCGCAAATACATGTTTTAAAAAGAGAGACGAACATCTTATAACCTATAAGAGTGGCATGACAAGCTCTCAAATCGACTTCTTCTTGTTGAGGAGAGTTGACCGGAAATTTTGCATTAACTGTAAAATTATCCCGGGAGAGAGTTTGACAACACAACATAGGGTGCTCGTCATGGATTTTCGCGTTGAGCAAAAGTTGAGGAAAAGACATTATACGAAAAACCCAAGGACGAGGTGGTGGCGGATGAAAGGTGAGGAATAAAGAAGCTTCCTAAGACGGGTAGGAGAAGAGGCAAAGTGGGATGGGAATGGAAGCGCGGAAGAGATGTGGAGGGAGATGGCAGAAGTTATTAGAAGAACAGCAAAAAAAAGATTTGGTGAATCTAAAGGAATAGGACCAAGAGACAAGGAGTCCTGGTGGTGGAATGAGAGTATACAAGAAAAGATATAGATAAAAAGGGAATGCTTTAAAGAGTGGTCTTTATGCCGCAATGCAGATAATTGGGAAAAATATAAGACGGCTAAGAAAGAGACAAAAGTAGCTGTAAGTGAAGCAAGAATAAGAGCATATGAGGGTCTCTACCAGTCTTTGGGCACGAAAGAAGGAGAAAAATGTATATATAAAATCGCAAAGAGCCGGGAAAGAAGAACGAGAGATTTGGATCAGGTTAAGTGCATAAAGGATAAGGATGGAGAGGTGTTGGCTCAAGAGGAGAAGATTAATGAAAGGTGGAAGAGCTACTTCTACGAGTTATTTAATGAGGGACAGAAGACTCTTCCGAGCCTTGGTCGATTATGCACAAGGGAAGAAGATCAAAACTTTGACTACTATCGAAGGATTCGAGATTTCGAGGTAAAAGAGGCTCTAAAGCAGATGAAAAATGGCAGGGCAGTAGGACTTGATAATATCCCGATTGAGATTTGGAAGGGTCTTGGAGAAAAAGGCATCAACTGATTAACCAAGCTTTTTAATGAGATTTTAAGGTCAAAGAAGATGCCTGATGAGTGGAGAAAGAGCACCTTGGTACCTATCTACAAGAATAAGGGGGATATACAAAGCTGCGGAAACTATAGAGGGATTAAGCTTATGAGTCATACTATGAAGTTATGGGAAAGGGTGATAGAACGGAGGTTGAGAAAAGAGACACAAGTAACAGAGAACCAATTTGGATTTATGCCAGGAAGATCTACTACTGAAGCGATATACCTATTAAGAAGGATGATGGAGAGGTATCGTAGTAATAAAAGGGATCTACATATGGTGTTTATTAATTTGGAAAAAGCGTATGATAGGGTATCGAGGGAGGTCTTATGGAAGGTTTTAGAAAAGAGGAGAGTAAGGATCGCATATATTCGGGCAATTAAAGACATATATGATGGGGCCATAACTAGTGTGAAGACTCAAGGTGGTGTGACAGAGGAATTCCCTATTGGTATAGGATTACACCAGGGATCATCCTTAAGTCCATACCTTTTCACATTAGTCTTGGAAGTACTCACAGAGCACATCCAAGAGCCTGTGCCATGGTGCATGCTTTTTGCCGATGATATCGTCCTTATGGGAGAGTCAAGGGAAGACCTAAATAAGAAGTTGGAGTTATGGAGAGAAGCTCTAGAAGTGTATGGTCTACGCATAAGCCGTAGCAAGAAGGAATATATGGAATATAAGTTTAGTCTGAGAAAGGAAAACCCCAATATAGAGGTGAAGATCGGAGAAAACATCCTACGAAAAGTTAAAAGTTTTAAGTATCTTGGGTGCATCATACAGGATAATGGAGAGATTGAACAGGATGTAAATCATAGGATCCAAGCAGGTTGGTCAAAATGGCAGAGTGCATCTGGTTTTAGATGCGACAAAAAAGTGCCTTTAAAACTTAAAGGTAAATTCTATCGCACCGCTATAAGACCAGCTATGCTGTATGGTATGGAGTGTTGGGCGGCTAAAGGGGAGCACGAACATAAGCTGAGTGTGGCAGAGATGAAGATGTTGAGATGGATGAGTGGTCATACGCGATTGGATAAAATAAGGAATGAAGATATAAGGGAGAGAGTTGGAGTAGCACCCATTGTGGAAAAGATGGTTGAATCGCGCCTCAAGTGGTTTGGACATGTGAGAAGAAGACCGATAGAACATCAAGTCAGGAGGGTGGATGAGATGGAAGATGGACAAAGGGCGAAAGGCAGAGGAAGACCTAAGAAGACCATCTATGAGGTGGTCAAACGAGATCTACATGTAAACGATTTCTCTGTAGACATGATACATGATAGAGCACAATGGCGTTGTTTGATTCATGTAGCCGACCCCACTTAGTGGGACAAGGCTTTGTTGTTGTTGTTGTTGTTGATCATATTGAAGGGATTCTACCTTTAAATCCAATGAATGTTTGTTTCTATTTGAATCTTGTATTGAAGGAAAGTTTGCAAGACCTGTGACTTAATTTGCTAAAAAAAATAAATAAATAAATAAAAAAAATAGATGTATAGTGAGTAAATGTATTTACAAAGAACACATAATAATGAAAACCATGATGAGATAAAGTGGGATCTGTTCTCGAAAGATCAGTATATATCATGTCTAGAGGTGCGTTAAGTTGATATGAATCAAGATTAAATGGAAGAACATGCATTTTTGCCATTCAACAAAATTCACACAAATTGTTTATATTAATATCAGAACTTGAAATAGGTATATTACAAGATTCGAGAACTGTTTTAAAAGTTTTGTTAGAAGCCTAGCCTAACCTATTGTGCAAAGGGATGAGAGAGAGTGCTTACTACTAAAAACTCTAGGAACTGAAACAGAAACAACATTAGACATAGAAGAATTACATATAGTAGTGGACACACTAAGATCTTTGCTAGCAGAATCTGATTTACTACCAAAATTAGAAACACATTGTGTAACATCAGAATTATTTGTTTGAGCATAAGCAATAGCAGCACGTTAAAAAGCATAAACTCCATTCGTAGGGACTTCACAGAGTAGAATTTCTCCCGTGTCATGTGATTTAACAAATAGCAATTGGCATGAAATTCAAAAGCACAACAATTATCCTCAGCAAACTTTTGTACACTAATCAAATTTTGTATGTGTCTAAAGAAATCAAGAAACTATGTCCAACATGTGAAATTTTTGTACCTAAACCATTACCTAATAAAATTTGATCTGAACCTATGAATTATGAGGCAGTAAAAAGATTGGTTTGTTCTGGAGTTATGTGATGAGATGCTTCTATCTCTGGATACCAGGAGCTTTCTGACATTGAAGAAGGAGTAAACCATATATGCTCTTGGGTTATGGAATGAAGATGGTGGAGGGGCATGCTAGGTTCTTTGCATATTGTTGGAATTATCTTGAAAGAGTTGGGTTGAAATTGCTGATCAAACCAGTGAAAGCATGAAAATGTAAAATGTCCAAGCTTCCCCCAAACTTTGCATTGAATTCTTTGGGGAGGAGAATTTGGAAAACGAGAACCACAACTATTGCCTCTCCTTCCAGAAAATCTTCTACTAGCAGAATTTCTATAAGAATAAGTAGTTTTTGTGTAAAATTTGATTGAATTATACTTTATTCATGTTTTTTGAATCTTTCGATCATGTTTTCATGACCAAGAAGCAAAGATTCTACTTCTACAAGGCTAAGAAATCTGACTTTCACATAACTAATGATAAGAACAGTGCATGCTCCTCACTTAATTTTTCTGAAATTGCTTTAATATGATCTTCCAAAGATAATTCATAGCCAACAGATGCAAGAGAATCTACAACCTTTTGGATTTTCTTCAAATATTCTTAATCTGAATTTTGGATACTTGTGAGAAATGTTCTTGAATTTTCTGCCAAACCTGATAGGCAAAGGTACAATCAAGCATTTTGTTCTTGAAGGATGTATCCATGAATGTAAGCAACCATGTCATGAAGTAATGATCTCTGGTTTTGCTAACAGAATCTGATTGCTTATTAATTATTATTCATTCCCTTCAAAAAGGGGACAAGGATGTAGTTCAAATTGAGACTTGAAAGTTGAAATACAGTTTTCCGCTTTGAGTTTGTTAACTGTTAGGCACCTGAGGTGGCATAACAATAACATAACAACATTACCATTTACCAGCTCCGAAATCGAAAGAAAAAAATGAAAAAGGAAGACAGAGACTGAGAGAGAGGTCAGAGATTCAGAATCAGAGACAGTCCAACAAATCAAATGTAGTCGGTCAGTCAGTCATTACTCATTTCACTTTCAACTTCCAAATCAAAATGCTCCGATCCCGCCGATCCCGCCCTCACTCACCACCATAAAAGAACCAGTTCACATGATTTCTATTAGCCCCTTTTGAAATCAAAGAAATCGATCAAAATCAAGCACCACAACTTGAACAAAAAAGTCAGAGAAACAAAAGAACACTGAGAACTTGAACATTGAACCTATTAGAACTTCACCATCAATGCCATTATATTTTTCCTATTGATGATGGTGGTGGTGGTGATGCCATTTTTCTTATTAATTTTGAATCTTACCTTTGCACACATAAATCTTCCTCATGGATACAACAAAGAGGAACAACACTACAAGGGTAAGGCTCACACAAATTGCAGAAAGAGTAGGTGGCAGAGGAAACCTGATCGAAGTCCTCTGGCTTATCTCAACCTCGAGCTTCGATTCGAACAGGTCATATGCAGACTTGCCACTTTGAACAATGCCAAGATTGGTATCGCCAACAACCAAGTCCCCTCCTTCCCCCTCCCCCTCTCTGATTCTACCAATGATGCTCGACTTCGACGACCCCATCGACGAGCTCGACTTCGACGACCAGAACCCCGACCCCTCCCTCGACACCACCGATCCCCTCTCCTCTGCTGGCTACTTCTATGACCCTCTCTCCGCCTCCCTCCGCCGCAGCTTCAAAACCCCTCGTAACATCCACCAGTTTTCCGATCCACAAACCCACAATCACATTCTCCACTTCGCCACCGTCGGATACGGACGGGATGATCGCGCTAAGGCCGCGTTTGGCTCCGACGACCTCCCCGTCGACGACGACGTTAGGAGATTGGCTGCTCAGGTAACCGCCATCGAAGACGCGCTTCTGATTCGAAGCACTTCCCCTCTCAGGAAAGGTTGGGGTGATTGGTTCGAAAAAAAGAGTGTCTTTTTGAGGAAGGATAGAATGTTTAGGTCAAATTTTGAAGTTCTGAATCCGAACAACAATCCACTTCTTCAAGATCCGGATGGTGTTGGTGCTTCTGGGTTCACCAGGGGTGATAGGATCGTGCAGAAACTGTGGCTGAACGAGTTCAAGAAGGCGCCGCCGCTTACCAGTAAGAAGGTTCTCCTCTCCATTAACAACAACAAAAATTACAATAATGTAGATAGTTTGAAGAGTGATAGGAGAGAGTTAAGAACAAATAGGGTGAGTGGTGGGATCAAAGGAGGTGCAGAGCGTAGGACTTTGAATGATGGGAATGAATCTATAGAGGAACATGGGAGTGATGTTGGTGGGGATTTGACAGGCAAGGTTCTTTCAGTGACTGCAAGTAATAGTAGGAAAGGCAAGAGTGTGGATTTTGGGAGGGATCATGTGTATGCTGACGATAAGACTTGGGGGTACTACCCTGGATTGCCCCTGAATTTGTCGTTTACCAAGTTCATGGAAGCTTTTTTCGGGAAGGGGAAATGCAGTATGAGGGTGTTCATGGTATGGAATTCACCGCCTTGGATGTACAGTGTCCGGCATCAGCGTGGCCTTGAGAGCTTGCTCTTTCACCACCCTGAAGCCTGTGTTGTGATATTCTCGGAGACAATGGAGCTCGATTTCTTCAAAGATACCTTCGTCAAAGATGGGTACTTATCCTTCCTTCCTTAGTGACTATATTCCTTGTGTGATTTTGAATATCAGAAACTTTTAGCTAAGCTGTTATTTAATTTTCTCAGTTACAAAGTTACTATTGTCATGCCAAATCTTGATGAGCTGCTGAAGGGTACACCGGCTCACATTTTTTCGTCGGTTTGGTTTGAATGGAGAAAGACCAAGTTCTATGCTACTCATTACAGCGAGCTTATCCGTCTTGTAGCTCTCTACAGGTAAGTTTGCCCAATTTTGTTGGCTCTCCATGCTTATTTTATGATGCATTGGACATGTTGATGGTATTTAATTCGACATCTCTAAGTATTAATTAGACTAAGCTGTGAGCTGGGTACTTCTGGTGTTCTGTCTCCCTCTCTCTGGTGAATAACATAATGAAAACGATCACTTAAAGTGGAGATACTTTTCTTTTGTTTTACCAGGTATGGTGGGATCTATCTGGACTCGGATATCATAGTTTTGAAGCCAATATATTTCCTTAACAATTCTCTGGGTATGGAGGATGATCTTGAAGCTGAAAAAGCTTTGAATGGTGCTGTTATGGCCTTTGAAAAGCACAGGTATTGTTAGCTGGCTTTTAACTCGTCATAATGTTTTGGAATTTTTTTAGCATGATATCCTAGGTATTCTCGGAATGAACATCCAAAATCCTGTGGTCATGCATGTTTTGATTAAGTTGAATGAAAGTTTCAACTTTCAAATGCAAGTACTATGACAAGTTAAACAGTTGGAGTTGAAAGTGGAACCCTCTTATATCTTCTTCCCAATCAGTCTGCAGGATATCACAAGGTAGCTTGACCATTTCTCTCTATTGTTAATGGATTATTGACTTGTCATTGATTGTATCCCGTCCCCCCTCTTCTCCCATCTCTCTCTTGTTTGTGCTTTTGTACCTTAACTGGATTAACTGTATACAGATTCTTTAGCGCCCCAGAAACAGAGACTCAGAAAGCATGGCAAGATGCTCTGCTAGAAAGTATACTGCACAAGTCATTAACCTTTCATTTCTGGAACCACTTGACATATGCTCTCATTCCAGAACCCAATAGCCTCGTGAATAGGCTTATGAATCGTGCTTGTCTCAGATGCTCAGAATTACTGTAAAATGCTGGCTTACACCAATCCTGTTTGGAGCTTCCCTACAGCAGCAAATGTCAGAAACTCTGTGGATCTTTGTCTAACATTTTGTTCTTGTAGCCATATTGTTGCTCTTAGTATTGCAGTTCAGAAGACACCAGCTGGTTCTCTTGTACAATTTTGTTGTATAAGTTGCAGAGATATAGTTGATTGAAGTTCGTTAGGGGAAGAGGGATAAAATATACTGAAAAGTTTTTAGATTTAGTATACTACAACCAGCATTATCTAATGCTCGTGTATTTTAATTTATTGTAATTCAAGATGTAGTCTGCATAGAGATGCATGGTTCATCCCTGCAAGGTTTTGGCGGAACTGCAGTATCTAAGTGATATTTAGCTAGTGAAGAAAGCAAGCAAGATGTTATTGTCAAGAGTAAGCCATATTTGACTCTATATATATTACTGGCTTTGATCTTCTAATATTTCTAAATTCTAATTTCAATTTTGCCACATAATAATGTCCTTACTCTTTTAACGGTAGAGGTAGACTATCAACCTAAAGAGGATTCAGGATTTACTACAGGAAATAGCAGTTGCAGTAGTTGAGAGTTGAGACAAGTTTGATTACATTTAGAAGGGGCTTAGCCTCTTTCCTTGAAAATAGGAGAGAATGCCATTTGGGGGAAGAAATGGTTAGCATTTATTTGAGTCAATTAGAAGAAATCCATGGAGGGTTTGCAAATTTTTGTATCTTTTTTCTACCAGTGGAAGGAATCAAACAAGGATCAGAATAATAAATAAATATACTCCAAAAGCTTGATTAACAGAAGTGTGTGCCTCATCTGCAGCTTTAGCTGTAATTGGAACTCCCAAAGTATAGCTTCTTTTTCGTGCAACATGTGAAGTCAGCTCTGTACCAACCAAAATATAACAACTGTTCAGAACTCAGAAATGAATAGCGTATTATTTCTCAAGAAATGTCTCCCTAAAGTATCTACCCTAGTTCACTTGTACTTCACCATCTTCCTAGCTTGAAAACCAAATGGATTATATATAATTAATTATGAAAACTAGCATGCTTTTTTTGTAATATGTTCAATACTTGAAGACTGTTAATATGATAATTAAGTTCTGTTAAAGAATGATAAGAAGCCACCAAATGGCCCATTCAGTACCAAGAAGGTTTTTGTGCAGTGATAAGTGGTTATTGCAATTATGCCTGTCTATATACATATGCCTTGTCAGTGATAAATGTCTTTATCATTTTGTTAATGGATCAAAGTAGTAGAAAATATTTAGCATAGTTGCTTTAAACATATTAGTATCTATTATTCTCTCAGTTGTGACTCAATAATCCTTAATTATTATTATTACTTTATTAAAATCATGAACTGCAGGACTAACTGATGCTAGAGAACTAAGATGGTTGGAAACTGATCTAAAGGGGTAAGTAGCATGCATACCTTGGCTTCAAGAATAGCTGTATTGATCAGCAACCACTGGACAGAATTTCCTTCTGTTGCCTCAGGTTGTGCTTCTTTCTCTTAGTCTCTTTCTTTTTCTGTCCCCATTGAACCACCAACATCCGGGCCCTACTACTTGGAAGTTGGAACCCAACTAAATGCTCTGATCCAATGGAGGTCCCATGAAGAGGGTCTCCAACAAGAAATCTCAACCAATCCCACCTTGGTTCTCTCATCAAAATTCCCAGTTTCACTTTCTGATTGCCTTTTTTCTTCAGGTTGTAGTTTACTCTCAAGTCTCAATGTGAATCCTTTTAGTATTAGCAATCAATAGTGGTCTGACTCCACACTTCTTCACAAGGTCCAACCTTTGAGATGGACCCTTAAATTTAAAAATGACCCTGAGATTCAGGCTGTTTGCATCATAGTACTTGGCTAAGTCCTTGAAATCTTGCATGATGGGAACATTGAAAGCTGGATAGTAGCATATGAATATATGATCTGAATTGAAACCCCACGGCACCTGCATTATAGTTGTGCAATGTCCAAGAAAACGATCATTGGGATCAGAGTTGCCAGCAGGCTTTACAAAGTGATAACAATTAATATCTGGATCATAGCCTTCATTGCTGTTTTGATGAGAACCACCAATTACAAGGCATAGAGCAAAGCCTAAGAACTTCGAATCAATGAACCACTGTTGAGGAATTTCTATGTTCAATGCAGAATTCGGTGTTTGGTAACTGAACCAGTCTGGGATTTCAATTCCTGGCAGACATATGGATATCAAAGGACCAAGAGGTGTTCTTTCTTTCAAGGAAGCAAAAGCTGCCTCGAAGGGGGCATCTGCAATGATGTTGTTGCGCGAATTCTGATCCAAGTTTATGCAATTGTAATAAAAGGCAATCCTCTCTTCCATCAAGATAGTCCTTGAACTTGGAACAATCTCAAGTGATCTGCAATCTGCTGCACAAAAAGATTGCAGGCATGGTGGAAGTTCTGGTACAGACCGGAGCCTCTTGCAATCGACTAAGGTAATGGTTTGCAAATGAGAAAGATCTTTGATGTTCCTTGGCAAGCTCTCAATGTTACAGCCATTTACAGACAGATGTTCTAAAGATCGGGGAAGCTCTGGCAAGTACCGAAGCCTCTGGCACTCTATTAAGGATAGTTTTCTCAGGTGAGAAAGATCTTTTATGCTAACGGGCAGGCACTCAATATTGCTTTCATTTATTGATAAATCTTCCAAAAATGGCGGAAACTCAAGTAGAGGATGAAGCCATTTACACTTTATCAAAGGAAACTTTTGTGGATGAGAAAGATCTTTCATGCTCAGAAGCAAGGAATCAACTTTACTTTCATTTAGGAATATATCTTTCAAGGATGGTGGAAGCTCCGGTGGAGAAAACTGCCTCTTCTTGTTAATTATGGTAAGCTTTTTCAAATGAGAAAGATCTTTGATATTTACAGGTAAAAAATCAATATTTCTTTCATCAAGGGATAAGTCTTCCAAAGATGATGGAAGGCTTGGTAGAGACCGAAGCTTCTTGCAATCCATCAAGGTAAGTTTTTTCAGTCTTGGAAGATCTTTGATGCTTGCAGGTAAGTTCACAATACCGCTTCCTTTCAGTGATAAATCTGATAAGGATGACAAATTCCATGGTTCATCCACAGTTGGACCTTCAAAAGAGTTTTGCTCATTGAAAGTAAGAGACAATTCACCAAGTTTCGGCTTGTCTGGAAAATTCACAAGTCTTTTACAGGAATGAAGAACCAAAGTAAAAAGCTTATTGTTTCGCCAAATTGATGTTGGCAATCCTTTAATTGATGTTCCTCCCAAATTCAGGTATTCCATGTTCTCCGAAGTCACAGAGAAAACTTCAAGGCTTGAACAATCTCTAAGATTGAGCCTTTGTAGAGATACCAAGTGAATGTTGCTTGTGAGACTCTTAAGCTTAGCACAGGATTCCAGATTCAAGTAAACCAGCTGGTTAAGAAGTTGCCAAAGTGATTCTGGAAAATGTTCAATATCTGTCCCTCTTAAGTCCAGGCGTGTCATGTTCTCTGAAGTCAATGAAAACTCATCAAGACTTGAACAGCCTTTGAGAATGAACATTTGAAGAGAAAATAAGTGAATGTTTCTTGGAAGACTCTTCAGATTTTTGCAGGATTCCAGGTTAAACAAAAGAAGTTTGTTGGTATACTTGATAGATGTGGGAACACAAAGCAGACTTGTACAAAGAGAAAGATCTACCCTTTCAAGATTTGGCGCTAGAGATAAGTCGGGGAGATTGGTTAAATTGCTGCAGGCGCGAAGGTTGATCTCTTTCAAGCCTGGAAGACTCTGCAACAATAAAAATAGTGAATTGTAAGGGTTTAACAGCAAAATATTTAACTTGACCTTCTTGTGTATGATACAAGAAACTACCTTAACTCCATCCCATAGTTTTTCAACATGGCTTCCCATCATGGAAAGCACAACAAGGTTGTCCGGAGAAAAGGTCGATGGCAAAGACTTGGAAGGGTATCCATCCCATTGGAGGTACCTCAATTTACTAGACAATGATTCAAGACCTGAAAGAAGGAACAGATTGCATGTCCTACCCCTACTCATATAGAATTTGATGAATCTTAGACTGGTCATCCTTGAGAAGCTCTCATAGCTCAAGTTCAAGACTCTCATTTGCGACACATCTAACATTATGCCTTCAACTGCATCACTTCCCTAGAAAGCAACAATTAGAAAGTTAGTCAATAGAAAGCCGGATTTTGAAACAGGTATAATGTTCTTTGCAAGGGAAGTAAGTTCATGAATTTCTTACCCTATCATTTTTCAGTACATCATAGATTTCCTCGGGATCCCACAACCGGCTGCGCCTTCCAGGGTCTTTGGTTGATTCCTGACGAACAATTTCCAAACCCATTTCTTGTATCAAATCATGCATGTGTAATTCATTTGCATCTGAAAATGTTATTAGAGCTTTGTCCTGCAGGATTCTTATCCCAATATCTGCATAGAAACCACAAATATCAAGTAGCCTTGTAACAGTTTCTTTCTTCTCTCCTTGGAAAAAGCATGCAATGTCCAGAAACATATTCTTCTGTTCATCATCATCTAATCCATCATAACTCCACCTCAACACATTCTGAATCTCCGTATTTGGAATTTTTGTGAGTTTTCTCAGAGCACTGTTCCATTGTTGCAGATTTCTAGAATGAAGGAATGAGCCTAAAACTTTTAAAGCC
This sequence comes from Arachis ipaensis, assembly GCF_000816755.2. Classification (NCBI taxonomy): domain Eukaryota; kingdom Viridiplantae; phylum Streptophyta; class Magnoliopsida; order Fabales; family Fabaceae; genus Arachis; species Arachis ipaensis. Next base: position 39,494,586 of record NC_029788.2, on the reverse strand, counting down.
AATGGATTGCCATTTGCATAATCAACCACCATTTTAGATTGCATCACAAAACCTGATTCAGGATAGCTTTTGTCAAAGGCATTTAAACTAAAAAGCCGAATAGCATGATGAAGGGGCAATCCTTTGACCTCGTATATTTCATCGACCCCTTTGCTAAGGACATGCTTATCTCTAGTTGTGACAATGACTCTACTGCCTGGTCCCAAGAAATTATGTTTTGCAGCAAGAACTTCGAGCTTCTTCGGATTGTCAACATCATCAAGCACTATTAACACCTTTTTTCGGCTAAGCCTCCTCATAAAAAAGGTGGATCTTGCTATAGGTGTGCCGAAATAGTGATTTGCATCCTCTAGTACCTCAGAAAGAAGTTTATTCAGCAAATGCTGTTCTGATTCTTCCCTTACATTCTCCAAGAAGCAGCTACCTTCATATTGAGAAGATAGTTTGGAAAACAAGGCTTTGGCAATGGTTGTTTTACCTATTCCGCCCATGCCCCAAATTCCTATTATTCGAACTTCTCTTGACCTGATTCTCAACAAGGATTTAATGGGAGCAAGATTTTGGTCAATTCCAACAAGATCTTTCACTTCAGGGGGATATATGCAATTCAGTTTTTGCATAACATCTTTGACAACTTCCTCAACGAGTTCAGATTCGATCCTATCATGCATAAAGGAATGGCACCACAAGCATATTTAGAGATAACTAAAGAGAAGAAAGAAAGAATGAATGAAAGATTTGTTACCTGTAATTCTGTGAATCCCACCCAACTAAATTGGCTACTTCAGTCAGAGCAGATTTCCATTTCAGCAGAATGTTGTGTTTGACATCTCTCTCATGTTTCTCAAATGCTTTCTTATAAGTGCCAATTTGCTTCCTAACATGTGAAGGGTCAATCTTATAGAACACAGGTACCACAATGTGGCCCTTACCATGTTTCTTTTGCTCGAGTATTTTGGTGAGTTCACGCATGCACCACGTCGAGGAAGCGTAGTCCTTTGACAGAACAACCACGGACACATTGGAATCCCTTATGGCTTTGAAGATTGAGGAAGAGTTCTCATCTCCCTTGGAAATTCTGTTGTCTATGAAGACTTGTATCTTGCTTTGGTTAAGAGCAGCACAAAGATGGCTTGTGAAGTTGTTGCGTGTGTCCTCGCCTCTAAAACTGATAAAAACATCGTGTTTTTTGGAAGACGAAGATGACGATGAAGCAGCCATAGATGGCAGTGTCCGGTAAGCCATTCTTGGTGGACATGAGATTTGTCTGAGTCTTTGGCTATTGCCGCTACTAACAAGCATGCTGCAATTGTTGTAAGAACAAATTCTGTTGCAAATAGGTGTTAATCAGAATAGTTAGTTGGTGGAATAGAGTTTATGTTTGAGCAAGAATAGTCAACTGTCAATAAGAAAAGTCAAAAGTCAACTTCCACTTCAACTAACTTTTTTTGGATGATTTTTTCAACTCTTTCTAAAATTGCAAAGAAGTTAGAATGAATTCCCTTATGTTAAATTTTTGCATGCCATTAACTACCTAATCTTATATCATATGTATTTTTGAAGTCTTATATTTTAACTCAGTAGTAAGAAATAAGAATTTACAAGTGGTGAAAAAATGTACATTTTATGCCAAAAGAAAATTCTAAATTCAACTATGAAATTAAATTAAAATATGGAAAATTGGAAATGGAAACGTTTGGGGACTAGTGGAGAGTTGGAAAAAACTCTAATTTCTCTACGCGGAACTTGACTTTAATTTTCTAGAAAGTCTTTTGGAACGAAAACAGGAAGGAACCAAGAAACAATTTTGCAATTACTAATGCTATCACTGCCTAACTTCCATGCAAGCATATATCTGGTATTAAATTATACTCTCTTATAGTTTGAAGGAAAAAAAATGCCCAACTTTGATGTAATCCTTTCTGAGTTGACCTCTCATCTCGTAAATTTCAGACAATTACCAGTTTTTCATG
>NC_029788.2:39482746-39491876 GCF_000816755.2 Arachis ipaensis | reverse complement strand
TTTTAGATTTTTTTTTTCAAAAGATAATAGTAGTATTTTATTCAATAGAAAAATAAATATATGTCCAAAGTTAGGACAAGAAAAATAGAAAAAAGAGATTTTCATATATTTACGAACAGGTGAAATTGTAAGAAAATAACATAGAAAAGTAGATAGGGAAGAAATCTTACGGTACTATGCATAAGGCAAAATAGATAGCTCCTGCTTCAACTTAAGCGATGTTGCTAGCACTTTTTCTAGAGGCTCCTAGACATGCTCGAAGACTCGCCGACTGAAGGATTATATGTATTCATAACATGAAGCGGAAGAAAAGAAAGTAATTCTAAATATCTATTTTGTGCTTAAATTTTATTCGAATAAAAATCTAAATACCTGTGTACGCTAGTATAAATCACTTTCTCCTTTGATGATACGAAGACGCTATACGTATCCACGTCAAGACCAACTTTTGCTGTCAACTTCTTGACCAATAGACATCTGATTTAAATTGAGAAGCCTCTTGCAACTCTTTATACGCCATAAAATTCTTTTCCAAGAATTAGGCTCACATACGTTTATATGTATAGAGGTAAATGAATAAAACTCTTGTGTTTTATTCTCATCTATTTCCTCTATTCTTGGCATACATTTATAGAGTATGAGATTTGTTACTGATTTTAAATTTGAATCTCAATTCAAATTTATGAATCATATCATAATTCAATTTGAAACAGAATCAGTTACGATTTCATCCAAATTTATAATTCAAATCTAAAAATAAAATAACTAATTATTCTCAAATCTCATTTAATATTCTCAATTATCATACTATTATTATATTCTTGGTGCTAGCAAAGAATATAATAATATTCCATTTGAATTAATACAATTATTTATTTGATCAAATCAAAATAATAATTAAATAATTCTACCGCAAAGATTTAGAACACTCGTTAGCGTGTGACTCCAAATGTTCAATACTAAGCGGGTAGTAAATTAGTTATACTAAATTTACTAATCAAGGTTGGCGTCTAGCAACATTTCTTAACGATCCGATAGTATGAAGTAATATATTTTTACTAAGAATTCGAGAAGAATAAAGTATAATTCCCTCCATCTTTCCAGCTCTTGGTTACTGTTAGAGTATGGTTTAATTATTAAACTCTAACTTGTTACCATTATTATAATGACCTGTGAATGACTTAAGAAACTCATTTCTTCATTCATTCAATTCCCTTGACTAAGGTTTTATTCATCTCAGTCATTATAATCATAGAGCTCAAACTCTTTACTGAGAGTTGATGGATTCTTTATAGACTAATCATTAATTCTACAAGTATTTAAATCATACCCAATGTCGATTCAACTAGCACCCTAGAGTATTAGGTATCCGGAATCAAAGTATAATAAATACATTGTCAATTACTATGATAGTCGCAAGTCAAAAGAAACTCTATTACCATGTTCATCTTGAGAATATCCTATTGATAAATATGCAGTAATTATAACCATTAGGAATTCTCAAATTGAGTCATTTCAATGGTCATATCTCTATATACACCATCTATATGTATAATTTAATAAATGAGATATATTAATCTTCATCCAATGAAGACCATTATATATATATTGATCTTTCCAGATTATTAATTGATCTTTCTAGATTATTAATGTCCTTTTTAATAATCCTATGACTAAGGACAATTTAGACTAAATTATAAAAGATTTATCTCTCATTATTATGATCACTATCACAATGATAAATTTGTAGATTTAATGAAGAACCTTATTATATTAACATTTTAATATAATAACAATAACAAATTATTTGACATATAATTAATTGGATTGTGGTACAATCTCTCACTTACACGAGAGCCAATAATGATAGATTGAATCTTGGACATATTATTATTTCAATAATCTCTCACTTGCACTAGAGCCAATCAATCATGTGTATAAATTTTCAATGCATATTTGTATTTATCAAAATTCTTTTGACCTTAAACACCTTAGTTCTTGAACATGTGTGCTTGATCTTTTGTAAAATACACATAGTGCATAATAGATATCAAGTTTTGTCAAAACATGAAATCTCCCACTATAACAATACATATTTTTTATTTTAAAGACAATCCTTATTAAACATGATTATAAAAAATCTAAGTAACCATTAGATCTATTTTTATAGAATTCTATCATTATACAAATATGCTAATTTAAAAAAAATTAGTTTGACAATCAAACCTTTTATGCTTTTCAAGAGAAAGTATATCATCTATTGAGTGGTATACAATTCTAATAAAAGTAATTGTACTCTCACTTTTTCTTTGTAAATACAAAGTTTCTCTTGACATTACATAAATCAAACTTTTCAATTGTCTTGATTTTATCATCAAGTTCTATTTGTTCATCTTATCTTCCTTTGGGAGGGAATCTCTTTTTCTAAAAAAGAGTTCAACCTCTTATCACAAATATTTTGTCTTAAGAAGAGTGAACTAATATCAATTCTATTATTGTGCAATCTCTTAACACATAGAAGACATCTCCAAACTCTAATGTTCTTGGGTTTCGGCTTATGCCCTTTTCATATCTCATATAGGTAAAAACCTAATTTAGTGAGAAATTTGTTAATTTAGCAACATTTTTAAAATGTAGTCCAAATATTTAAAAAACAGTGATTCTCAGCTAAATCAAATTCCATGTTTCTTTAAACATGATGTGTAACACACTAATTAGCCTAAGCTTTACCTCGCGTCGTAAAGCAAAGGTTAATCAAAGGTTACGACAGTTCTAAGCTCATACATATAATATATAGAACGAAATAATATAATCTAGAAGCCTGATGAAAGATATAGCTCAAAAACAGGATTTAAAAAGCACAAAACGTACTAACGAAGCTTCTAACTTAAAGCACAAGAAACAGATGAGATATATCAAAATATAATAGTATAATATCATAAGAATCTAGTCACGGCTCGCGGAGTTTAAGCCGGCTAGCCATATACAGACTATACATGAAACCATATAGTAAAAACAACTTATACAAGTTTTATTCTCTCAATGCATGCCTCTAGGCAAAAATAAAATACAAAATGAGAGATGTATACACAAAATAAACCAAAAAGACTCCAAAAGGTATCCGGATCCTCTGCTTCTGTCACCATCCAAGCAACTCACCGATGTGGGTTGCGACCTGCATCTGAAAAACACAACAGAAATATGGTATGAGAACCAAAGGTTCTCAGTGTGGTAACAGTGCCAGTGATGTAGGATATACGACTCCGAGACGCCAAAGGTAATCCTAGATTTCATATCTATCACAAGATTTCAATCTTAAGGCATACCAAAATAGATAAGCATAATTATATAAATCTTAACATAAATAAAAGGGTACTATATCTTAAGGGATTTCTATTCTAACCAAACACCGCTGTCCTACAGCCTTCACCAACCTATCCTCCATGCGATCCCATCGCCACCGCCTTCCGAACCTCCTCAATCCTAGTAGAAATCACAATTAATTGCAATGCAAGTAAATCACAAGTAGAAGCATATATGGCAAGTAATCCAAGTAAGCAAATAGGCATGTTATTCAATTAGGCATACAATTACAAGTCGACAAAGCATACAAACAGGTAGAAGATGCACATGATGAATGCCTACCCTATTGGCTGTGATATCACATTGTCGGTTCAACTGCCAACCCGACACATCTCCATGGAGATGTCACCCTTCGGAATCATCATTGAGAACCCCTGAGATATAGCGCTCGGATCACTGTCCAGGGTTTTGCGCCTACATGCTCTATTGATCCGAAGGGATGCGAGTGGGATACTCTTGCCACAGACCTCACATCTCAATGCAAGCGGGACGAACCACCGCCCTTACGCCACCACCACTATCTCGACAGGCGGGATCCAACCACCGTTCCTGCCGGGCGCATAACGTCTCATAATCTCAGTATTAAACAGTAGTTCAGTGGTTTTTCAGAAAATATTTTCAATACAGCAATGAATCATCATTGCATGTTCGAGTCCTCGACTCATCTCAACCACTGTCACATCAACATTTTCATTTCCGAGTCCTCGACTCATCTCAACTACTGTCAATTCACATTTCAATGTCGAACTCAACAGTTCATCAATTTTCATTTTCACATATCAGTCTACCTTCACACGCCATCAAACCATCCTCAGTACACCCGAAACCTAAGCCTCTGTTTGCTAATTTTTCATAATAGTCATCAACTAAACCCTTAGGTTATTTCCCATGTTCTCATACTCAAAATTAAGCCCAAAAGTCTTAAAATGGTGTCATAGAAGCTTACAATCTTGTTGGGAAGGTGAAATAGTTTAAAACAAAGTTAAATTTGAGAAACAGGACGTGTGCGTACGCACGCTGATAAACCACTATTTTATGGTTTATATTGTGTTTAATTGTGTGGTTTTATCATGATCCTTACCCACTTATTCATTAATTTAGCATGCATTTATATTTCCTTCCTGAAATTATTACATAATTGAAAACTGCTTCCTAGAGACTTTTAATTATGCATTTTAATTCTTCTTTATTCCATTTGATGCCGTAATCTGTGTCAGGCTTTATAAGGCATGAATGAGTTGGAGATTGGAAAGGAAGCTAGAAAAAATGGAAAGAACACAAGAAATTGAGGAGATAACCAGCGAGAAGTGACGCGGCCGCATGGCTCATGTGACCGTGCGAAAGAGGAGAAATCGCAGTGACGTGGCAGCGTGGCTCACGTGACCGCGCGGACTGGAAAAGCACGAGCGACGCGGAGGCGTGGACGACGCGAACGCGTGGCAAGGAAAAGCGCGAATGACGCGTCCGCATGGATGACGCGATCGCGTGACATGCGCGATCTGCATAATCTGCAGGATTCGCTGGGGGCAATTTTGGACCCTATTTTGACCCAGTTTTCAGCCTAGAACAGCAGACTAGAGCCAGAGAACATGCAGAAACCAAAAACAACAATTCATTCTACACAGTTTTAGTTTTTTAGTTCTAGTTTTACTCCTCCCCTAGGTTTTTCTCTCTTGACATTGATAGTTCTTAGGATTTTATTTTCTCTAGCTTTTTGCATTGGGATATTGAGAAGAGTTATTACCTCATCAAGACTTCGTCATTCTAGTTCGTTTTCTTTACTTGGCTTACTCTTCCATGTTCCTTGCTTTGTTTAATTTTACCATTGGAATATTTTTAGGATTATTTAATACAAGGATCACTTTTATTTTTAATTGACTATTTTAATTTTTATTTACAATGTCTTTCTTTAATTCCTTTTTATATGCTATGAATTTTACCTTTACAATGAGTGAGTAGTTCCCTAACTTGATGGGGAGTTGATTGAAAGGAACCCTTGAGTTGGAAGATTCAAGAGAAAGATTGTAATTGGGTTATTGTTGGTTTGCTCTCTAATTCCTGACACCAATCCTCCCAAGAGTGGATTGGGACTTGTGGATAGAATAGTATTCCAACTTGTTTTAGCTTCCCTTACTTAGTAAAGGATAACTAAACGAAATAACACTCAATTGTCAGTTAATCTTAAGAGTGTTCCATCAAGACTAGGGCTTCCATGTAATCAACTCCCAGTCAAGGCTTTTATTTACATTATTCAATTTCATCAATTTAATTTCCTGTTTACTCAACTCAAACCTTTTCAAAAATATCTGATTAATAAAATGGCACCCTTTTCTGCAACTCGTTGGGAGACGACCTGGGATTCATACTCCCAGTATTTTAAATTTCAATTTTCTGTGACACCTTTCTAAATTGAGCGGTGGATTTCTGGCGAGTTAAGAACTATACTTGCAACGCATATATTCTAATAATTTTTAATTCACCAATTTATGTCCACGTCAATTTTTGGCGCCGTTGCCGGGGAGTTGCAATAGAGTGCTAAAGTTATTAATTAGAATTTATTTATTTGCATTTTATTTTATTTTGCTACTATGAGCTGTATGTTTCTTTCGCTAGATGACACGTTCACTTCCTGATCCACGCTTGCCAGTATTCGATCCTGAGATTGAAAGAATCATCTCACGAATAAGGCGAGCTCGGCGTCGGTTAGTCCTCTCTGAGGGCGGATTTGAAACGCCATCTGAGGAGAAAACCAGCTCCCATTCTACTAATTTGGTTGATTTACGTACAGATAACATGGCGACAGCCAGAAGAGTTACCATCCAGAAGGAAGGAGCCCCTGATTTTACAATGCAACCGTTTCAAGCGCATCACCCAGCGGTGGCTACAAATTTCGAAATAAAGATCGCACTGCTCAATTTGATGCTCAAGTTTCATGGCTTACCTGCTCAAGAGCCTATCAAGCACCTGAGAGATTTCCAGGCAGCCTGTTCTACTGTCAGGCGAGATGGTACAGATGAAACTTCAATTCTGCTGAAAGCTTTCCCATTTTCTCTTGAGGGAAAAGCAAGAGAGTGGTACTACACTCAACCCCTAGCAAATGTATCCAACTGGGATACGCTCAGAAAAGAGTTTTTGGAGAAATTCTTTTCATCTGAAGTTACTGATAAACTAAGGAAAGACATTTCCACGATTGTTTAAGATGACAACGAGACTCTCTTTGAATACTGGGAGCGCTTCAATAGTCTTCTGGAAGCATGCCCCCACCACATGATCGACAAGATAGTGTTACTCAACTACATCACATAGGGTATGAGGCCCCAAGATAAGACCACATTGGAAAGCGCTATCAATGGGTCTATGAAGAAGTACAAGACCACTGGTGAGGCATGGCAATTAATCAGCGACCTAGCTGAATCTACTAGGAACCACAGACAGAAGCAAGGCCGTTCAAAAGCCGTTGCAGAAGTATTCTCTAGCAGAGAGACTGCTGCTCTAACTCAGAGTATCTGTGAAATGACCAACTTGCTGAAGCAAATGCAATTGAATCAACAACAAGTTCAGCAAGCTCAACCTCCTTCACCACAGCAAAACCAACAGTTAGTCCCACAGAGAGTTTGCAGAATTTGTGCTGATTATAGCCATTATACTGATGAATGCCCGCAACTCCAATAGGAAGACAACATGGTGACATCCACTCATAACTTCTATGACCGCCCCAACCAAGGGTACAATCAAGGTGGAAATAATAACCATGGATGACAGGACAATTCTAACCAGAATTGGAGGGACAACAATAACAGAGGAGGCAGAGATAATCAGGGAAATCAGAGGTGGAATAATAACAACAACAGGCAGTAGAACCAACCTTACAGAGCACCTCACCTGAGGCAGTCCCAAGGACCACAGAATACCCAACAGCAGACCTCTCAATTTACTCACCCTTCTTCATCTCCTAATGAAGAGTTACTAAAATTTTTTGAGCGAAGTCAACAGACCATGGAAAATAACATTAATGCCAGTCTGAATGGTCTGACCGCTACTTTGCAAGCTCTTGTCTCACAGATTGGATCAATGCAAAATTCCAATAACCAACCTTCAAGTTCCACTGGAATTCCCTCTCAACTATTACCCAATCCAAAGGGGGGCATTAATGCCATCACCCTAAGGTCCGGAACCACACTGCAGGAGAGGAATCAGGAGGAGCCAAGCCCACCAGAGCACGCCTCAGCTGAAGAGGTCGTAGAAATAGAAGATGTTGAAGAGGAAGAGGACATACAGGACATAACTGAAAAAGAAGAAGCCCAACCACAGGAGGACGTACCAAGAGGCGCAGACACTACAGAAAACACCACTCCCATTCCATTTCCACAACTTGCAAGGAAGCCCAGGAAGCAGCTGGAACCCGATCCCAAAATGGTAGAAATATTCAAAAAGGTTGAGGTAACCGTTCCTCTTTTTGATGTTATTCAACAAGTACCTAAATATGCAAAGTTTCTAAAAGATTTATGTATACATAAGGACATTCCTTTAGGTAGTTCCATATCTGCTTTAATGGGAGGATTACCTGAGAAGTGTAGTGACCCAGGTCCTTGTATAGTTAGTTGTACTATTGGTGGAGTAGTAATTTATGATTGCATGTGTGATTTAGGAGCCTGTGTTAGTATAATGCCTTTGTCTATATATGATATTTTGAGGCTCCCTCCCTTAAAAAGGTCAGCAGCTCGTTTTGTGTTAGCAGATAAAAGCATTATTACAGTGGCTGGAGTTGCTGAAGATGTTTTAGTGAACATTAAAAGGCTTATATTTCCCACTGATTTTTATATCTTAGAGATGCCCCATAATGACTCAGATAAGCCATCATCAATCCTACTTGGAAGACCATTCCTGAAGACATTAAAATTCAAATTGGATGCTTTTTCAGGAACATACTCTTTTGAAATAGATGGCCGAATAGTAATCTTCAATCTGAATGGAGTCATAAACAACCTTCCAGAAGATCATTCTATCTTCCAGTGCGATGTCATAGATGAAACTGTAGCTGCAGTTTACAAGGAAGAATTAGAAAAGAGGCACACTGGACAAGGTCCAAAGTGTGGGGATCCTCTTGATTGACAATGAGGGCACTTCGACATTTTCACAAGTTCCAGACAATCCAGAGCCTGCCCATGATCAGAAGTTGGAATTAAAACCTCTTCCTCCACACCTCAAATATGCTTATCTTGAAGATGAGCAGAAGTTTCCAGTTATCATTGCAAGGGAACTTACTTCTCAACAAGAAGAGCAGCTACTTGATGTACTGAGGAGGCACAAGAAGGCAATTGGGTGGAGTTTGGCAAACATAGTAGGCATCAACCCTCAAGTATGTGAGCACAGAATATTTTTAGAAGAGGGAGCAAGACCTGTCCGTCAACCCCAAAGAAGATTGAATCCCACTATCTTGGAAGTTGTCAAAAAGGAAGTGACTAGACTATTGGAGGCAGGTATCATCTATCCCATTTCAAACAGTGAATGGGTTAGCCCAGTACAAGTGGTGCCCAAGAAGTCTGGAGTCACTATAGTGAAGAATGAGCATGGAGAGCTCATAGCAACTAGAGTTCAGAATGCTTGGAGAGTCTGCATTGATTACAGGCGTCTCAACCAAGCTACCCGTAAGGATCACTACCCACTTCCATTCATTGATCAAATGCTGGATCGCCTGTCAGGTAAATCACATTATTGCTTTTTAGATGGATACACATGTTATTTCCAGATTCATATAGCTCCTGAG
>NC_029788.2:39471283-39482588 GCF_000816755.2 Arachis ipaensis | reverse complement strand
AGTCTTTTCTCTGATCTTATTGAGGACTGTATGGAGGTTTTTATGGATGATTTTAGCATTTATGGTGATTCTTTTAGCCTTTGCTTAGATGGATTATCTAGAGTATTAGATAGATGTGTTAATACAAACCTTGTATTGAATTTTGAAAAATGTCATTTTATGGTAAAACAAGGGATTGTATTAGGACATGTGGTATCTAATACTAGCATTTCTGTAGACCCAGCAAAGGTGAATATTATTTCTAGTTTACCTTACCCCTCTTCTGTGAGGGAAGTCCGTTCGTTCCTTGGCCATGGAGGTTTTTACAGGAGATTTATTAAGGACTTTAGTAAGGTAGCACTTCCCTTATCCAGATTACTACAGAAGGATATTGAGTTCAAGTTCAATGAAGATTGCAACCAAGCATTTGATAAGCTGAAGGCCACCCTGACTCAAGCTCCAATTGTGAGAGGACCAGACTGGAGCCAGCCGTTTGAAATCATGTGTGATGCTTCCAACCATGTAGTAGGAGCAGCGCTGGCTCAGCGCGAAGGTAAGGATCCTTTTGTTATTGCTTATGCATCTAAGACTTTAGACGCTGCCCAGTCCAATTATACTACTACTGAGAAAGAGCTTCTTGCTATTGTTTTTGCTCTGGATAAATTCCGAGCTTATTTACTTGGTACTAGAGTAGTAGTGTATTCGAACCATGCAGCTTTAAAGTATCTATTATCAAAAAAGGATTCCAAAGCAAGGCTTATACATTGGATACTGCTATTACAAGAATTTGATTTAGAAATAAAGGATAGGAGTGGTAACCAGAATTTAGTGGCAGACCACTTGAGTTGCCTTGAGCACATTAAGGATGATTCTACTCCTATAGATGATAATTTTCCATTTGATAACCTGCAAGCAGTATCTGAAGTATCCCCTTGGTATGCACCTGTAGCTAATTATCTAGTTAGCCACACATTTCCTCCAAACTTTTCTAAGCATCAAAGAGACAAGCTGAAAAGCGAGTCTAAATATTATATATGGGATGACCCATATTTATGGAGATGTAGCGCTGATCAGGTAATTAGACGTTGTGTGCCTCAATTAGAATTCCAATCCATCTTAGAGGCCTGTCACTCATCTGAGAGTGGAGGACATTTTGACCCTCAAAAAACTGCTAGAAAAATCTTGGACTGTGGATTCTGGTGGCCTACTCTTTTTAGAGACGCTGCTGAATTTTGTAAATCTTGCCCCCCATGCCAAAAATTTGGTAATATATCCAAGAGGGATGAGATGCCTCAACAATATATGCTTTTCTGTGAAATTTTTTATGTTTGGGGCATTGACTTCATGGGTCCATTTCCAAATTCTAATGGTTATTTTTATATATTGTTAGCTGTGGATTACGTTTCCAAATGGGTGGAAGCAATTCCTACCCGCACTGATGATGCTAACACTGTTGTTTCCTTTGTGAGAAACCATATTATCTGTCGCTTTGGATCCCCACGAGCAATCGTGAGCGATCAAGACACCCATTTTTGTAACAGGAGACTAACAGGATTAATGAAGAAGCATCGGATAATTCATAAGGTTGCGACAGCATACCATCCTCAGACCAATGGACAAGCCGAGGTGTCAAATAGAGAGATAAAGCGTATCTTGCAGAAGATAGTAAAGCCTCATAGAAGAGACTGGAGCACCAGGCTACAAGATGCACTCTGGGCATACAGAACAGCATACAAAACACCCATTGAGATGAGTCCTTTCCGCTTAGTTTATGGAAAAGCTTGCCATCTCCCAGTTGAAATAGAGCACAAAGCCTTTTGGGCAGTCAAGGAGTGCAATATGGGAATTGAGAAAGCTGGAGCTGAAAGGAAGTTGCAACTACAAGAACTGGAAAGCCTTCGCCTAGAAGCTTATGAGAACTCAAGACTACACAAGGAGAAGATGAAGGCTGTACATGACCAGAACATTAAGAGGAAAGAGTTCCAACCTGGGGACTCAGTCTTCCTTTACAAATCTCGACTGAGGCTCATGCCAGGCAAGTTGAGATCAAGATGGGAAGGCCCATACAGAGTAGAGAAGGCCGAACCGTATGGAGTCTATCACCTTAGCCATCCTTCGAGCTCGGAGCTTATCAATGTTAATGGACATCGTTTAAAGCTGTACCATGGTGAAAAGCGGAAGAAAGACAAGGAACTCGAGATCTTCCTCTTGGAAGATCCCCACATAGCCAAAGACTGAGCTAGTGGAGCGTCCAACTTACGGACGTTAAAGCAAAGTGCTAGGTGGGAGACAACCCACCATGGTATGATCGTTCTTTTCTCTATTTTTAGTTTTCTTATCCAATAACTCTTCTCTTTATTAGTATATTTCGTGCATCTGCATTTACATATTTAAAAAAAAAATGCCACGCGACGCGACCGCATCAGCGACGCGTCCGCGTCGCAAGGAGAGGGGAGAAAAATAAAAAACGAACAGAGAGTCACGCTGGAGCGTGGCTGGAGGAGTGCCAGTGGCACAAATCAGCCCACGCAACCGCGTCGTCGATGCGTCCGCGTCGTATGGGCATAATGACCTCCCACGCGACTGCGTGCTCTGATTTTCGACGTAGCAAGGGTGCACAGCTGAAAGTTGTGCTAGAGTGGTGCTGGACTTGCGCTGGACGCGCAATCCCCCTCACGCGACCGCGTGCCCCACACGGCCGCGTCGTACCCCATAAACTGCCCACTCACGCGATCGCATGTCCCATGCGATCGCGTCACCTAAAATTTGGCATTTAATGATTTTGAACAGAGAGTTGTGCGAGTGCGAGGCAACCCTCGCGCCACTGGCACAAACTGGGTCATGCGACCGCGTGACCGACGCGACCGCGTCCCTCACCTTAAGCGTAAGTCGCGCGACCGTGTGCCCCATGCGATCGCATCACTTGCGCCGCACAGCTCAACCTAATTTTGCCAATTATCATGTCTTTTTCTTCTCCAAATCCTAATTTTTCTTTTCCCTCCTTATTTCTTCCTCCTCCCCTCTTCCTTCTATCTCACCTTTCACTCTCTCTCCCTTACCTCCATTAACAAGGTTTTATTTTCTTCTTCATCCTTCTCTTTTCTATTATTCTTCTTATTTTATATGTTATTTTCTTTTCTTTTCTTTTTCTTTTCATTATTCATATTTTCTTTCTTCTTCTTTCCTTTTTACATGGTGTTAGAATTTTATTTGAGTCATTATTCTTCATTATATACTTGTGGATTGTTGCAAATTGTTTGGCAATTATATATTATTTTCTTTAAAGGGTTGCTTGCATGTTCACTTTAATCCTTTCTATACCTTATTCACCATGCACGCTATGTGTTTGTGAAAAAGCCCATTTGACATTATGCACTTCTCTATGTTATTCTACTATTCAATGCTTGCTTTTCACAAATTCCCTTTACTATTATATTTATTAAATTTAATTGTCAATACAAACGTGATGGTTTGCTACAAAGTAATGCTTGGTCTATGCTACTCACGCCCTTTGCCGGCATGCCAATAAACACCTTGCATTCACTTATCATCATATGCACTAACTATTTTCCATTAATGATCTTTCACATGTATTCATGAGCGTGTGTTAACATCATTTACCTTTTAATGTGCATTTATAACCATCCTTTTTCGTTCTCTTCATTGCTATATATCTCTTTGAATTCAATTTACTCTCTCTTCCCTTTTCAGGATGGCCACCAAGAAAGGAAAAGAGAAAGCTACTCCCAAACCTCCAGCAAGAAGAGGAACTAAAAGAGCACTAGTGGCAGAGCCTTCTTCAACTGCAGTCAAGCCCTCAACAAAAAGAGTTAAGAGGATCATAAAGGTTGATGAAAAGGAGAAAGCCTTTCCAGCAAAGGACACTGCGCGATTTCCAAATCGCTACTGTGAGCAGATGTTCCCTATTCTAGCTGAAAGGAGTTACAACAACGAACACCTTCTTATCCTCCCGCCCAATATTGCTACTTTTGTTGAGCCGCAAATTAAACGTAGACAATGGGGTTTCCTACAGAGACAACAGAAGCAGGTCAATCTTTCTTGGGTAGTCTAGTTCTACTCTAACTTCTACCTGCCTACCCTGCAGTCTATCTTTGTCCGTCAGAAGCAAGTCCCCATTACAGAAGAGGCTATCCAACAAGCTTTGAGTCTTCCCCCTATTCCAGAAGGATTGGACGCCTTTCAAGAAGCCGCACTCAAGCACCAGATGTACCAATTTGACTGGGAAGCTGTTCTCAGAGTTATCGCACTACCTGGCAGCCGTTGGATCTACGGATACCATCATACCCGCCCTAAGGGAATATCAGCTTCAGCACTTACCTTGGAGGCTCGCGCATGGGCACAGATCATGTCTCATTACGTCTTTCCGAGCACTCACGAGTCCTCCTTCACTGCAGACATGGCCGTTCTACTATGGTGCATCCTTACAGACCAGCCTCTGAATCTACCAAGACATATCCGGAATGCCATGGGACACGTACAAATTGCGGGCAACTTACCTTTTCCCGCCTTGGTTTCAGATCTTGTCTCAGCAGCTGGAGTTTCCTACAGAGCTGGAGACACCAAAGCCATGCTTCCACGGGATGATTAATATGTCCCCAATGGAAAGTACCTTCGATTTCCAACAGCCACTACAAGCCTTCCCACTACTCCGGTTGAAGATATCCCTTCTTCAACACCACAAGCACCTACAACAGATGAACTGCTTTAGCAGATAATCATAAGATTGGATCGGCAAGAATAGAAAGCAAAGTTAAGAGAGCGCCGTAACGAACGCCGATTCAAACACCTCAAGGAGCTATTCAAGGGACACTTCCAGGACTCAGACACCCCGGACTCCACTTCTTTTACCAGCACAGGGAGCCATGATGGTCCCAACTGTGGAGATACTGCAACCAGCCCACCCCTGTTCCTGACAGATGGTACCGCGGACGGTGCAATGCCTTAAGTGTGGGGAGGTCGGTCAGTACCTGACTTCCGAAGGTAATTTCTCTTCCCTAGCACCAATAAATTAGGATATTTTAGTTAGTTTTTTCTTTCTTTTATAGAATAGGATAAATTGCATAGTAATAGGTTAGTTGCATGCATGCTCTACTTGATTGAAAAGACAATAAGTTTCTTCTAAGACTCTATCTTTGGAATAAAATTTCACTAATTTTTAAAATTTTTTATGATAAATTTGCTTGAAGTTGTATTTGGAACATGATTATTTTTGAGCTAAAGAACACACAACCTGTGAAGATTTGAGCCTTTATGTATGGTTACATTATTTAACCATAATTATTTTATTCTTGTGTGTTTACTTCTCTATGATTGTAATCTATATTTTGTTTTATCTTATATGTCCAATATTTATTATATTTATATGCTTGCACATGATTGAGGCCATTATTTGTTTAAACTCACTCATCCAAATTAAGCCTACCCTTTTTAATTACCTTTGTTAACCACTTTGAGCCTTTAAATCCTATTTGTTCTATATTTCACCACATTACTAGCCTTAAGCGGAAAAACAATTGTATATCCCAATTTGAATCTTTGGTTAGCTTAAGATAGAATTGTGTGTGCTAGTTAAGTATGGAAAATTGTGGGAACAAAAGTTATTAAGGGAATGTGTCATGTTAATTTAATGGGAATTTGGATACCTGCTCATGTGAAACTATAAGAATTAAAAATCTATGTGCATTGATAAGCTATGTTTATTTCTAAAAAAAAATTCAATAAATAAATAAGGGGACAAAATTACCCCAATGTTAAATTCAGAATTCAAAGATCAATGCACATATGAATAATGATAGAATTAGTGGAAATTGATTTGTAATTGTTTTGAAGAGCTTATTTACTTTTGATCAAGTGGACATGAATCATATAGTTGCATTCATATACATAGGATTGCATTGCATTGCATGAGTTTCTGCATGTTCATACTTATTTACTTTATCTCCTTCAATTAAGCATGAGGACATGCTAATGTTTAAGTGTGGGGAGGTTGATAAACCACTATTTTATGGTTTATATTGTGTTTAATTGTGTGGTTTTATCATGATCCTTACCCACTTATTCATTAATTTAGCATGCATTTATATTTCCTTCCTGAAATTATTACATAATTGAAAACTGCTTCCTAGAGACTTTTAATTATGCATTTTAATTCTCCTTTATTCCATTCGATGCCGTGATCTGTGTGTTAAGCGTTTCAGGCTTTATAAGGCATGAATGAGTTAGAGATTGGAAAGGAAGCTAGCAAAAATGGAAGGAACACAAGAAATTGAGGAGATAACCAGCGAGAAGTGACGCGACCGCATGGCTCATGCGACCGCGCGAAAGAGGAGAAATCGCAGTGACGCGGCAGCGTGGCTCACGCGACCGTGCGGACTGGAAAAGCACGAGCGACGCGGAGGCGTGGACGACACGAACGCGTGGCAAGGAAAAGCACGAATGACGCGTCCGCATAGATGACGCGATCGCGTGACATGCGTGATCTGCATAATCTGCAGGATTTGCTGGGGGCAATTTTGGACCCTATTTTGACCCAGTTTTCGGCCCAGAACAGCAGACTAGAGCCAGAGAACATGCAGAAACCAAAAACAACAATTCATTCTACACAGTTTTAGTTTTTTAGTTCTAGTTTTACTCCTCCCCTAGGTTTTTCTCTCTAAACATTGATAGTTCTTAGGATTTTATTTTCTCTAGCTTTTTGCATTGGGATATTGAGAAGAGTTATTACCTCATCAAGACTTCGTCATTCTAGTTCGTTTTCTTTACTTGGCTTACTCTTCCATGTTCCTTGCTTTGTTTAATTTTACCATTGGAATATTTTTAGGATTATTTAATACAAGGATCACTTTTATTTTTAATTGACTATTTTAATTTTTATTTACAATGTCTTTCTTTAATTCCTTTTTATATGCTATGAATTTTACCTTTACAATGAGTGAGTAGTTCCCTAACTTTATGGGGAGTTGATTGAAAGGAACCCTTGAGTTGGAAGATTCAAGAGAAAGATTGTAATTGGGTTATTGTTGGTTTGCTCTCTAATTCCTGACACCAATCCTCCCAAGAGTAGATTGGGACTTGTGGATAGAACAGTATTCCAACTTGTTTTACCTTCCCTTACTTAGTAAAGGATAACTAAACGAAATAACTCTCAATTGTCAATTAATCTTAAGAGTGTTCCATCAAGAATAGGGCTTCCATGTAATCAACTCCCAATCAAGGCTTTTATTTACATTATTCAATTTCATCAATTTAATTTCCTGTTTACTCAACTCAAACCTTTTCGAAAACATCTGATTAATAAAATAGCACCCTTTCCTGCAACTCGTTGGGAGACGACCTGGGATTCATACTCCCAGTATTTTAAATTTCAATTTTCTGTGACACCTTTCTAAATTGAGCGGTGGATTTCTGGCGAGTTAAGAACTATACTTCCAACGCATATATTCTAATAATTTTTAATTCACCAATTTCTGCCTGCATCACACGCCCAGGAAGATTTTTAAAAGTGTGCGTACGGACACCCCTGTGCATACGCACAGGTACAAAAATTCACAAGTCTGTTCACTCACATAAACTGTGCTAGCGTCCCTAACAGACTGACCTTCCCAACGTGTGCATGCGCACAGGGCTATGCGTACTGATGAGCGGATAATTTATACGCTTTTTGGTGTTGTTTTTAGTATGTTTTTAGTAGAATCTGGTTACTTTTAGGGATGTTTTCATTAGTTTTTATGTTAAATTCACATTTCTGGACTTTACTATGAGTTTGTGTGTTTTTCTGTGATTTCAGGTATTTTTTGGCTGAAATTGAGGGACTTGAGCAAAAATCAGATTCAGAGGTGGAAGAAGGACTGCTGATGCTGTTGGATTCTGACCTTCCTGCACTCAAAATAAATTTTCTGGAGCTACAGAACTCAAAATGACGCACTTCTAATTGCGTTGGAAAGTAGACATCCAGGGCTTTCCAGAAATATATAATAGTCCATACTTTGCTCAAGTTTAGATGACGCAAACTGGCGTTCAACGCCAGCTCTCTGCCCAATTCTGGCGTCCAGCGCCAGAAACAAGTTGCAAAGTGGAGTTCAACGCCCAAAATTGCACAAAAGCTGGCGTTCAACTCCAAGAATGACCTCTCCACGTGTAGACTTCAAGCTCAGCCCAAGAACACAACAAGTGGGCCCCGGAAGTGGATTTATGCATCAATTACTTACTTCTGTAAACCCTAGTAGCTAGTTTATTATAAATAGGACATTTTATTACTGTATTAGACATCTTTTGAATATCTTTTGATCTTTTTTTAGATCTCTAGACCTCCATGGGAGGCTGGCCACTCGGCCATGCTTATCCTATATTCACTTATGTATTTTCATACGGTAGAGTTTCTGCACTCCATAGATTAAGGTGTGGAGCTCTGCTGTTCCTCAAACATTAATGCAAAGTTCTACTATTTTTCTATTCAATTCAACTTATTCCGCTTCTAAGATATTCATTCGCACTTCAACCTGAATGTGATGAATGTGACAATCATCATCATTCCCCCACAAACATGTGCCTGACAACCACTTCCGTTCCACCTTAGATTGAATGAGTATCTCTTGGATCTCTTAATCAGAATCTTCGTGGTATAAGCTAGATTGATGGCGGCATTCATGAGAGTCCGGAAAGTCTAAACCTTGTCTGTGGTATTCTGAGTAGGACTCTGGGATTGAATGACTGTGACGAACTTCAAACTCGCGAGTGCTGGGCGTAGTGACAGACGCAAAAGGAGGGTGAATCCTATTCCAGTATGATCGAGAACCTCAGATGATTAGCCGTGCTGTGACAGAGCATTTGGACCATTTTCACAAGAGGATGTGATGCAGCCATTGACAAGGGTGATGCCTCAAGACGATTAGCCATGCAGTGACAGCACATCGGACCATTTTCCAGAGAGGATAAAAAGTAGCCATTGATAACGGTGATGTCCTTACATAAAGTCAGCCATGGAAAGGAGTAGGATTGATTGGATGAAGACAGCAGGAAAGCAGAGGTTCATTCAAATTTTCTCCTTTGTTTTCGAAAAAAAAAATTTTTAAAAAAATAAATGTTTTCAAAAAAATATATTTTTCTTCAGAATTTTTAAGAATGAATTCTAGTGTTTCATGATGATTTGATTGAATCCTTGCTGGCTGTAAAGCCATGTCCAAATCTTTTGGACTGGGGCTTCAACTTATCATCACAAGAGCTTGTTGATTCTCACACACTTAGTTGCTCTATACATGAAAAGTATAAATATATTCTAAAGCTTGACTGGCTATTAAGCCATGTCTAACCCTCAGATTGGAGCTTTAGACTAAGATTGCAAGATTCCTGGAATTCATATTAAAAATTTTGGAATCCTTATTTTTCTTTTCCAAAATGATTTTAGAAAAAAATTAAAAGAAAATACAAAAATTCATAAAATCATAAAAATAAAAAATATTTCATGTTTCTTGTTTGAGTCTTGAGTTAAGTTGAAAGTTTGGTGTCAATTGCATATTCATCTTGCATTTTTCGAAAAATTCATGCATTCATAGTGTTCTTCATGATCTTCAAGTTGTTCTTGGTAAGTCTTCTTGTTTGATCTTGATGTTTTCATGTTTTGTGTCTTTTCTTGTTTTTCATATGCATTCTTGCATTCATAGTGTCTATACATGAAAAATTTTTAAGTTTGGTGTCTTGCATGTTTTCTTTGCATTAAAAATTTTTCAAAAATAAGTTCTTGATGTTCATCTTGACATTCAAAGTGTTCTTGGTGTTCATCTTGACATTCATAGCATTCTTGCATGCATTCATTGTTTTGATCCAAAATTTTCATGCATTGAGTCTTTTTCATGTTTTTCTCTCTCATCATTAAAAATTAAAAAAAAAATCAAAAAATATCTTTCCTTTTTTCTCTCTCAAAATTTCAAAAATTTGTATTGACTTTTTCAAAATTTTTTAAAAATTCAATTGTTTCTTATGAGTCAAATCAAATTTTCAATTTAAAAATCTTATCTTTTTCAAAATCTTTTTCAAAAATCATATCTTTTTCACTCTTCTTATTTATTTTCGAAAATTTTTAAAATATTTTTCAAAAATCTTTTTCTTAATTTTATATCATAATTTTCGAAAATAACATCATCAATTAATGTTTTGATTCAAAAATTTCAAGTTTGTTACTTGCTTGTTAAGAAAGATTCAAACTTTAAGTTCTAGAATCATATTTTGTGATTTCTTGTGAATCAAGTCATTAATTGTGATTTTAAAAATCAAATCTTTTTCAAAACTAATTTCAATCATATCTTTTCAAAAATATCTTATTATCTTATATTTTTCAAAATCTTATCTTTTTCAAAAATTTGATTTCAAAATACCTTTTCTAACTTCCTAACTTCTTATCTTTTCAAAATTTGTTTCAACTAACTAACTAACTTTTTGTTTGTTTCTTATCTTTTTCAAAACTACCTAACTAACTCTCTCTCTCTAATTTTCGAAAATATCTTCC
The DNA here is from genome assembly GCF_000816755.2 of Arachis ipaensis. Taxonomy (NCBI): domain Eukaryota; kingdom Viridiplantae; phylum Streptophyta; class Magnoliopsida; order Fabales; family Fabaceae; genus Arachis; species Arachis ipaensis. The sequence continues at coordinate 39,472,087 of NC_029788.2, read as the reverse complement.
CTCTTTTTCAAAAATTCTTTTTAATTAACTAATTATTTTAATTTTTGATTTTAATTTTCGAAAACTACTAACCTTTTTCAAAAACTATTTTCAAAAATCACTAACTCTTTTTCAAAAAAATTATTTTCAAAATTTTCCCTCTCTCATCTTATTCTATTTATTTATTCATCCACTAACATCTCCTCCTCACATCACTCACCAAAAATCCGAACTCCCCCCCTCTCTCTCTGAGTTCAGATTTTCTTCTTCTTTTCTTCTACTCACACAAGGACCTCTATACTGTGGTATAAAGGATCCCTATCACAAAATAAAAAAAAATTGAAAACGGAATCAAAAATAGCAGAAGAAAAATCACACCCTGGAGGAAGACCTTACTGGCGTTTAAACGCCAGTAAGAAGCATGTTTTGGGCGTTCAACGCCAGAACAGAGTATGGTTCTGGCGCTGAACGCCAGAAATGGGAAGCATCTGGGCGTTTGAACGCCAGAAATGCACCCTGGAGAAGAGCTGGCGCTGAACGCCCAGAACAAGCATGGTTCTGGCGTTTAACGCCAGAAATGGGCTACAAATGGGCGTTCAACGCCCAGAATAAGCACCAATCTGGCGCTGAATGCCCAGAGTTGTGTGCAAGGGCATTTTGCATGCCTAATTGGGTACAAGGTTGTAAATTCTTGAACACCTCAGGATCTGTGGACCCCACAGGATCCCCACCTACCTCCACTTACTTCTTCTCACCCCTCTTTCACACAATCCCATAAACACTCTTCCCCAAAACCCTTCACCAATCACCTCAATCTCTCTTCCC
>NC_029788.2:39429298-39470516 GCF_000816755.2 Arachis ipaensis | reverse complement strand
CACCTCCCCCCTCCTCTCCATATTTTCTTCTTCTTCTTCATCTATTCTTTCTTCTCTTGCTCGAGGGCGAGCAAAATTCTAAGTTTGGTGTGGTAAAAGCATAAACTTTTTGTTTTTCCATTACCATTGATGGCACCCAAGACCGGAGAATCCTCTAGAAAAGGGAAGGAGAAGACAAAAGCTCCCACCTCCGAGTCATGGGAGATGGAAAGGTTCATCTCCAAAGCTCATCAAGACCACTTCTATGATGTTGTGGCCAAGAAGAAGGTGATCCCCGAGGTCCCTTTCAAACTCAAGAAAGATGAGTATCCAGAGATCCGACATGAAATCCAAAGAAGAGGTTGGGAAGTCCTAACAAATCCCATCCAACAAGTCGGCATCCTAATGGTTCAAGAGTTCTATGCCAATGCATGGATCACTAGGAACCATGATCAAAGTAAGAACCCGAATCCAAAAAATTATGTTACAATAGTTCGGGGGAAATACTTAGATTTTAGCCCGGAGAATGTGAGGTTGGCGTTTAACTTGCCTATGATGCAAGGAGATGAGCGCCCTACACTAGAAGGGTCAACTTTAATCAAAGGTTGGACCAAGTCCTCATGGACATATGTGTGGAAGGAGCTCAATGGAAGATTGACTCCAAAGGCAAGCCGGTTCAATTAAGAAGACTGGACCTCAAGCCTGTGGCTGGAGGATGGTTGGAGTTCATCCAACGCTCCATCATCCCCACTAGCAACCGATCTGAAGTTACTGTGGATCGGGCCATCATGATCCATAGGGACTGCTGATGCTGTTGGATTCTGACCTCCCTGCACTCAAAATGGATTTTCTAGAGCTACAGAACTCAAAATGGCACGCTTCCAATTGCTTTGGAAAGTAGACATCCAGGGCGTTCCAGCAATATATAATAGTCCATACTTTGCCCAAGTTTAGACGACGCAAACTGGCGTTCAACGCCAGATCTCTGCCCAATTCTGGCGTCCAGCGCTAGAAACAAGTTGCAAAGTGGAGTTCAACGCCCAAAATGGCACAAAAGCTGGCGTTCAACTCCAAGAATGACCTCTCCACGTGTAGACTTCAAGCTCAGCCCAAGCATACAACAAGTGGGCCCCGGAAGTGGATTTATGCATCAATTACTTACTTCTGTAAACCCTAGTAGCTAGTTTATTATAAATAGGACTTTTTATTACTGTATTAGACAACTTTTGAATATCTTTTGATCTTTTTTTAGATCTCTAGACCTCCATGGGAGGCTGGCCACTCGGCCATGCTTACCCTATATTCACTTATGTATTTTCATATGGTAGAGTTTCTGCACTCGATAGATTAAGGTGTGGAGCTCTGCTGTTCCTCAAAGATTAATGCAAAGTACTACTGTTTTTCTATTCAATTCAACTTATTCCGCTTCTAAGTTATTCATTCGCACTTCAACCTGAATGTGATGAACGTGACAATCATCATCATTCCCCCACGAATGCGTGCCTGACAACCACTTCCGTTCCACCTTAGATTTAATGAGTATCTCTTGGATCTCTTAATCAGAATCTTCGTGGTATAAGCTAGATTGATGGCGGCATTCATGAGAGTCCGGAAAGTCTAAACCTTGTCTGTGGTATTCCGAGTAGGACTCTGGGATTGATTACCAACAATCTCCGTGGGATCGACCCTTACTCACGTAAGGTTTATTACTTGGACGACCCAGTGCACTTGCTGGTTAGTTGTGCGAAGTTGTGATAAAAAGTTGAGATTACAATTGAGCGTACCATGTTGATGGCGCCATTGATGATCACAATTTCGTGCACCACGTACGCACAGGTTGCAATTCCTCATTGGTGTGTGCACGCACAAGCTGTGCTAGCGCTGCAAATAGGGAACCTTCCCTTGCGTGTGCGGACGCACAGGTCTGTACATGTGCACAGGTTAAAATTTTCACAGGGTTGTGTGTGCGCACAAGGTTGTGCGTACATACCAGAAATCATAAAATTCTGTAACTTTGTAGAATTTCAGATTTTTACACTAATCTTTGAATGATCATAACTTCCTCTACAAAAATCCAAATCTTACAATCTTTATATCGATTTGAAGAGTTTTTAATAGGCTTTAATTTCATACAATTTTCAACTAATTTTGAAAACCGAGGAATGAGTTATGATCAGATAAAGTTCACTAAAAACTAACTTTTACCAAAAATCATAATTTACCAAATTTTCCAAAATTCTCAAACCACATCCAACCAAAACAATACGAAACTCCCAGTTTCAACACAATCTACCCTCTTGGGTCACAATTTACCATTCATATCAAATTTTTCACTACACCTCATCATTTTCAATCTCAATTATCAAATATATACATCACAAATAATTTTCCCACCATCACATACATCCACCCTCAGTATATCACTATCAATCTCCATCATCAAACTCATTCATGATTTATATTAATACTGAATAATATTCATTCATCCAAACTCATAATACATCATATTCTCAACATCATCAATCAACATTACCAATTTTAATTCATCAAACCTCATTCAACCAATCAACATCAACAACCACATCAAATCAAACCTATCCTATAGGTCACTAGCCTAAGTGTCCATGAATATTATATACTAGATAGAAGAAACCAAAACCATACCTTGGATGATTTTCTATATGAACCAAAACTCCAACTTTAGCACAATTTGAGCTTTCCACCACAATCCAAGCCACCAACAATCACCAACAAGCTCCAAACTCACAATATTCAAGCTATATATATACAATTCATCACTAATCAAACTAGGACTCAACATAATTGAAATTTTTCATGGGTTCAAGGCCTCTTACCTTGCTTAGCAGTTTTAGGAAGCCAAATCCAAAGTCAATCAAAGGCTAGAGGGCACCTAATCATTCAAAATCACAAAATTCTATTTAACACCAAGCCTTAAAATTCGAAATTTTGAAGAAAATAACTGAGAAGTATTCGAGCTTTTCTTACTAGTTTCTTGTATGGGTCTTTTAGAGCTCTTCACAAGGAACGCATAGTCGCAAACGGTGCGGCGATCGGAGCTCTATAGCTCAAGATACGAGCTTGTGAAGTTGAGAGTGAATAGTGTCAATGGGGGTTTCTTCTCCTCCTCCCCTTTCAGCTGTGTGAGTGTGTTTGTAAGTGTGTTATGCTGAAATGGGTTCACTTATGAGCCTATTTATATGTTGGGATTGGGCGCAACTTGGGCCCGGTCCAACCCGTTAGCGTTTTTAGCCCATTTGGCCCAACTTCGGGCCAAACCTTTAAAATTAACGCCCGGTTTTTGACTTTTATTATTTTTCTAAGGTTTTTGACTGTTTTTACTTTTTCTCGCACAACACTGGGTAGACTTGAACCGGTTCAATCGGTTCGACTGCCGATTCGCGATTTTTTATGGTTTTTCACAGAAAACACATTTTCTAACTCAGCAAAACCTACTGAGTCTAAAAATCATATTTAAATCCTCTGATTCTCATTCTAACTTTTCGGATTCTATTTTGGGCAATTAATCACTTAATTAAATGGTTAATTAAGCTCGGGTCTTACATTCTTCCCACCAAATAAGAAATTTTGCCCTCAAAATTTATTGATTACTTGAGAAAAGCTCAGGGTAATCCTTTTGCATCTCGGACTCCAATTCCCAAGTATGCTCTTTAACTCCTGCTCGCTTCCAAGCAACTTTAACCGATTGAACTTCTTTTCCTCACAGCTTCTTCACACTAGTGTCATCGATTCTCACTGGTGTTACTTGGAATGTCAAGTTCTCCCTCAACTCAACCGACTCAGGCTCCAACACATGAGCTGCATCCGATGTGTACTTGCGGAGCTGTGACACGTGGAATACGTCATGTAAGTTAGACAAGTGAGGTGGCAAAGCTACTTGATAGGCCATCGGCCCGAATCGCCTCAAAATTTCAAACGGTCCAATAAACATCGGATTCAACTTCTTGGTCTTGATTGTTCTTCCAATCCCAGTTGATGTTCTCCTACTTCAAACTCTAAGGGTTTCCGTCTCTGGTCCGCATAACTCTTCTGTCGACTCTGAGCAGTCAAAATCCTTTCCCGTATCTTCTTAATCTTCTCAGTAGTCTCGGCTATCAAATCAGGACCCAAAACGCTCACTTTACCCGATTCATACCAACAAAGTGGAGATTGGCACTTCCGTCCATACAAGGCCACATACGGAGCCATCCCAATGCTCGCATGAAAGCTGTTGTTGTACACAAACTCCACCAATGGCATGTAATGGTCCCAACTTCTGGGTTGATCCAATACACATGCTCTTAGCATATTTTTTAACGTCTTAATAGTTCTCTCTAACTGTCCATCCGTTTGTGGATGATATGCGGTACTGAGACATAATTAAGTACTGAAAGACCTTTGGAAAGCTCCCCAAAACCTTGATGTGAATCGGGGATCACGGTTCGACACTATGCTCGATGGTACACCATGCAACCTTACGATCTCATTAATATACAACCTCGCCAACTCCTCCATTGAACAACTTATTCGAATAGGCAGAAAATGAGCGGATTTGGTTAAGCGATCCATGATCACCCAAACCGCATCAAATCCCGACCTAGTCCTCGGTAATCTGGTCACAAAGTCCATTGCAATTCCTTTCCACTTCCACTGAGGAATCTCGAGTGGATATAGCATTCCCGACGGTTTCTGATGCTCTATCTTGACCTTCTGACATGTCAGGCACTTAGATACTACTGTAGCTACATCACCTTTCATCCTAGGCCACCAAAACATCTTCTTTAAGTCATAATAAATCTTCGTACTTCCGGGATGAATGGAAAACCCACTGTTATGAGCTTCCGACAATAAGTCTTGTCTCAAACTCCCGACATCCGGTATACAAATTCTTCCCTTGTATCTCCATAATCCTTCACCATCCGTAGTGAATTCTTCATACCTCTTATCACCAACTGGTTGAAATAACTATTGAAGCTTTTGCTCATCTTTCTGAGCCTTCTGAATCTCCGTCTTAAAGGTACTCGAGATCTGCAACTAATTCAAGCAATCATTTCCAGCAACTTCACCAATATCTAGCTTAAGATCCACGAACTTATCCACTAACTCCTCTTCTTTGATCCTCATCCAAGCTACGATTAAAGATTTCCGACTCAAAGTGTCTGCTACCACATTCGCCTTTCCAGGGTGATAACTCAGTTCAAAATCGTAGTCCTTAAGCAACTCCATCCATCTCCGTTGACGCATATTAAGCTCTTTCTAATCAAAGATGTACTTGAGACTCTTATGATCAGAAAAGACGCTAAACCTCACTCCATACAAGTGGTGTCTCCAAATCTTTAAGGCAAACACAATTGCCGCTAATTCCAAATCATGAGTGGGGTAATTTACCTCATGCGGTCTCAGCTGACGCGATGCGTAAGCCACCACATTCTGGTGTTGCATCGACACGCAACCCAAACCCTTCAAAGAAGCATCACAATATACTTTGAACGGTTCATGCGGTTCCGGCAAGATTAAAATAGGTGCTGAAGTTAACTTCTGCTTCAAAGTCTGAAAACTTTCTTCACACTCGGACGTCCATACAAAAGGCACTTCCTTCCTTGTCAACTTCATCATTGGCAATACAATCCGGGAGAATCCTTCAATGAATCTCCGGTAATATCCAGCAAAACCCAAGAAACTTCGGACTTCCGTCACTGTCGTTGGCCTTTCCCATTCCATCACTGCTTCTACCTTAGAAGAATCCACCGCTATTCCCCCTTTGCTCACCACGTGACCTAAGAACTTTACTTCCTCCTTCCAGAACTCGCACTTTGACAACTTAGCATACGATTTCCGCTCCTTTAAGATTTGCAACACAATCCTCAAGTGTTCCTTATGCTCCTTTGCCGTCTTAGAGTAAACTAAGATGTCGTCTATGAAAACCACCATGAATTTGTCCAAAGAGGAACGAAAGACTCTGTTCATGTAATCCATGAAAACAGCAGGTGCATTCGTTAACCCAAAGGACATCACCGCAAACTTGTAGTGTCCATAGCACGTCCTAAACGCTGTTTTAAGAATATCATCCTCCTTCACCCTTATTTGGTGGTAACCGGATCTCAAATCAATCTTGGAAAACACTCCGGCTCCATGCAGTTGATCCATCAAGTCATCTATCCTTGGCAGCGGGTATTTGTTCTTCATAGTTACTTTGTTCAACTGTCGGTAATCCACACACAGTCGCATTCCTCCGTCCTTCTTCTTCACCAATAAAACTGGCGCTCCCCACGGAGATACACTCGGTCGAATAAACCTCTTATTCAGAAGCTCTTCCAACTGAGCCTTTAGTTCAGCTAGCTCTATCAGAGCCATTCTACACGGTGCAATCGATACTGGTCCAGCTCTCGGCACCAATTCAATTGCAAATTCAATTTCCCTTTGAGGTGGGAACTCAGGGATATCTTCTGGGAACACCTCCAGAAAGTCTCTAACTACCGAAATTTGATCTAGTTTCTTATTATCACCTAACGTATTCGCAGCCAACAGAATATAACCCTGACACTTTTCCCCACTACAATGCACCATTACCGAGTTCAGGTAGTAACCCTCAGCTATCACTGCTCTACTTTCTCCTTCTGGGATAAACCGAATTGACCACTCAAAGTAATCAAACAAAACTCGGTTCTTCAACAACCAATCAAATCTCAAAATTATCTCCAACCCAACCATTGGTAAACAGATCAAATCATGCACAAAGACTCTACCCTCAAGCTTGAAACCTACTTGCCTACAACCTGACTTAGTCATAACTGTCTGATACGGAGTATGTACATGCAGATCCAATGCTGACTCTGACACTTTCAAGCCTAGTTCCTCAACCTTAGCAAATAAAATAAACGAATGCGAAGCTCCAGTATCATACAATGCAATCAAGACTTTATCACCAATTAAACAGTTACCTCTCATCAACGGATCCTCCTTAGAAGCATCCTTGGCGTTCACAGCAAACACTGGCCCCTGATGCTGACTTTGACCCGCATTTGGGTTCTTCCCACGAGTGCAATCCCTCGCAAAGTGACTAGGCAAGCCATAGTTGAAGCAACCACCTAAACCAATCTTGCATGAGTCATATGGATGAAAATGCCCACAACGCACACAAGTCAAATCCAGAGAAATCTTACTTTGATTTCCTCTCCCTTTGGCATACTGAAACTTATTTTGAGTGTTCTTTCTGAAGCCTCCTTGCCCTTGAGGCGCATATCCTCCTCTCTTGAAACTCTGACCCCTTGGATGAAAATACTTGCCACGTCTCCAACTAGAGCTTCCTTCGTGAGTTTCCTTGGACGAAGCTACCGTTTTCGCATATTCTTCCACCACTCTCGCCTTGTTCACCAACTCAGAGAAGACACGAATCTCCATAGGAGCCACAGCAGTCATAATGCTATCCTTTAAGCCCTCTGGTACTTGATACACTTCCAACTCTCGTAGGTCTCCGGGGCACCCTGACACACCCGAGAAAACCTACAAAGCTCCTCAAATTTGCTGTGTAGTCTGCCACACACAAGGAACCTTGCTTCAGCTGCATAAGTTCCATCTCCTTTGCTTCCCTTGCAGACTCAGGAAAAGACTTCCTATAGAAGGCTGACGGGCGGAAAATTGCTGATTAAGAATTTATAGTGAAAATAGCATTGCAAGTACAGTTCTTAACCGACAAAAATTCCGCTTATCAATTTAAAAAGAGTTGACACAAATTAAGAATAAATTACTGGGAGTAGAATTCCCAGGTCGTCTCCCAACGAGTTGACAAAAGAGTGCAATTTATTGGTCAGGAATTTTCTGAGAAATTTTAGAGTTAGAGAACGGGAAAATAAAATAATTATTAATTAAAGCAATGAAAATTAACGAGAGATTTTGGGTAATTGAAATAAAGAAGCCTTGACCAGGAGAAGATTAATCGAAAGTTCTATCCTTGTTGAATTTTTCCCAAGTGTAATAGTAAGAGGTTATTATTTTTACTTTTCCCACTACAGTGCACCATCACCGAGTTCATATAGTAACCCTCAGCTATCACTGCTCCCTTCTCTCCTTCCGACATAAACTGAATTGACCGTTCAAAATAATCCAACAAAACCTGATTTTTCTAGAACCAATCAAACCCCAAAATCATCTCCAATCCAACCATTGGTAATTAGATCAAGTCATGCACGAAGTCTCTACCCTTAAGCTTGAAACCTACTTGCCTATATCCTGACCTAGTTATAACCGTATGATGCGGAGTATGCACATGCAGATCAAATGCTAACTCTGATACTTTCAAACCTAATTCCTCAATTTTAGCATATGAAATAAACAAATACGAATCTCCAGTATCATATAATGCAATTAATGTTTTGTCACCAATTAGACATATACCTCTTATCAAAGGATCCGCTTTAGAAGCATCCTTGGCGTTCACAGCAAACACTCGACCTTGGTGCTAACCTTGACCCGTATTTGGGTTCCTCCCACGAGTGCAATCCCTCGCAATGTGGCCAGGCAATCCACAGTTGAAGCAACCACCTAAACCAATCTTGCATGAGTCATATGGATGAAAACGTCCACAACGCACACAAGTCAAATCTGGATAATTTTTACTTTGATTTCCTCTTCCTTTGCCACGCTGAAACTGATCCTGAGTGTTCTTTCTGAAGCCTCCTTGATCTTGAGGCGCATATCCTTCTCTCTTGAAACTTTGAACCCTCGGATGGAAATACTTGCCACGTCCCTTACTAGAACTCCCTCCGTGAGTTTCCTTGGATGAAGCTACGGTCTTGGCATACTCTTCCATCACTCTCGCCTTGTTCACCAAGTCAGAAAAAGTACGAATCTCCATTGGAGCCACAGTAGTCATAATGTTGTCCTTCAAGCCTCTTTGGTACTTGATACACTTCCAACTCTCGTAGGTCTCCAGGGCACCCTGACTTAACCTAGAAAACCTACAAAGCTCCTTAAACTTGCTTGTGTAGTCTGCCACTGACAAGGAACCTTGCTTCAACTGCATTAGTTCCATCTCCTTCGCTTCCCTTGCAGGCTCAGGAAAGTATTTCTTGTAGAAGGCCGTTTGGAACACATCCCACGGAATATCAGCGTTCTGAAGCTGTAGCAATCGGCACTCTGCTTAACACCAGTGCTGGGCCTTTCCCGCAAGCTGATAAGTGGCAAATTCTACGTATTGGTTATTTGGAACATGCTGCGTCTGTAAAGCATGCTCCATGGCTTGAGACCAGTTGTCCACTTCGGTAGGATTGGTTGATCCTCAGAAAATTGGCGGATGAACCTTGAGAAACGTCACCAAGGTCATCGGAACACCTCCCGTGTTATTGCCGTTTCCCTCAGCATTATCATTAGCATTCCCTTCACCATTCCCATTTCCGTTCCCCGCCGGTTGGCCTAACCTCTGCACAGCTTGCAGAGTCACAGCAGCATTAGCCTCCATGGTATTTGCAAGATTTGCCATAGTCGCTATAAATTTGGCATGGTTGTCGACCGGTTGTTCGCTCCTACTTTCTCGTGAACGTGCTCGACCTCGTCCGCGAGTGGCCATTAGGGTTCTTGTCTACACCAAACAATCGATATCAAGGTGATCAGTTGATGCGTGAGCATCTTTCCTATCTTTTCCTAGTGAATTTGCATTTAAATTGTTGAGTTTAATTAAGAATTAATTATATTTTAGCCACTATGGATGCTACTTTTGAGTCTTGTGCAATTCTTTTTATTTTAGGTAGCATTCAGTTGGATTTGATGGAGCTTCCACAGAAAAAGAGAAGAAGGCCATATAGAGCATGAATGGACTAAAGGATGGAGAGGAAGCTTGCACAAATGGAATCAGCACAAGAATTAAAGGAGATGATAGCAAAAAGTGACGCGTGCGCGTACCTAACTTGTGCGCGTGATTTGGAGCTTTCCATGGCGACGCGTGCACGTACCTGACGCGTACGCGTGAAAAGCGAAGTTGCTCAGCGACGCGTGCGCGTACCTGACGCGTACGCGTGACATGCGAAGAAGACCATCGACGCATACGCATGACTGACGCGTACGTGTGACAAGTGCGTAATGCAGAAAACGTTGATTCCTATTAATTCTGATTTAAACTTTAATTTTTATTTTAAAATAGGAAAAGATATTATTTTGGTTTTAGAAAATAGATTTTAAATTAATTAGGATTAGATATAAAAGGGAAATGAAACTTCCCTTCTGGGGATTCCAATTAGTTAACTTTTCATTCTACCTTAGCCCAATTTACAATCCTTATTTTTCTCTCTGAACCATGAGCAACTAAACCTCCATTGTTAAGGTTAGGAGCTCTGTCTATTGTATGGATTGATATTATTATTTTTCTATTTTAATTCATGTATTGATTTATATTTCAATAATTATTTTCGTTCTTTATCTTATGAATTTGGGTGGAACGGAAGTATGACCCTTTTTCTAATTGAGTTCTTGTATAACTTGGAAAAGCTCTTTACTTGAACAACAGCTTGAAAATATATTCTCCTAAATTCTAATTATCTGGACTTAACAGGATATGTGATATATAATCCTCTTATATTTGGGTAATTAGAATTTCTGTGGCATATAAACTGGAATTAAACTTCACCCTCTAATTGGAATTAAGTGACCAAGGAATTGGCGGTTGATGAATTTTAGAGGAGACTAGAAAGGTCTAAGGAATTAGGGTCTAGTCACATATAGTTTGCCATGAATTAAATCTTGCATGATTAAAATAGTTAGTAAGAGAAGTCAATCCAGAAAATAGATAACTCTGAAGCCTTAACTGCCTTCTCCATATTTTATTCCCAACTTATTTATTTGGCTGTCTTCTGTTTAATGCTTTTTGAACTCTCAAACACTATTTTCTGTTTGTCTAACTAAGTAAATCACTTAACCATTGTTTCTTAGTCCATCAATCCTCGTGGGATCGACCCTCACTCACCTGAGGTATTACTTGGTACGACCCGGTGCACTTGCCGATTAGTTTGTGGTTATAAATTCCGCACCAAGTTTTTGACGCCGTTGCCAGGGATTGATAGTGATTAACAACTGTTAGTTGTTTAATTTCTTAGATTAGGCGTTTTAGTTTTAATTTTATTTCAATTTTGCTTAATATTTTTGAAAATTTTTTTTTTAAATAAATTAAATAGCACTAATATTTTTCCTTAATTTTTGAAGTTAAGTTTGGTGTCCCCTAGTTATTTTTATTTCAATTTTTCCTGTTTATTTTTCTTGTTAATTTCGAATTTTTATTCTATTTATTCTATTTAGTATATTTATTTTATTTCTTTTAGACAGGTTACCTCATTGGGAATTCTATGCACTCTGACGTAGAGATTCCCATCTTTTCTTGTTTTCTATTTGTTTATGCGCAGGAACAGAGACAAGGAACCTCTTTTAGACTTTGATCCTGAACCTGAAAACTTTCAGGTGGCGTTTGCAACAAGCAAGACTTAACAAGGCTGCAGAATCCACTATGGATCCTAATAATGCTGTTAATACCAATGTGGCAAATCCGAATGGGGATGATCAACAAAGGAGAATGCTTGGCTCTTACTCTGCTCCTACTGCAGACCTTTATGGAAAAAGCATTGTGGTACCTTTTATAGCTGCGAACAACTTTGAGTTGAAGCCACAATTGGTCACCTTGGTGCAACAAAACTGACAGTATCATGGTCTTTCCCACGAAGACCCAAATCAATTTATCTCTAATTTTCTGCAGATTTGTGATACTGTGAAGACAAATGAAGTGTACCCAGAGGTATACAAACTCATGCTCTTCCCGTTTGCTCTAAGGGATGGAGCAAAGCTATGGCTAAATTCACAACCCAAGGAGAGCTTGGACACTTGGGACAAGGTTGTTACTGAGTTTCCACTAAATTTTTCCCACCAAAGAAGCTGACTAAGCTTAGGGTGGAGGTTCAGACCTTCAGGCAGAAGGATGGTGAAACTCTTTATGAAGCTTGGGAGAGGTACAAGCTACTGACTAGGTAATGCCCTCTGGACATGTTCTCCAAATGGACCTAACTAGATATCTTTTTTGAAGGCTTGGGTGAAATGTCCAAGATGTGCTTGGATAATTCTACAGGAGGTTCATTGCACAAGAAGAAGACACCGGAGGAGACTATTGAGTTGATTGAATTGGTTGCTAGCAACCAATATTTATACTCATCTAACATGAATTCTGTGAACTCTGAGGCTCCTCAGAAGAAGGGTGTTATGGAAGCAGAAGCTCTTAATGCTATTCTTGCTCAGAACAAGCTTATGTCTCAGCAAATAAATCTACTTACTCAGTAGATGGATGAAATGCAAGTCTCAGCTATCAACACCCAAAATCCACCTCAAGAGCTCTCTTATGACATGACAGGTAATTTTGTGCAAAATGATATTTATGATTATGCTCAATCATCTTCTGAATAGGTCAATTACATGGGGAGTGGTCCTAGAAATTCCAACAATGATCCATATTCTAAGACATACAATTAGGGGTGGAGAAATCACCCAAATTTTAAGAGGAGGGACCAATCTCAGAGACCTCAAAACTTCAACAATAATTCTCAGGGTGGCTTCCAACAGAACAATTACAATAACTGCCAATTTCAGTCTCAGCAACAACAACCACCTCAACAGGCAAATTCTAAATCCCAAGAAGATTCTAATTGGGAGATGATGAAAAGTTTTATACAGGAAACCAGAGCCTCCATTAGAAACTTAGAGGTGCAAATGGGCCAACTAAGCAAGCAAATATCTGAGAGGTCTGCAAGTACATTTTCAGGTGACACAGTGGTGAACCCAAGAAAAGATTGCAAGGTTATTCAATTGAGAAGTGGTAAAACAGCTGGATCTGAGACAAAGGCCAATGAAGAGCTAGTTGAAAAGAAAGCTCCAGAGGAGAAGAAGGAAGAAGTGGAGCACGCCCCTCCAAAGCGTGCAGACAACCTGTTCCCTGACTCTCTTGACACATATCCTACATTGCCAAAGACTCCTGAATACAAGCCAAAAATGCCATATCCTCAGAGGCTTCAGAAGGTTTCCAAGGAAAAGCAATTCTCTAAATTTTTAGATGTCTTCAAGAAACTTCAGATCAACATTCCTTTTGCAGAGGCTCTTGAGCAAATGCCACTCTATGCTAAATTTATGAAAGAGTTGTTGACCCACAAGAAGAATTGGAAGGAACAAGAAACAGTGGTGTTAACCAAGGAATGTAGTGCCATTATTCAACACAACCTTCCTGAGAAGATGCCAGACCCAGGGAGCTTTGTCATTCCTTGCACCATTGGAGATGTCACCATTCAGAGAGCTTTATGTGATCTTGGAGCTAGCATCAATCTCATGCCACTTTCAGTGATGAAAAAGCTTCAAATTGAGGAGGTAAAACCCACTCGTATTTCTCTTCAACTTGCTGATCTTTCTATTAAATTACCTGTGGGTGTTGTTGAGGATTTACTTGTTAAAATAGGACCATTTATTTTTCCTATGATTTTGTTATATTAGACATGGAAGAGGAGGTAAAATCCTCTATTATACTTGGTAGACCCTTTTTAGCTACAGGTAGAGCTCTGATTGATGTGCAAAAGGGTGAATTAACCCTGAGGGTCAATGAAGAACAGGTGGTCCTTAATGTTTTTGAAGCTCTTAAGCACCTTAATGATTCTGAAAGGTGTATGAAAATAGATGTTATTGAACCACTTGTTCAAGAGGTACTGGAAGCTGAGGTGCTTGACGATATTTTGGATCCCATTTTTGAGTATGAATTAGTTGAAGTTGATGATTCACCACCCCATAAGGCTGTGGTTCACACGCCTAAAGAAGAGGAGGAAGCCCCCAAGCTTGAGCTCAAACCTTTACCTCCTTCTCTGAAATATGTGTTCTTGGGTGAAAAGGATTCATATCCAGTGATTATTAGCTCTTCCCTGAAGCCTAAAGAGGAAGAAGTGCTTATTTCAGTGCTCAGGAGCCATAAAACAGCTCTTGGGTGGACCATTAGTGACTTGAAGGGGATTAGTCCAACCAAGTGTATGCACAAGATCCTCCTTGAAGATGATGCTAAACCAGTTGTGCAACCACAAAGGAGACTTAACCCAACCATGAAAGAGGTGGTCCAAAAAGAGGTAATAAAATTATGGGAAGCAGGTATTATTTACCCTATTTCTGACAGTCCTTGGGTAAGTCCTGTGCAGGTAGTCCCCAAGAAAGGAGGGATGACAGTGATCAAGAATGAATAGAATGAGCTTATTCCTACAAGAACAGTCACATGTTGGAGAATGTGTATAGACTACAGGAGGCTCAACACTGCTACAAGGAAGGATCACTTCCCCTTGCCTTCATTGATCAGATGCTTGATAGGTTAGCTGGTCATGCTTTTTATTGTTTTCTAGATAGATATTCTGGATATAATCAAATTGCAGTGGACCCTCAAGATCAAGAGAAGACAGTATTCACATGCCCCTTTGGAGTTTTTGCCTACAGAAGAATGCCATTTGGACTTTGCAATGCTCCAGCAACTTTTCAGAGGTGTATGCTTTCAATTTTTTTTGATATGGTTAAAAAGTTCATTGAGGTATTTATGGATGACTTTTCTGTTTTTGGTAATTCTTTTGAATCTTGCCTTAAGCATTTATCTGTTGTCTTGAAACGGTGTCAAGAATCAAACCTTGTTTTAAATTGGAAAAAATGTCATTTTATGGTTACAGAAGGTATTGTTCTTGGACACCTGATTTCAAGTAAGGGAATTGAGGTTGATAAAGCAAAGGTGGAGGTAATTGAAAAATTACCACCACCAGCTAATGTTAAGGCAGTCAGGAGTTTCTTAGGTCATGCAGGATTTTATAGAAGATTTATAAATGATTTTTCTAAAATTGCTAGACCATTAAGCAACCTGTTGGTTGTTGATGTTCCTTTTGTCTTTGATTCTGATTGTCTGCATGCTTTTGAAACTCTGAAAGCAAACCTTACTTCTGCTCCCATTATAGCTCCCCCTAACTGGGATTTACCATTTGAATTGATGCGTAATGCCAGTGACTTTGCTATAGGATCTGTTTTAGGACAGAGGCATGGTAAGACATGTCATTTACTATGCCAGTCGTGTGTTAAATGATGCCTAAAAGAATTACACAACTACAGAAAAGGAATTATTAGCTGTTGTGTATGCTGTTGATAAGTTTAGGTCCTATTTACTTGGTTCTAAGGTCATTGTTTATACTGACCATGCTGCTTTAAAGTACCTTCTAACCAAGCAGGATTCTAAACCAAGATTAATCAGATGGGTGTTGCTCCTTCAGGAGTTTGATATTGAGATAAAAGACAGGAAAAGGTTAGAAAATCAAGTAGCTGACCATCTCTCCAGGATTGAGCCTGAAGCAGGAGTATAACCACCCACAGCTGTGACTGAGACGTTTCCAGATTAGCAATTGTTCTTCATTCAGCAGGCTCCATGGTTTGCAGACATTGCAAATTATAAGGCCATGAATTTTATTCCAAGGGAGTACAGTAGGCAACAAGTAAAGAAGCTATTGATTGATGCTAAGTACTACATTTAGGAGGAACCATACCTTTTTAAAAGGTGTTCAGATGGTATCATCCAGAGATGTGTCCCAGATAAAGAAACACAGCAGATTCTTTGGCACTGTCATGGTTCTGATTATGGAGGCCACTTTGGTGGTGAAAGGACAGCTACAAAGGTCCTTCAGAGCGGGTTTTACTGGCCGACTCTCTTCAGAGATTCAAGAGAATTTGTGAAGCACTGTAACAGATGTGAAAAAGTCACGAATCTTCCTGCCAACCATGAAATACCACAACAGGGGATTCTTGAGGTTGAGTTGTTTGATGTGTGGGGTATTGATTTTATGGGACCTTTCCCACCCTCACATTCAAACAACTATATTCTAGTGGCAGTTGATTATATGTCCAAGTGGGTGGAAGCTGTGGCTCTACCCACTAATGATGCCAAGGTGGTAATGAGCTTTCTTCAGAGATATATCTTTAGCCGGTTTGGTGTCCCAAGGACACTCATTAGTGATGGTGGAAGCCACTTCTGTAACAGACAGCCGGACTCCCTTCTGCAGAGATATGGAGTCAGTCATAAAGTGGTAACCCCCTATCATCCTCAGACAAGTGGACAAGTTAAAGTTTCCAACATGGAACTCAAGAGGATTCTAGAGAAAACTGTCAGTGTTTCAAGAAAGGATTGGTCTAGGAAGCTTGATGATGCTCTCTGGGCATACCGGACAGCTTACAAGACTCCTATTGGCATGTCCCCTTATCAGTTGGTCTATGGCAAAGCCTGTCACTTTCCAGTTGAGCTGGAGCATAAAGCTTACTGGGCAGTCAGGTATCTGAATCTTGATTTAGAAGGTGCAGGAATTAAGCAAATGCTTCAGTTGAATGAGCTTGATGAATTCAGATATTCAGCCTATGAGAATGCCAAGCTCTATAAGGAGAGAACCAAGTTATTGCATGACAAGAAGATTTCCATCAGAGTCTTTGAGCCAGGACAGAGAGTTCTTCTGTATAATTAAAGGCTCAAACTTTTTTCCAGGAAGCTGAAATCCCGATGGTCAGGACTGTTTGTGGTTACCAGAGCTTCACCATATGGTCATGTGGAGATACAGGAAGAGAATTCTGACAGGAAATTTATAGTGAATGGCCAGACGTTGAAGCACTATCTGGGAGGCGAGATTGATTGCCAGAGGTCTGCTCATCTACTGAATTAGCAGAACTGACCGTCAAGCTAGTGACGTTAAAGAAGAGCTTGTCAGGAGGTAACCCGATAATTTCATATCCTTAGTTACTTTTTGTAGTAGTAGTTTTCTTACTTATTTGATTTTTATTGACTTTTTACTGCTTTTCTGATCATGCAGCTATTTTATAACAGGAACCGAACACTTCAGGCGACAAAAAAAAAAAAGAGCACACGACGCGCAAGCATCGCTGACGCGTACGCGTTATATGTGTGTGCGTGAAAAATAAAAGTGAACAGAGAGTTGAGCAAGAGTGGCGCTGGAACTATGTTTTGCGAACAAACAGGCCCACGCGTATGCGTACCTCACGCGTGCGCGTCGTTTGTGCATTTAGCCACCCACGCGTGCGCGTCCCTGACGCGTACGCGTGACCCTGAAAATCGGTGTCAATGAGTGTTTGGGCAGAGAGTTGTGATGGCTTGGGGCTGAAATTGTGCTAGAGGCACAAACTTGATCACGCGTACGCGTCCCTGATGCGTGCGCGTCCTTTCCACAATTGGCCAGCCACGCGTGCGCGTGCTTGACGCGTGGTGCACGAAATTGTGATCATCAATGGTGCCAACAACTTGGTATGCACAATTGTAATCTCAACTCTTTATCACTACTCCGCACAACTAACCAGCAAGTGCACTGGGTCGTCCAAGTAATAAACCTTACGCGAGTAAGGGTCGATCCCACGGAGACTGTCGGCTTGAAGCAAGCTATGGTCATCTTGTAAATCTCAGTCAGGCAGATTCAAATGGTTATGGAAGATTGATAATTAAAGATAAATAAAACATAAAATAAAGATAGAGAAAGAGATACTTATGTAATTCATTGGTAGGAATTTCAGATAAGCGTATGAAGATGCTTTGTTCCTCCTGAACCTCTGCTTTCCTATTGCCTTCTTCCAATCATTCATACTCCTTTCCATGGCAAGTTTTATGTTGGGCATCACCGTTGTCAATGGCTACTTCCCGTCCTCTCAGTGAAAATGTTCCAAATGCGCTGTCACCGCACGGCTAATCATTAATCTTAGATTAGAAACCCAAGGGATACGCATTCAAGCCATTGCTAGTAGAACAGAGGTGGTTGTCAGGCACATGTTCATAGGTGAGAATGATGATGAGTGTCACGGATCATCACATTCATCAAGTTGAATAACAAATGAATATCTTAGAGAAGAAGTAGGCGTGAATTGAATAGAAAAATAGTAGTACTTTGCATTAATTCATGAAGAACAGCAGAGCTCCACACCTTAATCTATGGTATGTAGAAACTCCACCGTTGAAAATACAAAAGTGATAATGGTGGTCATTGGCTTCGGCCCCAGAGAGGGAACCCGAAGAACCAAGATGAAAATACAATAGTAAAAGGTCCTATTTATAGAGAACTAGTAGCCTAGTGTTTACAGAAATAAGTAATTAATGCAGAAATCTTCTTTCGGGCCCACTTGGTGTGTGCTTGGGCTGAGCATTGAAGCTTTCACATGTAGAGACTTTTCTTGGAGTTAAACGCCAACTTTTGTGCCAGTTTGAGCGTTTAACTCCAGCTTTTGTGCGAGTTCTGGCGTTTTGACGCCAGAATTCTTAAGCTGACTTGGAACGCCGGTTTAGGCCATCAAATCTTGGGCAAAGTATAAACTATTATATATTTCTGGAAAGCCCAGAATGTCTACTTTCCAACGCACTTGAGAGCGTGCCAATTGAGCTTATGTAGCTCCAGAAAATCTACTTCGAGTGCAGCGAGGTCAGAATCCAACAGCATCTGCAGTCCTTTTTCAGCCTCTAAATAAGATTTTTGCTCAGGTCCCTCAATTTCAGCCAGAAAATACCTGAAATCACAGAAAAACACACAAACTCATAGTAAAGTCCAGAAATGTGATTTTTAAATAAAAACTAATAAAAACATAATAAAAACTAACTAAAACATACTAAAAACATACTAAAAATAATGCCAAAAAGCGTATAAATTATCCGCTCATCAGAACACTAAACTTAAATTGTTGCTTGTCCCCAAGCAACTGAAAATCATATAGGATAAAAAGAATAGAATGTACAATGAATTCCAAAAACATCTATGAAGATCAGTATTAATTAGATGAGTGGGGCTTTTAGCTTTTTGCTTCTGAACAGTTTTGGCATCTCACTTTATCCCTTGAAGTTCAGAATGATTGGCATCTATAGGAACTCAGAATCCAGATAGTGTTATTGATTCTCCTAGTTAAGTATGTTGATTCTTGAACACAGCTACTTTATGAGTCTTGGCCGTGACCCTAAGAATTTTGTTTTCCAGTATTACCACCGGATACATAAATGCCACAGACACAGACTGGGTGAACCTTTTCAGATTGTGACTTAGCTTTGCTAAAGTCCCCAGTGAGAGGTGTCCAGGGCTCTTAAGCACACTCTTTTTGCTTTGGACCACGACTTTAACCGCTCAGTCTCAAGTTTTCACTTGACACCTTCACACCACAAGCACATGGTTAGGGACAGCTTGGTTTAGCCGCTTAGACCAGGATTTTATTCCTGTGGGCCCTCCTATCCACTGATGCTCAAAGCCTTGGATCCTTTTTATTTTACCCTTGCCTTTTGGTTTAAAGGGTTATTGGATTTTTCTGCTTGCTTTTTCTTTTTCTCTTTTTTTTTTTGTATTCACTGCTTTTTCTTACTTCAAGAATCAATTTTATGATTTTTCAGATTATCAAATAACATTTCTCCTTTTCCATCATTCTTTCAAGAGCCAACATTTTTAACATTCATAAACAATCAAATTCAAAAGACATATGCACTATTCAAGCATTCATTCAGATAACAAAAGTATTGCTACCACATCAAAATAATTAAACTGCTTTAAAATTCGAAATTCATGTATTTCTTATTCTTTTTCAATTAAAACATTTTTCATTTTAAGAAAGGTGATGGATTCATTTTCATAGCTTTAAAGCATAGACACTTAGACACTAGTGATCATGTAATAAAGACACAAACATAGACATAAGGCATAATTTTTGAAAAAAACAGAAAATAAAGAACAAGGAAATTAAAGAACGGGTCCACCTTAGTGATGGCGGCTTGTTCTTCCTCTTGAAGATCTTATAGAGTGCTTGAGCTCCTCAATGTCTCTTCCTTGCCTTTGTTGCTCCTCTCTCATGGTTCTTTGGTCTTCTCTAATTTCATGGAGGAGGATGGAATGCTCTTGGTGCTCCACCTTTAGTTGTCCCATGTTGGAACTTAATTCTCCTAGGGAGGTGTTGATTTGCTCCCAATAGTTTTGTGGAGGAAAATGCATCCCTTGAGGCATCTCAGGGATTTCATGATGACGAATTTCCTCATGTCCATGAGTGAGATCTCTTGTTTGCTCCATCCTTTTCTTAGTGATGGGCTTATCCTCATCAATGAGGATGTCTTCCTCTATGTCAATTCCAGCTGAATCGCAGAGGTGACAAATGAGGTGAGGGAAGGCTAACCTTGCCAAGGTAGAGGGCTTGTCCGCCACCTTGTAGAGTTCTTGGAAGATAACCTCATGAATTTCTACGTCCTCTCTAGTCATGATGCTATGAATCATGATGGCTCGGTCTATAGTAACTTCAGACCGGTTGCTAGTGGGACTGATTGAGCGTTGGATGAACTCCAACCATCCCTTAGCCACGGGCTTGAGGTCATGCCTTCTTAGTTGAACCGGCTTCCCTCTTAAATCTCTCTTCCATTGAGCGCCCTCTTCACAGATGTCCATGAGGACTTGGTCCAACCTTTGATCAAAGTTGACCCTTCTAGTGTAGGGGTGTGCATCTCCTTGCATCATTAGCAAGTTGAATGCCAACCTTACATTTTTCGGACTGAAATCTAAGTATTTCCCCCGAACCATTGTAAGCCAATTCTTTGGGTCCGAGTTCACACTTTGATCATGGTTCTTGGTGATCCATGCATTGGCATAGAACTCTTGAACCATTAAGATCCTGACTTGTTGAATGGGGTTAGTGAGAATTTCCCAACCTCTTCTTCGAATCTCATGTCGGATCTCCGGATATTCACCCTTTTTTAGTTTGAAAGGGACCTCGGGGATCACCTTCTTCTTGGCCACAACTTCATAGAAGCGGTCTTGGTGCACCCTTGAGATGAATTTCTCCATCTCGCATGACTCGGAGGTGGAAGCTTTTTGCCTTCCCTTTCCTCTTTCTAGAGGTTTCTCCGGCCTTAGGTGCCATAAATGGTTATGGGAAAACAAAAATATTTAGCTTTTACCATTGATAAACCCATATTTCATGAGTTCTTTTGTGCTTAATTTGAGTGATTTATTCAATCCTCCACCTACTTATTCATATTAACTGCATGGTTTTACTTTCCCTTCCTTATTATGTCATATTGTGAAAAACATGTTTCCTAAGCTTTAAAAATTAATTATTTTAATTACCTTTATTTCCATTCGATGCCGTGATTAATGTGTTGAGTAGTTTCAGATTTTCTAAGGCAGAATGACTTAAAGGATGGAAAAGGAAACATACAAAAATGGAAGGAGAAAGCAAAACGGAGCTTTGAAGGAAAATGGTATTCACGCGATCGCATGGACGACGCGATCGTGTGCCAGAAGCGAAGATGCAGCGACGCGGCCGCATGACTGACGTGACCGCGCGACATAAGCAGAACGCATACGACGCGGACGCGTGACTAACGCGACCGCGTGGCAAGGAAAAGCTCCGAGTGACGCAACCGCGTGACCCACGCGGACGCGTGATAGAGGCCACGTATCAGAATTTACAGAATACGCCCCCAGCGATTTCTGAAGCCCTTTTTGGCCCAGATCTAAGTACAGACAGCATAGACCAGAGGTTATAAAGTGTGGGAATGCACCCATTCAAAGAGAGCTCGCATATTTTATTTTTCAATGATTTAGATTTAGTTGAGAGGGAGATCTTCTCCTCTCTCTCTTAGGATTTAGGATTTCTTCTCGCTTTAAGAGTGACTCTCAATCCAGGTTTTATATTTCTTTGTTTCAAACTTCCCTTTTACTTTATTTATTTATTTCAGTATCTGAGTTGGCTAATTATCTTTATAATTGAATCTATGAATTCTTCCTTGTTACAGACTGTTATTTGAATTAATGATAATTGAGGTATTTTCAGTTTATGATTGTTCTCTTTGATTTAATTGAGCTGAACTTAAGTAATCCCAACCTTTTCTTAGGAAATAAATAGGATTCAAAGGTCAATTTAATTAGTCCCTTGACTTTCCTTTGCCCTAGTAAAGGTTGACCAAGTGGAGTTTAGATTCAACTTTCATTATAGTTGAGAGAGATAACTACGTTGGACCTCCAACTTCTCTTACCTTGCCAAAACTCTGCTTTACAGTATTTATTTATTTTAATTGCCATTTACTTTACTTGTCATTTAAATTACTTGCTTCTCATCTTCTAAACCCCGATTACAACCTTTATAGCCAATAATAAGAACATACCTCCTCGCAGTTCCTTGAGAAGACGACCCGAGGTTTGAATACTCGGTTAACAATTTTTAAAGGGGTTTGTTACTTGTGACACCCAAAACATTTGTACGAAGGGATTTTTGTCGGTTTAGAGACTATATCTACAACGCGACTGTTTTTATGACATTCTTTACTGGCAAAAATCCTAACGTCAACCATACCAAACTTAGAAAGTTTGCTTGTCCTCGAGCAAAAGAAGAGAGAAAGGAGTAGAAGAAGAAGAAATGAAGGAGATGGAGGTGGGTTGGGGATTCGGCCAAGGGGGAGAAGTAGTGTTTATATTGTGGGAAAATGAGGGAGTGAAGATGGGTTTATATAGGGGTGGGGAGAGGGTTAGGGTTCGGCCATTATGGGTGAGTTTGGGTGGGAAAGTGGTTTGAATTTGAATGGTGAGGTAGGTGGGGTTTTATGAAGGATGGATGTGAGTGGTGAAGAGAATGGTGGAATTTGATAGGTGAGGAGTTTTTGGGGAAGAGGTATTGAGGTGATTGGTGAATGGGTGAAGAAGAGAGAGAGAGGTGGGGTAGGTGGGGATCCTGTGGGGTCCACAGATCCTGAGGTGTCAAGGATATCTCATCCCTGCACCAAGTGGCGTGCAAACATGCCCCTTTCTGCCAATCCTGGTGTTAAACGCCAGACTGCTGCCCATTTCTAGCATTTAACGCCAGCTTCTTGCCCATTCCTGGCATTAAACGCCCGTCTGGTGCCCATTTCTGGCATTATACACCCAAAATGGTGCCAGACTAGGCGTTTAATGCCCATTCTGCTACCCTTACTGGCGTTTAATACTGTTTTTCCTCTAGGGTGTTCTATTTTTAATACTTTTTTTCCTTTTGTTTTTGCTTTTTCAATTATTTTTGTGACTTCACATGATCATCAACCTACAGAAAACATAAAATAACAATGGAGAATAAATAAAATTGGGTTGCCTCCCAACAAGCGCTTCTTTAATGTCAGTAGCTTGACAGTGGGCTCTCATGGAGCCTCACAGATACTCAGAGCATGATGATGGCCTCTCAACACCAAACTTAGAGTTTGGTTGTGGCCTCCCAACATCAAACTTAGAGTTTGAATGTGGGGATTTTGTTTGACTCTGTATTGAGAGAAGCTTTTCATGCTTCCTCTCCATGGTTACAGAGGGAGATCCTTGAGCCTTAAACACAAGGGAGTCCTCATTCACTTGAAGGACTAATTCTCCTCTGTCTACATCAATCACAGCTTTTGTTGTGGCTAGGAAGGGTCTACCAAGGATGATGGATTCATCTATACACTTTCCAGTGTCTAGGATTATGAAATCAGCAGGGATGTAGTGGTCTTCAACCTTTACCAAGACATCCTCTACAAATCCATAAGCTTGTTTCCTTGAATTGTCTGTCATCTCTAGTGAGATTCTTGCAGCTTGTACCTCAATGATCCCTAGCTTCTCCATTATAGAGAGAGGCATGAGGTTTATACTTGACCCTAGGTCACACAGAGCCTTCTCAAAGGTCATGGTGCCTATGGTACAAGGTATTGAGAACTTTCCAGGATCTTGTCTCTTCAGAGGTAATTTCTTCCTAGTCAAGTCATCCAGTTCTTTAGTGAGCAATGGAGGTTCATTCTCCCAAGTCTCATTACCAAATAACTTGGCGTTTAGCTTCATGATTTCTCCAAGGTACTTAGCAACTTGCTCTTCAGTAACATCTTCATCCTCTTCAGAGGAAGAGTACTCATCAGAGCTCATGAATGGCAGGAGTAAATTCAATGGAATCTCTATGGCCTCAGTGTGAGCCTCAGATTCCTATGGTTCCTCATGGGGGAACTCCTTGGAGGCCAGTGGACGTCCAGTAAGGTCTTCCTCAGTGGAGATCACTGTCTCTTTCTCGTCTCCAAGTTCGGCTGTGTAGGTCATGTTGATGGCCTTGCACTCTTCTTTTGGATTCTCTTCTGTATTGCTTGGAAGAGTACTAGGAGGGAGTTCAGTAACTTTCTTACTCAGCTGACCTACTTGTGCCTCCAAATTTCTAATGGAGAACCTTGTTTCAGTCATGAAACTTTGAGTGGTTTTAATTAGATCAGAGACTACAGTTGCTAAGTCAGAGTGGCTCTGCTTAGAATTCTCTGTCTATTGCTGAGAAGATGATGGAAAAGGCTTGCTATTGCTAAACCTGTTTCTTCCACCATTATTGTTATTGAAGCCTTGTTGAGGCCTCTGTTGGTCCTTCCATGAGAGATTTAGATGATTTCTCCATGAAGGATTGTAAGGTATTTCCATAGGAATCTCCCATGTAATTCACCTCTTCCATTGCTGGGTTCTCAGGATCATAAGCTTCTTCTTCAAATGAAGCTTCTTTGGTACTGCCTGTTGCTGCTTGCATTCTAGACAGACTCTGAGAAATCATATTGACTTGTTGAGTCAATATTTTGTTCTGAGCCAGTATGGCATTCAGAGTATCAATCTCAAGAACTCCTTTCTTCTGATTTATCCCATTATTCACAAGATTCCTTTCAGAGGTGTACATGAATTGGTTATTTGCAACCATTTCAATGAGTTCCTGAGCTTCTGCAGGTGTCTTCTTCAGATGAAGAGATCCTCCAGCAGAGCTATCCAATGACATCTTGGACAGTTTAGATAGACCATCATAGAAGATACCTATGATGCTCCATTCTGAAAGCATGTCAGAAGGACACCTTCTGATCAATTGCTTGTATCTTTCCCATGCTTCAGAGAGGGATTCACCTTCCTTCTATCTGAAGGTTTGGACTTCCACTCTAAGCTTGCTCAATTTTTGAGGTGGAAAGAACTTTGCCAAGAAGGCATTAACTAGCTTTTCCCAAGAGTTCAGGCTTTCTTTAGGTTGTGAATCCAACCATGTTCTAGCTCTGTCTCTTACAGCAAAAGGAAAAAGCATAAGCTTGTAGACCTCGGGATCAACCCCATTAGTCTTGACAGTATCACAGATTTGCGAGAATTCAGCTAAGAACTGATGAGGATCTTCCAATGGAAGTCCATGAAACTTGCAATTCTGTTGCATTAGAGAAACTAATTGAGGCTTAAGCTCAAAATTGTTTGCTCCAATGTCAGGGATAGAGATGCTTCTCCCATAGAAGTCAGGAGTAGGTGCAGTAAAGTCACCAAGCACCTTCCTTGCATTGTTGGTGTTTTCGGCTGCCATGGCTTCTTCTTGTTTGAAAAGCTCTGTTAGGTCCTCTACAGAGAGTTGTACTTTAGCTTCTCTCAGCTTTCTCTTCAAGGTCCTTTCGGGTTCAGGATCAGCCTCAACCAGAATGTCTTTGTCCTTACTCCTGCTCATATGAAAGAGAGAAGAAGAAAGTATGGAATCCTCTATGTCACAGTATAGAGATTCCTTGAGGTGTCAGAGGAAAAGAAAAATAGAAGGAGGAGGTAGAAAGAGAAGAATTCGAACTTATGAAGAGGGTCAAACCAAGGGCACGTGTACGCGTGGCAGACGCTTACGCGTCACTTGAAATTCGCGCGATCCACGCATACGCGTCGCATGCGACGCCCAATTAAACCACCTCAGCGCCTGATTTCAAATCATCCTACCCCTAACCCTAATTCTCTCTTATTCTTTTATCTTTTTACTCTTCTGTCATCATTTGTTTTTGTTTTAAGTTCTTCTTTGCTTGAGGACAAGCAAACCTTTAAGTTTGGTGTTGTCGATTCGCTTATGGCTTTTCTATGGGACCAAAGGAAGGCAAATCACCTTCACTAAGGAGCACAGCCTGAAGAATGAAAAGGTCACTAGGATAACTGAGGTGGTTGAATTCCTTTCATTCTATATTCCTTCCCGCTCATACTATGTTATGTTCCGGTTTTCTGCTATTTTGTCTCGTTTATTGCATGATCCTTTTTTAGTTAGATTCCTAGGTTCTAGTTTTGTTTTTCTATTTTGAAATTTTATGTTATTTGCTTTAATGTTGAAAGGTGCCTCATGTATTGCCCACTGAGCTTGAAATCAAAAAGAAAGAAGAAAAGATGTAATGCATGAGAAATTGAGTTTAATTTTTAGAATAGTCTCATTTATTCAAATGTATTGGTATTTTCTGTGACTCTGAATGCATGACATGAACAGAGCATATTTAAATTTGAATCAAAGAATGTTGATGTACAAGGAACAGGGATTTAGAGAATTATTATGATTTCTTTGAAATAAAAAAAATTTAATCCTTGAAGCAAAAGAAACAGCATTGAAAAAAAGGGTTATAAAGAGCAAGATCTAAGGCTCTGAGCATCAATGTCTAGGGAGGTCAGACATGATTAAAAGCTCAAAGAGTTGTTTTCCTAGTCATATGCTTGTGGTGTTCTTGTGTCAAGTAATCCTTGAGACAAAACATTTAGAGTCGAGATCAATTGCAATTAGCAGAGTATGCCAAAGGCTTTGAGCACCACTGTTTGGGAGTAGCTGAAAGAAAAATCAAAACTTTAAAAGAGTTCCCCAATTAAGTTCTTGTGGTGTTTCTGTGTCAAGTGAAGCTTGAGACAAAACATTTAAAGTCACGGCTAGGTTCAAGGTGCAAAGCACCAAAGAAAATAGAAAAATTGCTGTGTTTAAGGGTTAAATTAAGTTACAAAAGATCAGAGAATTCATAATATTATCCGGATTCTAATTCCGAATGACAGTGACATCCTTCTGATTCAAAGGAGAGTGAGATGCCAAAACTATTCAAGATTACAGTTGTAAACTCCACTGTAAGAAGAGACATGAGCTTAATCGAACTCTTGTTCTCATGCAAATTCACATCCTAAGCCTATATTAGTTTGGTTGCTTAAGGACAAGCAACAATTCAAGTTTGGTGTTGTGATGCGTGAGCATCTTTCCTATCTTTTCCTAGCGAATTTGCATTTAAATTGTTGAGTTTAATTAAGAATTAATTATCTTTTAGCCACTATGGATGCTACTTTGAGTCTTGTGCAATTCTGTTTATTTTAGTTAGCATTCAGTTGGATTTGATGGAGCTTCCGCAGAAAAAGAGAAAAAGGCCATATAGAGCAGAAATGGCCTAAAGGATGGAGAGGAAGCTTGCACAATTGGAATCAGCACAAGAATTAAATGAGATGACAGTGAAGAGCGACGTGTGCGCGTACCTAACGCGTGCGCGTACCTGACGCGTACGCGTGAAAAGCGAAGTTGCTCAGCGACGCGTGCAGGTACCTGATGCGTACGCGTGACAAGCGAAGAAGACCATCGACGCGTACGCATGACTGATGTGTACGTGTGATAAGCGCGAAGTGCAGAAAATGCTGATTCCTATTAATTCTAATTTAAACTTTAATTTTTATTTTAAAATAGGAAAAGATATTATTTTGGTTTTAGAAAATAGATTTTAAATTAATTAGGATTAGATATAAAAGGGAAAAGAAACTTCCCTTCTGGGGATTCTAATTAGTTAACTTTTCATTCCACCTCAGCCCAATTTACAATCCTTATTTTTATCTCTGAACCATGAGCAACTAAACCTCCATTTTTAAGGTTAGGAGCTCTGTCTATTGTATGGATTGATATTATTATTTTTCTCTTTTAATTCATGTACTGATTTATATTTCAAGAATTTTTTTCATTCTTTATCTTATGAATTTGGGTGGAACGGAAGTATGACCCTTTTTCTAATTGAGTTCTTGTATAACTTGGAAAAGCTCTTTACTTGAACAACAGCTTGAAAATATATTCTCCTAAATTCTAATTATCTGGACTTAACGGGATACGTGACATATAATCCTCTTATATTTGGGTAATTAGGATTTCTGTGGCATATAAACTAGAATGAAGCTTCACCCTCTAGTTGTAATTAAGTGACCAAAGAATTGGCGGTTGATGAATTTTAGAGGAGACTAGAAAGGTCTAAGGAATTAGGGTCTAGTCACGTATAGTTTGCCATGAATTAAATCTTGCATGATTAAAATAGTTAGTAAGAAAAGTCAATCCAGAAAATAGATAACTCTGAAGCCTTAACTGCCTTCTCCATATTTTATTCCCAACTTATTTATTTGCTTGTCTTTTGTTTAATGCTTTTTGAACTCTCAAACACTATTTTCTGTTTGTCTAACTAAGTAAATCACTTAACCATTGTTGCTTAGTCTATCAATCCTCGTAGGATCGACCCCCACTCACCTGAGGTATTACTTGGTACGACCCAATGCACTTGCCGGTTAGATTGTGGTTATAAATTCCATACCATCAGTCTCAATATCAAAAGCCTAGTGCTTTAATTATCCCAAACATGCACTCACAAACAGGTTTGCTATGCAATATCAAACAGATAACCTAATAGCATCAAAGAAAAGACACACAGAGTGTGCAATGAAACACAATCGGTCCATCCCTCAGGCTCACGAGGACGAACCGCTAAATGTAACACCCTAATTAGCCTAAATTTTACCTCGCATCTCAAAGAAAGGTTAATCAAAGGTTATGATAGTTCTAAACTCATACATATAATATATAGAAGAAAATGACATAATCTAGAATCCTGATGAAAGATATAGCTCAAAAATAGGATTTAAAAAGCGCAAAACATACTAACGAAGCTTCTAACTTAAAGCACAAGAAACAGATGAGATATCTCAAAATATAATAGTATAATATCATAAGAATCTAGCCACAGCCCGCGGAGTTTAAGCCGGCTAGCCATATACAGACTATACATGAAACCATACAGTAAAAACAACTTATACAAGTTTTGTTCTCTCAATACATGCCTCTAGGCAAAAACAAAATACAAAATGAGAGATGTATAAACAAAATAAACTAAAAAGACTCCAAAAGGTATCCAGATCCTCCGCTTCTGTCACCATCCAAGCAACTCACCGAGGTGGGTTGCGACCTGCATCTGAAAAATACAACAGAAACATGGTATGAGAACTGGAGGTTTTCTGTATGGTAACAGTGCTCAGTGATGTAGGATATAAGACCCGGGACGCCAAAGGCAATCCTAGATTTCATATCCATCACAAGATTTCAATCTTAAGGCATATTAAAACAGATAAGCATAATTATATAAATCTTAACATAAATAAACAGGGTACTCTATCTTAAGGGATTTCTATTCTAACCAAACACCGCTGTCCCACAGCCTTCACCAATCTATCCTCCATGCGATCCCATCGCCACCGCATTCCGAACCTCCTCAATCCCAGTAGAAATCACAATTAATTGCAATTCAAGTAAATCACAAGTAGAAGCATATAAGGCAAGTAATCCAAGTAAGCAAACAGGCATGTTATTCAATTAGGCATACAATTACAAGTCGATAAAGCATATAAACAGGTAGAAGATGCACATGATGAATGCCTGCTCTATTGGCTGTAATATCACACTGTCGGTTCAACTGCCAACCCAACACATCTCCATGGAGATGTCATCCTTTGGAATCATCATTGGGAACCCTCGAGATATAGTACTCGGATCACTGTCCAGGGTTTTGCGCCTGCACGCTCTATTGATCCGAAGGGATGCGAGCGGGATACTCTTGCCACAGACCTCACATCTCAACACAAGCGGGACGAACCACCGCCCTTACGCCGCCGCTACCTCGACAGGCGAGATCCAACCGCCATTCATGCCAGGCACATAGCGTCTCATAATCTCAGTATAAAACAGTAGTTCAGTGGTTTTTCAGAAAACATTTTCAATACAGCAATGAATCATCATTGCACATTCGAGTCCTCGACTCATCTCAACCACTGTCATATCAACATTTCCATTTCTGAGTCCTCGACTCATCTCAACTACTGTCAATTCACATTTCAATTCCGAACTCAACAGTTCATCAATTTTCATTTTCACATATCAGTCTACCTTCACACGCCATCAAACCATCCTCAGTACACCCGAAACCTAAGCCTCCGTTTGCTAATTTTTCATAATAGTCATCAACTAACCCCTTAGGTTATTTCCCATGTTCTCATACTCAAAATTAAGCCTAAA
The DNA here is from genome assembly GCF_000816755.2 of Arachis ipaensis. Classification (NCBI taxonomy): domain Eukaryota; kingdom Viridiplantae; phylum Streptophyta; class Magnoliopsida; order Fabales; family Fabaceae; genus Arachis; species Arachis ipaensis. The sequence goes on along the minus strand of NC_029788.2, from coordinate 39,440,381 downwards.
AGTCTTAAAATGGTGTCATAGAAGTTTACAATCTTGTTGGGAAGGTGAAATAGTTAAAAACAAAGTTAAATTTGAGAAACAGGACGTGTTCGTACGCACAAGGGTATGCGCGCGCACGCCCAGGAAGATTTTTAAAAGTGTGCGTACGCACAGGTACAAAAATTCACAAGTCTGTTCACTCGCACAAGCTGTGCTAGCGCCTCCAACAGACTGACCTTCCCAACGTGTGCGTGCGCACAGGGCTGTGCGTACGAATATGTTGCAATTCCTCATTGGTGTGTGCATGCACAAGTTGTGCTAGCGCTGCAAACAGGGAGCCTTCCCCTGTGTGTGCGGACGCACAGGTCTGTGTGTGCACACAGGTTAAAATTTTTGCAAGGTTGTGCGTGCGTACATGGCTGTGCGTGTGCACATACCAGAAATCATAAAATTCTATAACTTTGTTGAATTTCAGATTTTTACATCAATCTTTGAATGATCATAACTTCCTCTACAAAAATCCAAATCTTACAATCTTTATATCGATTTGAAGAGTTTTTAATAAGCTTTAATTTCATAGAGTTTTCAACTAATTTTGAAAACTGAGGCATGAGTTATGATCAGACAAAGTTCACCAAAAATCAACTTTTACCAAAAATCACAATTTACCAAATTTTCCAAAATCTTCAAACCACATCCAACCAAAACAATACGAAACTCCCATTTTCAATACAATCTACCCTCTTGGGTCACAATTTGCCATTCATATCAAATTTTCCACTACACCTCATCATTTTCAATCTCAATTATCAAACATATACATCACAAATAATTTTCCCACCATCACATACATCCACCCTCATTATATCACTATCAATCTCCATCATCAAACTCATTCATGCTTTATATTAATACTCAATAATATTCATTCATCCAAACTCATAATACATCATATCTCAACATCATCAATCAACATTACCAATATTAATTCATCAAACCTCATTCAACCAATCAACATCAACAACCACATCAAATCAAACCTATCCTATAGGTCACTAGCCTAAGTGTCCATGAATATTATATACTACATAGAGGAAACCGAAACTATACCTTGGCCGATTCCCTATATGAACCAAAACTCCAAATTTAGCACAATTTGAGCTTTCTACCACAATCCAAGCCACCAACAATCACCAACAAGCTCCAAACTCACAATAATTAAGCTATATATATACAATTCATCACTAATCAAACTAGGACTCAACATAATTGAAATTTTTCAAGGGTTGAAGGCCTCTTACCTTGCTTAGTAGTTTTAGGAAGCCAAACCCAAAGTCAATCAAAGGCTAGAGGGCACCTAATCATTCAAAATCACAAAGTTTCATTTAATACCAAGCCCTAAAATTCGAAATTTTGAAGAGAAGAACTGAGAAGGATTCGAGATTTTCTTACCAGTTTCTTGTATGAGTTTTGTAGAGCTCTTCACAAGGAACGCGTAACCACAAACGGTGCGGCAATTGGAGCTCTATAGCTCAAGATATGAGCTTGTGAAGTTGAGAGTAAATAGTGTCAATGGGGATTTGTTCTCCTCCTCCCCTTTCAGCTGTGTGAGTGTGTTTGTAAGTGTGTTATGCTGAAATGGGTTCACTTATGAGCCTATTTATATGTTGGGCTTGGGTCCAACTTGGGCCCGTCCAACCCGTTAGTATTTTTAGCCCGTTTGGCCCAACTTCGGGCCAAACCTTTAAAATTAACGCCCGATTTTTGACTTCTATTATTTTTCTAAGGTTTTTTTTACTATTTTTACTTTTTCTCGTGCAGCACCGGACAGACTTGAGTCGGTTCAACCGGTTCGACTGCCGGTTCGTAGTTTTTCACAGTTTTTCACAGAAAATACATTTACTAACTCAGAAAAACCTACTGTGTCCAAAAATCATATTTAAATACTCTAATTCTCATTCTAACCTTTCGGATTTTATTTTGGGCAATTAATCACTTAATTAAACGGTTAATTAAGCTCGGATCTTACATGATGAAGTACATAGAGTACTAGTATTTGTGCATTGAGAGAATCTCATTCCCTATTCAATAGAATATCAATTAGATATTATAGATTTTACTTTAAGCTCTTATAATAAAAATACTCAACATCTTTATTATTGGTCAAACAAATACTTAAGAGCAATTTTGATTTGTATCCTGAATACTCATATTGAGCCTTTCTAAAAAGACCACAAACCTTAATCATATTAAGGTCAACTATAAATTGTTTGTAATAAAACAATCTCCAAAAATGCTTGCAAGAACAACTCTCGCTAAAACCATTTGCCTAATCGCATTTTAACTTCTAAAGTTGTTTAATTTAAAATATATCGTCCAATACTCTCACTAGTTTAAACAAAATTTTTTATAGTCATACTATCTTACTTTGGGCACCATACATCTTCTCAAGATGTTCAATAATAAATAGTGGGGAGATGCCTTTGAAATTGAAACTTATAGCTGTCAAAACAACCATGTAAAATAATATTATAAATACTTCACAAGTTCTAATAATTCTATAACCAATTTTATTAGAGGATATTATTTGAGTAGGATTATCATCTCAGTGATAACCTTTTAAAAAAATAATTCTCAAATTGTAGCCAATATATTATTTTCAAGTATGCCACACAAAAGGTGGACATATTTAAAAATCTAAACTATGAAAGTAAATTAAGAAATCTATATTTATGGCAAAATTATTTAGAATCGTGAATGAGTATCTTGGTTGTCAAGTTGTTACTTATACCTATTTTAAATAAATATGATTAAATTGTATCACATACAATTATAATCCTAAATAATTATCTGATTGTCAAACAATTATTTAATTGAATTATATTTTATACCCTTAGGTTGTCTAGATTCAGGTATAAAATTAATTCTCTTTATACATTATCATATGCATAAATAAATTCTATCTTTGAGTACAAGTTTCCTGGTTGTCAGGTTGCTCCTTGTAAACAAGAGATAAATTTAATTTTTTGCCAATCTCCAAATTTTTAGAATTTATCTCTATTGTTAGAGAATTTTTTATCAATACTCACGGCTTAAATTTTATATTCCCAGATTGTCTAGGTAAAAATATAAAATTAAATCCCTAATACATTAAATGTATATACTGATTATTATCTTGAAAATAAAATTCCTAGTTATCAAGCCGCTCTTTATAATCAAGAATATTAGAAAAACTAATTTCTAAAACTATAATGTCCAAAATACATCAATCAAATCAAAATTTGATTTTTTAATAGACTAACAATGAAATAAAATTAAATCAAATATTTGATTAAAATTATAACTATTATTTTTCAAAGAATGATAATTTAATCACAATTAAATAATCAAAATTAAAATAAATTAACTATTAATTTATTAAAAAATTATCTCAATAAAAATAACTACATCAGATGCTTAAAAAAATTTGAATTAATCTTATTAATTCACAAACTTTTAAAAAATAAGAATAAAATTTAAACACAAAAAGCCAAAGTTCTGATACCACTGTAGGATTTCCATGTGTTCATAACACGCAGCGGAAGAAAAGAAAGTATTCCTAAATATTTATTTTGTACTTAAATTTTATTCGAATAAACAACATATAGATCAGATCTAAATACCTTTGTACGCTAGTAAAAATCACTTTCTCCTTCAATGGTACGAAGGCGCTATGCATATCCACACCGAGACCAACCTTTGCTGTTAACTCCTTGACCAATGGACATCTGATTTAAATTGAGAAACTTCTTGCAACTCTTTGCATGCTATAAAATTCTTCTCCAAGAATTAGGCTCACATACGTTTATGTGTGTAGAGGTAAAGGAATAAAACTCTTGTGTTTTATTCTCATCTATTTTCTCTACTCTTGGCATACATTTATATAGTCTGAGATTTTTACTGATTTTAAATTTGAATCTCAAATCAAATTTGAATCATATCTTATTATTTTAAACTTAAATCTTTTAAATTTATGAATCATATCATAATTCAATTTGAAACAAAATCAGTTAAGATTTCATCCAAATTTATAATTCAAATTTAGAAATAGAATAACTAATTATTCTCAAATCTCATTTAATATTCTCAATTATCATACTATTATTGTATTCTTGGTGCTAGCAAAGAATATAATAATATTCCATTTGAATTAATATAATTATTTATTTGATCAAATCAAAATAATAATTAAATAATTCTACAGCAAAGATTTAGAACACTCATTAGTATGTGACCCCATAGGTTCAATACTAAGAAGGTAGTAAATTAGTCATACTAAATTTATTAATCAAGGTTGGCGTCTAGCAATACTCCATAACGACCTGATAATATGAAGTAATATATTTTTACTAGGAACCCAAGAAGAACAAAGTATAATTCCTTCTATCTTTCTAGCTCTTGGTTAACCCTTAGAGTATGGTTTAATTGTCAAACTCTAACTTGTTACCATTATTATAATGAACTATGAATGACTTACGAAACTCATTTCTTCATTTATTCAATCCCTTTGGCCAAGATTTTATTTATCTCAATCATTATAATCATAGAGCTCAAACTCTTTACCGAAAATTGACGGATTCTTTATTGACTAATCATTAATTCTACAAGTTTTTAAATCATACCCAATGTCTATTCAACTAACACCCTAGGGTATTATGTAAACTTCGCTAAAATCAGTAAATAATTAGTCAATAAATCGAATTTTAAATAGAAAAATTAAAAATGCCAAACTAATATCAAAATAGGATAGAGTTCTTCAAAACGAGAATTTTGATACTAATTTCGAAAAATTTGGCCCAAAATTGGGCCCGTGGGTCCAACCGGACCCATAATTTATAATGAGCAGGGGCATCTCCTTCCCCATTCAGCCATTAGAATGCTGAACAGATTGGGGGAGAAGAGAAAGCTTCCCTAACCCTCATCACACCTTCTATCCTCTATAACTTCCCCGTTTGAGCTCGATCGCCGCACCGTTCGTGGCCACGCGTCCAGCGCGTCGAGCTCTACATTTCTGTCGGATCAATTTCACTGGTAAGCTCCATTTTTTTTTTCAGAATCTCTACCCCCTTTCTTATGGTGAAATTGAACCCTTGTGATAAAATCTTGCCCAATTTGGTGTTTTAGGTTCGATTTAGCTTGTGGAACTTATTGGGCTTGAGTTATTATGCGTATTGGTACGGTAAGAGTAACCTAAACCCTAACCCAATTTTGATTTCATTATGAAAAATCTGAATTTGGAACATATATGTGTATTAGATGTGAATTAAGTTTATATATAAGCATTGGAATTGAAAAGTGAACATTTGGAAGCTTGGTGGTGATTGAGGCTAAGCTTATGGCTGGTTTCTCTAAGCTTGAGGGGCTATGTTGTGACCTTGGGGGGGGGGCTGCCTTGGATTAAATAAAGTGATCGGCCAAGGTATGATTTAGGTTTCGCGCATTTAACATATAAGGTTGTGAAAACTTAGGCTAGAGCATTATAGGATAAGTTGAAATGGTCAAATGCATTGAATGTTTAGCTTTGCGAGGATGTTGTATGAATTGATGAGTGGGCTTATGTTGGATTTAATGAGCATGAATTGTTGGTGTTATTGAATATGTGTTTTTGGAGTTATTAACGATAAATTGATGTTATAGTATGTGTTGATGAGATTTTGGTAATTATGGCTTGTTAATTAAGTCAATGATAGTTTATGAGTTATTATTAATGAATTAAAGGAGTAAGTTAAAGAATGTTTAAAGATTGAAGCTTGTGGTTGAAATGGTGAATATTGGGATTATTGTATGGATTTTATGGAATGATATGAGCATTGATATGCTAGTGGTTGGTGATAATGGAATAAGGCTTGATATGTTGCAAATATGCAGGTTTTGTGGGTGATGATAAGTAAGTTTGGTAAAAATGGGGTTTAGCATGTTTTGGTAAACTTTGATTTTTGATGAACTTTGGTAGTCCATAACTCGCTCCTCAAATTTTGGATGAAAATGAGGTTTGTTTCAAATTAAAGAAGGTTTTAAAAGCTTGAGATTGATATAAAGTTTGCGGGAAATCGAATTTTGTAGAGGAAGTTATGGACACCGGAAAATTGGTGCGAAAAACTAAAATTTTTAACATTATAGTAGAATCAGGTTTTTCTGATGTGTGCCCACGCACACAACTGTGTGCACGCACCCAACAGAAGCAAAACGTTTACTTGTGCGTACGCACGCCTTGTTCGCATGCACACTTCGTGCTTTTCGTAAAGTGTGCGTACGCACACCCTTGTGCGCACGCACACACCAGGATAGGCCTTCTGTTGGTGGCGCTAGCACAGGTGAGGCGCATGCATACTAAGTGATGTGTGCGCACGCACACATTCGTGCGCACGCACACGTCCTGATATTTTGCTAAGCTGTGCGCACGCACAGGTGTGTGCGTACGCACACGCCTTATTTTCCAGCACCTGAGTTTTAAGATTTAAACTTGGTTTTGAACCCCTAAACCCTTATTTTCGCCCTGTTAACCTCAAATTTTACCAGTGAGCTTAGTAATTAGTGGAAGGTAGAAATTTAGGGTAACTTGAGAGTGAAGTAAGAGGTAAATGATGAGTTATATGAAGGAGATGAGAATGTTAAATGAAGTATTATGCCATGGCTTTGCTAAATGACTATATAATGATTATGAAAATGTAATGGCTTATGAATGATGATATCTGATATGCGAATTTTTCTGGGTAAGAACCATGGCTTGCCACCACATGTTCCAGGTTGAATCTCGATACTCTGTTGACCCTACGTCGTAAGGGTGATGATGCGTGAGCATCTTATCTATCTTTTCCTTGTGAATTTGCACTTGAATTGCTAAGTTTAATCAAAATTTAAATATCTTTTGGCCACTATGGATGCTACTTTGAGTTGTACATAATTCTATTTATTTCAGGTAGCATTCGAATTGATTTGACGGAGTTTTGTAGCAGAAAAGGAAGAAAGCGAATGATGCTGTCAATCCTGACCTCCTTGCACTCAAACAGTAATAACTCGAGCTAAAAACGTCCAATTGACGTGATTCTAGTGGCGTTAGAAAGCTAACTTCCAGGGCTTTCCAACAATATATAATGGTGCACACTTCTCCTCTAGAAACCTCTACCAACTTGATAATGAGAATTGTCATGTCGGTCTGAAATTTCTCTCATAGAAATAAGAACTTTGTTGTAAGCATAGCTTCAAACCAACAAACAATTCTCACATAAAAAATTTGAGTTGTCATGAGTAACAAACCATAAATAAGAATTAACCGAAGTATTTAAACTCCGGGTCGTCTCACAAGGAATTGCAATGAAGTGGTCAATTATTGGCTATGAAGATGCAAAGGGGGTTTTGATTGATAAAAGGGGCAAGAAATTAAACGACAAGAAAAGTAAATCAAGCAAGTAAAGAAAGCAATTAATAAAGAGAGAGACGTTCATGGCAAGGGTTGACAATATAGGCTTTCTATCCTAGTCACTAATAACAATAATTAACAAGAATTTATCCTATTTCGTCATCTCCAAAGTTGGAAGAAGGTGTAACTTATCTTCCATAAGAGAAAGTCAAACAAGACTAGCTTATCTCAATCCAAAAGTCCTAATCAACTCATTAATTGAATTAGCAAGAGATTAGAGTCAATGGAAGTTATATTAACTAACAATTCTAGATCACCAACATGAGTTAGGTATTCATGACTCAAGATTGTCTAATTACTCTTTCCAAGCCAAGAATGCTCAAAATCTACTCTAAGGCCCAACCAAGTATTTTGTCAAACACTTGGTGGGTATGAAAGGAAAGCGTGGTAAATGACAAAAAATATTAAATCTACCAACTACCAATTGCAAGGAAAGTAAAATCAACAACTCAATTCAACAATAAAAGAAACATCAAACATCGATTGCATTAATAGAAAATCCCAAATCCAACAAGAGTGCATGAACATAAAAGAAGCATAAAAGTAAAATTAACACTACAAACCATGAGAATAAAAGAGTAGAAACAAGGAATCATAAAGGAAACAAGATAAAAACATGAAAATTGACCTAGATCTAAGATGGAAATAACCTAGAAATCCTAATTCTAGAGAGAATAGGAAGCTTCTCTCTCTAGAAACTAAACTACATGATACTAAGCTACAAACAATTGCTTCCCCTGCTCAATCTTCAATTCTGCATCAAATACCCCCAGAAACGAGTTGGAATTAGGCCTGGGCAGCTCAGAAATCGCCCCCAGCGATTTGCCTTTAAGTGAGTCACGTGCGAGCATCGACGCGTACGCGTGGGTCACGGATGCGCGTCGCTTGGCAATTTTCTCATCCACGCGTACGCATCATGTGTGCGTACGTGTTGCCATGCAACTTCACTATCCACGCGTGCGCGGCTGCTGCGCGTGCGCGTGGATTGACTTACTCCAAATCTTTGTTTCTTCATGTATTCTCCACTTTGTATGCTTTTCTCCTCATTTCTTCCATCCGATACTTGCCTTATGAACCTGAAATCACTCAACAAACACACCAAGGTATCGAATGAAATTAAAGTGAATTAAAATCACCAATTTAAAGGCCTAAAAAGCATGTTTTTACACTTAAGCACAAATTAAGGGGGAATTACAAAACCATGCTATTTCATTGAATAAATGTGGGAAAATGTGATAAAATTCCCTAAAATAAGCACAAGATAAACCACAAAATTGGGGTTTATCAAACCTCCCCACACTTAAACTAAGCGTGTCCTCATGCTAAAATCAAGAAAAAGACAAAAAAGGTATCAACATTTATTCAATGTAAACTACCTAATTGTAACCTATCTAAATACAACTATCTATATGAATGCAATCACTTGGTCAAAACTACTCAACTTCCTAGAAAACATGTATAAGTACAAAGGCTAAAGCCATAACAGTCAAATCAAACCCACAATTGAATTGAATTATTGAAAGATTTTACAAACTTGCAAGAATAGATGATCATGGGTGGAAACATGTAATTGAGCGATCGAACCCTCACCAGATGTGTATCCGCTCTAGTCACTCAAGTGTATGGGGTTGATTCACTCAATTCTTCCCTAATCATGCTTTCCAAGATTTATTTCTCATCTATCAATCAATAATTATTTCATGCATGCATACAAATATCATGAGGTTTTTCCCATAGGTTGTAATGGAGCTAGGTCAAGGTAAGGATGCATATGGTCAAGTGAGCTTGAAAGTTGAATCTTTGATTAACTTAAACTTCCCACCTAACCTATGACAACCTATACAATTCTAAACAAACCTAACTACCCATTCTTCACTTTTTCACACACTCATGCATTCTCTTTTGATCACCACACATATGCATTGATTTTTATTGAACTTTGAACTTTGGGACATTTTGTCCCCTTTTTATTGCTTTTCTTTTTCTTTCTTTTTCTATTTTTTCTTTTTTTATATATATTTATTTTTCCTTTTTGTTTTTCTTATTTTTTTCTCTTCAAACTAAAATATATACAAGAACATCAATGCATATGGTTTACACATGATTAATACATGAGTATGTACCCAATTCCCAAGATTTTCAACACAAATACAAAATATACTTTTATCTCTACCCAATGTTCCCAACTCTCCCAAAGTCAAATGTTAAACACTCTCACTAGCATAAGCTAATCAAATATCCAAATTAAGGACATTTATTGTTTTTCACTTAGGTTTGTGATGTGCTACAATTAAGAACAAATGGGTTAATCATAGGCTCAAAATTGGCTAACAATGGAAGATAAAAGGTAGGCTATTTGGGTAAATGAGCTATTTGAAACAATGGCCTCAATCATATAAGTGCATGTATACACAAGATAATGGACATAAAGAATCAAACAAATCAAAGATTACACTCATAGGAAGAGAATAATACACACAAGAATGAAAATAAATGGTTATATGATGTAACCACACAATTAGGCACAAGTCTCACATGCTTGTGTTCTTAGCTCAAAAATCATGTTCCACAATATATAGTTCTAGCAAGTCAATTGAGGTGCCCTATAGATATAAATCCTTGGAGAATCTCATTATTTGACTAAGCTTATTATATACATATGCAAAATAAGAAAATGCAACTAAAAATCCTACAAGACCTAAGAATGAAATGCAAAAGTGTTGGGATTAGAAACTTGTCACCCAAAAGCGCCGACTGGTCGGACGACCTCCCCACACTTAAAAATTTGTACCGTCCTCGGTGCACTCAAAGATGAGCAAGGGGGTACGGCGACTTTTCGAATTGCCACCTTCAGCTGGTAAGTCAACCGGTTGCTGCGTGTTCTTTCTTCCGCTTCCATTTTTGCTTGTGGTGCATTAGTCATGAAAAATAGAAAATAACACCGTAATATAAGAGGGTAAAAAGCAAGGAAGCGTAAATTTTTGGAATGAGGTAAATCACTAAAATGAAGTGAGTGAATTAGTGTGACATTAATGAAAGATAGGTGTAACACCCTAATATTCAAATCCTTATGCTCGAGTCATAAGTCAATGATATTACGGTGGTACGACTCCCAGGTGGATTTTTAATAAATAAATATAGGTAATTTCGAAAGGAGTATTATATCGAGAAGCCTGAAAAGAGTAGAAATAAAGTTGCGAAGACGTATCACTCACGTTTCGACAACAAAAGATGAACCGTGAAGCCGAAAACGATATACGAACAAGGCGTAGAGGAGATTAAGAGGTAGATAACAGATAGATATATATATAACATAAGTAAATAGCCACTAGTCGCGACCCTCGAAGTTTAGGCCGGCTAGAGTACAGTAAGAAAGTAGTTGACAACAGTATATCCTAATCTCTCCCGAAGGAAACATGAGAGCCTCTATAGGTAAATTCAAAAGAGTACAATACATAATATAATCTTTCCAAAACAAAGGTGGAGAGATTCTAAGCAAAACACAAAGTAGAGAAAATAAAGATCTTCGCCGTCTCTCAGACGACCCACAACTCACTGTCTACTCAGGGAGCTCCAATTATCTCATTCAATAATCATCATCATGCAATCGCATCATCAATTCATCTCATCAAGAACAGCACTCAA
>NC_029788.2:39417066-39429245 GCF_000816755.2 Arachis ipaensis | reverse complement strand
AACCTGGAGCAAGTGGGACGAACCACAACCCTTGCTACTGCCCAGGATCTCAAAACATATATTTGTTCAGTTTAAAAGCAATCATTATTGTTATCAAATCTCAAACATTAACCTGGAGCAAGCGGGATGAACCACCACCCTTACTACTACCCAGGTATCACAAATACACATTTATTCAAAGCTCCATAATTAAACTCATTTATCATAAACATCCTTTTCCATCTCATACCCGGAGCAAGTGGACAATGCCACTGCCTACTACCCGGGGTCACACATCACATTTCAATATTTTTCATTATTATCCATTTAACACATTCATTCATTAATCATATATGCAATTATACTCAGCCATAAACAATAATGGCTTTGCCGTAACCTGGCAATATCTCAGCCATCCGGCTCATGGTTCAATCAAGAACCGGCCATTTATCAATATATAGAGCCCTCTGGCTCATGGTATACACGGTACTTCCACCGTCATCCTCCATATCCCATATAATCATCTTTGATCATCATTGATCATAACTTTCCCCTTGCTTCACTCGCAAGTTACCACATCCCCTAGCTCCTTAAATCATAATCACATATATGATCACTTAATATATCTCAACCAAACCAAACATACCTCATCTACATAATTTCACCCAAAATTACCAAATTCCACACTTCAACTTCTCAAACTTTATTATTCAATAACCAACCTAATCATTCATATATTCATTATCTGAAATTCATCCAATCACTTGTGCCATCATACAATGCACACATCGACTTACCTTTCTTACCTCTTTCCGGCCTCCGGCCCAAAATTCACGGCCTCCGGCCCAATTTTTACAATTTAAATGCATATAGCACAAATCAATACTCATTACCCAGTACATCAAATTCTCAATACACCAAGCATACAAGGCCACACAATTCTCAACCCAATCATTAATTCACATTACATACCAACTATGCATATTAGCACCAACCATTTATACAATCCAAACTTAATCCTAGGGGCATCTAGCCTAGGAATTCTCATCACAACACATGGTACTTAAATGAAACTTAAACCGTACCTCTTGTAGCCAAACCAATTGAGCCTCTTCTTTGGAAGTCTTCACCAACCTTAGCTCCAAGCCTTATCAAAGCTCCTCAAGCAATACCAATCTCCCAATTGTGCACCAACATCACCAAATACACTAACATAACCAATATCACATACATACATCAACCTAGGGCTCATAAAAATGACAAATCACAAGGGTTTGAGCACTTCTTTCCTCAGCCCATATGAAGTAGGGATAGAACTCACTTAAAATCCATGTTGGAGTATCCCTAAATACCCAAAATCACAAGATTTCAACACTAACTACCCAAAAACGTGTAACAGTGGGAAATTTCGAAAACTGGGCAGAGATGAATGAAATACTCACCATAAAACTTAGATAGAATTGTAGAGGATGAGAAGAGCGATGCGTGGCCGCAAACGGCTCGTCAATCGGAGCTCCGTAGCTCAAGTTATGGTGGTTTGAAGATCAAAGAGAGTTAGGTTTTCTCTCTTCTCTTCTCTCTTCTCAATTTCAGCGCCCCAACCCTTCTTTTTAGGGTAAAATGAGCTGAAATGCTCATAACTAATGTTTATATATGTTGGGTCTTCGGCCCACTTAGGCCCGGTTCACTTATTTTTGTCCGTTGGCCCAATTTTGGGCCAAAACCTTTAAGATTAGTGCTCTAAATCGCACTTTAGATATTTTTACCTTCCCTAATTATAATTCCTCATTTATTAATCTTATTTACTCATAATCAATTTCCTCAGCTGTAGTACCAGACAGATCTCAGCTGGTACTGCCGGTCAAAATTTCACTGCGCGCTTTTACGCAAAAAACTATGTTTTCCGACTCGAAAAAATTCACTGAATCCAAATATCATATTTAAATTATCAAATTCCAATTGCCAAATCTTCCAATCATATTCGCTCTTATTTAACTTATTATTTAATTAATTTCGGTTAGACCGGGTATTACATTCTACCCCCCTAACAGAAATTTTCGCCCTCGAAAATTCCATTCATCACTATCCTCTCTCTCTGCCAAGCCAATTACCACTAATCACAGCTCAACTCCAAGCATAACCTCCAAACTTACTTTCTTATTCTCAAACCCTCGAATTTCTACATGACTTGCTGTTATAAAGTCTCTGACTCATCAATCAAAAACCCCTTTCATTTCTAGAAAGCAAATGAGTTTGAAATAACAATTTAACAAAAATCATAAGAATCCGCTTTCCTTTAATAATCTATAAAAGCATTCGAGACACATCTCTTTTGTTAAAGTTACTCATATAAAAAATCATCCTCAAACCATAACCAACGCTCTTTCAAATTTTTGGGGAATAATTTTCAACAGTACCTCTCCAAAAATTGGAGTTTACCACCCGTCACGGTTTCCCTCAAACCAATCTCAGTACCGCATCTGTATTTCAATTTAGTGGCTTTCACATTCGTCTTTCAAAACCAATCATTATAAATCTCAATCTAATTCCAAGGTCACTATGACCAAACATCATGGTACTCATCTCTCAAACACGACAACTTGCACTCTCTCATCATCTAAATCTAATTATGCATCAATGATAATTTCCTCATCTACTTTAGAACCATCAAAGCTCACAGCCGCAATCAATTCCAACTATTTGGGGATTATTACTTGCAGTAACCCACTTAACCCTTCTAGTATTCAAACTTAAGATATTATAGTAAACTTTTACAACTCCTAGTTGTAGCTATCATGTGTTACTGCTTCCGCAAGTTTCTGCTGCTTTATTCTGATCTCTCGCCTAGTACGAGCTCTATTACTTACTTCCTCAAGTACTCAACCACAACTTAGCATGACTAGCATTTCAAATCAAAGTTTCCAAATCCCTCATTTAGGACCATTCCTTATCTATTTAAATCAAAGGAACTAAAAGTCACAGGTTCAATTCGTTTCACCAAAAATCCATAAATCAACCGACTACATAACAAACACAACACATCATTCTCAACAAAAAAAAATTGTTTACATCACAGGCATTTATCCATTTGTATTAAGGCAAATCCTTACTCAGACTATCCGGTTTGCTCCTTAGTCTAATATTAAACTCGACATTCCCAGTTTTACTGTACAGGCGGTATTATAAAATCACGCACTGTCCTTTAAGCTTGATTATTGCAATTACCTCAATCTTACTGTCGCAATCGGCCCGCATCCTGACTCTCTCCTTGTTGGCAATTTCTTGATACATGCCCTGGTAACCCGCACTTGTAACATAAACCTAACCCCAATCGGCACGGCCTATTTGGGTGATGACTCCCACATCTCTGACAGCTCGAAACATCAGAAGCAGCCGCTGCCCGTTTTCCCTTACCATTCCTTTGGGACTCCTCACTCGTCGCAAATTTATTCTGTCTTTGGGAAAAGTGTTGTACGTATCCTCTCTCCTTAAACTCTCGACCCCTTGGTGCGAATCCTTGGTTGTGCTCTCTATGACTTCCTTTCTCTGCAACCCTCCTTTTCACACACTCTTCAGCAATTCTGCTCTTATTCACTAACTCTGAAAAAAGTTCGGATCTCCATTGGTCCCACTGAACTTAAGATGTCACTCCGAAGCCCTCCTTCATACTTAAAGCATTTCCATTCCTCAAAGTCCCCCGGAGCTCCTTGACACATCCGGGAAAACCTGAATAGCTCCTCAAATTTGTCTGTATACTCAGATACGGACATAGCACCTTGCTTTAGCTGCAGTAACTCCAATTCCTTGGCTGTCCTGGCAGAATTCGGAAAGTACTTCTTATAGAATTCCACCTGGAAGGCATCCCAAGTGATAGGATCATTCCCCTGTTGCAGGAGACGTCGAGCCCCTTACCACCAATGCGATGCTTCCCCCGTGAGCAGATAGGTAGCAAATTCAACACACTGCTCTTCAGGCACCAACTGCGCTTGCAGTGCTCGCCCCATGGCCTGAAACCAAGTATCAGCTTCAGTCGGATTGGTGGTTCCCTTGAACTTAGGTGGATTAACCTTTAAGAAGGTTGCCAGTGTCATCGGGCCCTGAGCTTCCCTTCCGCCATTGCCATTATTGTTTATCTGTTGCCCAAGAGCCTCCGCGGTGGCCTGCATAGCAGCAGCCATATTCTCCAACGCCGCCATAAGGTTTACCGGGTTATTCGGGTTGATTTCCGATTCCTGCGTATTAGTACAATCTCTTTCACGTCCCCGACCGGGTCCACGAGGTGCCATCTGGTTCCTATACACACTAAACAATCGATATCAAGTTGATCAGTCTCAATATCGGAAGTATAGTGCTTCAAAGTACCAAAGGTACACTCATGGACTTCATGCTAGTGTATCGGTTAGATACCCTAACTAATACACGCACAGACTTAGAGTATGCATTGAAGCATAAGCAGTTCCATCCCTCAGGCTCACGAGGACGAACTGCTCTGATACCATAATGTAACACCCTAATATTCAAATCCTTATGCTCGAGTCATAAGTCAATGATATTACGGTGGTACGACTCCCAGGTGGATTTTTAATAAATAAATATAGGTAATTCCGAAAGGAGTATTAATCGAGAAGCCTGAAAAGAGTAGAAATAAAATACAGTAAGAAAGTAGTTAACAACAGTATATCCTAATCTCTCCCGAAGGAAACATGAGAGCCTCTATAGGCAAATTCAAAAGAGTACAATACATAATATAATCTTTCCAAAACAAAGGTGGAGAGATTCTAAGCAAAACACAAAGTAGAGAAAATAAAGATCTTCGCCGTCTCTCAGACGACCCACAACTCACTTCTGAGCACCTGGACCTGTATCTGAAAAACAAGAGATATATACGGAATGAGAACACCAAGCCCATGGGTTCCCAGTACGGTAAAAGTGCCAAATAAATTCAATGTACTGCAATAAAAACTCACTAAGCATCCTAAACTTCTTCACCAATCATTCATCCTAGGTTCTCGCTAATCCATGAATAGGCAACTGTCATAAGGGAGTGCTAAATTTAAATCATGTTTCACATGTTTCCCAACTCGCTGACTCTTCCACGAATCAGACTCAGAATCATAAGCAAAACCATCACCAGTTGTTCTGCCTCAGCAATTCTATATCAACACATCATACACTCGCCTAGAGCTAGTGAAACCACATCACTGCATCTACCCAGGGAGCTCCAATTATCTCATTCAATAATCATCATCATGCAATCGCATCATCAATTCATCTCATCAAGAACAGCACTCAAAATCCACTGACACCAGCATGAGGGACCTCTCAGTTGTACAAACACAAGCAATACAGGCAAGTAATGCACAAATATGGTACAGGTAGAACAAGTAGCACATAGTCAGGTAACATGGCATATATAATGTAGAAATCCAAAACAATAGGCAAACCCAAATAATTCAAACATATGCAAATGATGAATGCCTGCCCTATGGCTGATGATATCATCTGTCGGTTATATAGCCAACCCGACATGTCCTGGTAGCTAACCATTGGACAGAAACACCCATTGCGGAGCAAGTAGGTTTGAGCTACAACCCCCTTGCTACTACCCGCTCAACCCAGAGCCAGTGGAATAACCACTACTACGGCTACTACCCAGGCGGGTGTTTAACAGCTCAACCTGGAGCGAGTGGATCCACCACTACTGCCGCTACTACCCAGGCGTCACAATCTCTGACCTGGAGCAAGTGGGACGAACCACAACCCTTGCTACTCCCAGGATCTCAAAACATATATTTGTTCAGTTTAAAAGCAATCATTATTGTTATCAAATCTCAAACATTAACCTGGAGCAAGCGGGATGAACCACCACCCTTACTACTACCCAGGTATCATAAATACACATTTATTCAAAGCTCCATAATTAAACTCATTTATCATAAACATCCTTTTTCGTCTCATACCCGGAGCAAGTGGACAACGCCACTGCCTACTACCCGGGGTCACACATCACATTTTAATATTTTTCATTATTATCCATTTAACACATTCATTCATTAATCATATATGCAATTATACTCAGCCATAAACAATAATGGCTTTGCCATAACCTGGCAATATCTCAGCCATCCGGCTCATGGTTCAATCAAAAACCGGCCATTTATCAATAAATATAGCCCTCCGGCTCATGGTCATCCTCCATATCCCATATAATCATCTTTGATCATCATTGATCATAACTTTCCCCTTGCTTCACTCGCAAGTTACCACATCCCCTAGCTCCTTTCTCATTGCTAGGCATATCATAATGATTTAATACATAAGGGGTGAGATCGGAGGCTTAGACGTATGAGATTTGGCTTTTAAAACTCAAAAACCAACTTTGGCATGAAAACAGGGCCACACGTACGCGCACTCCACGCGCACGCGTGGATGGCCACAAAACTCATCGACGCGCAAGCGTCATACACGCAGACGCGCGGGTTGAAAAATAGCCAAACGACGCGCACGCGTCAGCTGCGCGTACGCGCGGATACATTTGTGTCTCAGGCACAAAATTGGCACAACTCTCAGGAAAATGGCTGGGCATTTGGTGCAGTGCATCGACGCGTCCGCGCACACTACGCGCACGCGTGGATGGTGCTTTCTCAAAGAACGGCGCGTACGCACCAAGTGCGCCTACGCGGGGAGGGTCATTCTGCTAAAAATTTTCTAAGTTACAAGCTGCAGAATTTACAGATTCAACCCCCAATCTTCTGACGGACATAACTCTCTCATTTTAAATCGTTTTTCACCCGTTCTTCGAACGGCATGGACATCCCGGATCCAATTTCATTTCTAAACAAATTTGGCACAAAACAGAGATCCGTAGTCCAAGTTATGTCCCGTCAAAATATGCCCAAAAACCATATTTTCATACAAAACCACAAGGTGCCATTTTCAAAATAAGCCATTTTCAACCATTTTCCAACTCAACCAAAACATGCCAATTTCAACCCTTTTTGAAATCAATCAAAGTGTACTAAAATCAACATCAAGCCATCCTCAACTCACATATTGACACTTTACCAAAATTCCCAAACCACATCCAACCATTTTAACACTTCTCAATCAAATGGCTAAAGGACAAACACAATATCATGTCATACATCCTTCCTCATCCCAATTTCCAATAATACCATTTCCAATCAACCATCATTTTACACAATCAATATCATACTCAATATCACGTGGTTTCACCCACAAATCAACCTTAATCATTCCCCAAGCATATATCACAACATACATATCTCTAATGCATCATAATACCATCAAGGCATCAATAATTATAATCACATATATGATCACTTAATATATCTCAACCGAACTAAACATACCTCATCTAGATAATTTCACCCAAAATTACCAAATTCCACACTTCAACTTCTCAAACTTTATTATTCAATAACCAACCTAATCATTCATATATTCATTATCTGAAATTCATCCAATCACTTGTGCNNNGCCACACAATTCTCAACCCAATCATTAATTCACATTACATACCAACTATGCATATTAGCACCAACCATTTACACAATCCAAACTTAATCCTAGGGGCATCTAGCCTAGGAATTCTCATCACAACACACAGTACTTAAATGAAACTTAAACCGTACCTCTTGTAGCCAAACCAATTGAGCCTCTTCTTTGGAAGTCTTCACCAACCTTAGCTCCAAGCCTTACCAAAGCTCCTCAAGCAATACCAATCTCCCAATTGTGCACCAACATCACCAAATACACTAACATAACCAATATCACATACATACATCAACCTAGGGCTCATAAAAATGACAAATCACAAGGGTTTGAGAACTTCTTACCTCAGTCCATATGAAGTAGGGATAGAACTCACTTAAAATCCATGTTGGAGTATCCCTAAATACCCAAAATCACAGGATTTCAACACTAACTACCCAAAAACGTGTAACAGTGGGGAATTTCGAAAACTGGGCAGAGATGAATGAAATACTCACCACAAAACTTAGATAGAATTGTAGATGATGAGAAGAGCGACGCGTGACCGCAAACGGCTCGTCAATCGGAGCTCCGTAGCTCAAGTTATGGTGGTTTGAAGATCCAAGAGAGTTAGGTTTTCTCTCTTCTTTTCTCTCTTCTCAATTTCAGCGCCCCAACCCTTCTTTTTAGGGTAAAATGAGCTGAAATGCTCATAACTAATGTTTATATATGTTGGGTCTTGGTCCCACTTAGGCCCGGTTCACTTATTTTTGCCCGTTGGCCCAATTTTG
Organism: Arachis ipaensis; assembly: GCF_000816755.2. Classification (NCBI taxonomy): domain Eukaryota; kingdom Viridiplantae; phylum Streptophyta; class Magnoliopsida; order Fabales; family Fabaceae; genus Arachis; species Arachis ipaensis. The sequence goes on along the minus strand of NC_029788.2, from coordinate 39,420,981 downwards.
GGCCAAAACCTTTAAGATTAGTGCTCTAAATCGCACTTTAGATATTTCTACCTTCCCTAATTATAATTCCTTATTTCTTAATCTTATTTACTCATAATCAATTTTCTCAGCTGTAGTACCAGACAGATCTCAGCTGGTACTGCCGGTCAAAATTCCACTGCGCGCTTTTACGCAGAAAACTATGTTTTCCGACTCGGAAAAATTCACTGAATCCAAATATCATATTTAAATTATCAAATTTCAATTGCCAAATCTTTCAACCATATTCGCTCTTATTTAACTTATTATTTAATTAATTTCGGTTAGACCGGGTATTACAATAGGTGTGTAAGTTCTAGGATGCATGCGATCTAGAACACACACTAGCATAAAGAGAACTATGTCACAATTACATAAAAAAAAAGAACATGCACTTCACTCATCCTAATGTACTTGAGATTCTCTAAACTTGTAGGCTAAGAAACCAAACAAGCAATAAAGAAGCACAAAAACATTCAAGCCAAAGGTCAAGCAATTGTGAAATTGGATAATGAATGGACATTGATTGATGTGTAAGTTAACTTAGTGAACAAAATGGTATATGAAACTTACACAACAATCAATGATACATATTGAAGTTGTTGCAACACTTAAGTGACATAGAGGTGGAACACATGAGTGCTATGGAACTTAGAGAAAAGAATATAGAAGTGAAAATCAATCACATAGCAAGCATTGTCCACAAAGCTTAGAAAGCTCAAAAATATGTCACTTAGGTAAGCTTTCGATCCGATTTCACAATTCCCAAAATCTTAATGCATGAAATAGGTGAGGTAAATAAGGCTCAATCATGAATAAGCAACACCTAAAAAAAATGCATTGACAATGTACAATTGCCTAACAATAGATGATGAATGCATGGTGGTCAAAACATGTGATTCAAAGAGTTAAAATGCATGAAGGCAATGTAACATGTACTTGGTATTCAAAAGCATTAAGCATGAGAAGTTCCAAACCAAGTCACCAAATATAACCTTAACAAAGAAATCCAACAATGACAATTAACAACATGATGTTAAACTAACATCCTATTAGTAATAAGCAGCAGTAAACAGTAAACAAGATTAGTAATCCAACATTCATAATGAAAAATAAAAATTAAACAAAAATTAAACTAACTAACTAACTAAAAGAAATGGTGTTATATGGTGTTTGGTAGTGTTGGATGATGTTTGAAGGGTGAAGAGAGAAGAAGGAAAGAAATGGAAAGAAGAGAAGAAAAGAAGATGGTTGATGCAGGGCAGCCCACGCATACGCGCCAGTGACGCTTGCGCGTTGAGTGGTGAAATGGGCGCGATGCGTACGCACGAGGCACGCGTGCATGTTGACGGGTTATTTTGAGAGCGACGAGTACGTGTGAGGTGCGCATATGCGTGACTTAGCTTGCGCGTTTTGCACAGTGCACGCGCTGTTCGCGTGACTCTCGGGAAAATGGCTGGGAAGTGGGAATATGCAATCCACGCGGGCGCGTGCGCGTGGATGGTCAAGAATACTTGGGTCACGCGTACGCGTGGAGTGCACGTATGCGTAGATGGTGTCTGTTTTTCAAAATTTTTCCATGTTTTGCACCAAACCAGGCATTCCAAACCTCCAAACAACTACCAAAACATCATAAAACCTTATTTAACCTACTAGACTCCCAAATAAAACTAACTAACTAAATAAAACATGAAATTAAACCTAAATTAGCAATATTTACAAAAGAGAAAAGGGAAAATGAAAAGAATTTACCATGGTGGGGTGTCTCCCTACCTAGCACTTTTGTTTATTGTCCTTAAGTTGGACTTATGGGGAGCTCCTCATCAAGGTGGCTTGTGCTTGAATCCATCCTTGAACATCCACCAATGCTTGGACTTCCATTGTGCTTCATCATTCAAAGTTAATAACTCCAAGCTTTGATGGAATTCTTCACAAACCATAGGCTCCTAAAGTTGATCCTTCTCTTGTAAGCCGGGATCCCATACTTTGTTTTCACACCCGTCTTCAATTTGATCATGGTGATCCTCTCCGGGTGGTAGAAAAGCCAAATTCTCATGAAGGCACCAAACGATCCTCCTAGACCCATTCAATTGAGCACTACACCAATCCATGCTCCTCAATTTTGAGCCTCCAACCATAATGAGCCTAGATTTACAATGCCAACCATTAAACATTCTCCTCTTACGCTTAATTTCACAAAGCGCCCTAAGTTGGCCATCCGTTTCAAGCAAACCAAGTTCAAGTGGGATAATAAAGCTAAGAGTTAGAAGTTTTATCCACTCAAATGAAGGATTTGATGATAACCTAGGTGGAGGAGTTCCCAACTGTCTTGACAAATCACGCTCCACTCCCATCCATCCTCTTCTAGAGGCTTCCACCACTTGGCAAGGCTCTTCAAGCTCTACCTCTTGCCAAGCTTCCTCAAATTCACATTCTTCTTCACCAAATTCTTCTATCTCTTCCCCATCACTCAAATCATAAATAGGAGGTTTAGTAAAATCTACCTCCTCATCGATTCCAAGCATAGTGGGGAAGGACTCATCAAGCTCAAAAGGATCATATGTTGATGCGGAATCATCATAGATAGGAGGGCTTGCTGCTTGTACCACTTCTCCCAATTTTCCAATCACATTATGCCTTGGAGATTGTTCACTCTCCTCCTCAACACCGATTTTGCACTTCATGGAAGAAGGTTCCTCCACTTGAAATTCCTTTATGTACTCAACATATCCTAAATATCCAACCACTACTTCCTCTTGTTCAATAATCTCTACCTCCTCCTCTTGTTGCATTTCTTGCTTTAACTCCTCTTCTTCACCTTGGAGTTCCAAAATCACTCCCTCACTAAGCTCCTTGATTACTTCTGCACATTCAACAATGGGAGTGCCTTGATCACATAGGCTTAGGCGGGATGAGACCATATTGCTAACGGCTTCCGCTATGATAGCCATCTTGGCTTCTAGCTCCTTAAATTCCATTTCTGTCCCCTCTTGTTGCCTTAGGATATGAGATTCAAGATCTCTTAGTTCTTGTGTGAGGGCTTCATCGGAGGGCGGTGATGAAAGAGAGGGTTCATTGTTTGAGGGAAAGGTATTGTAGTTGGAAGGTGGTTCATATTGGTGAAAGTCTTGAGGTGGTATGTATGGAATTTGTGGTTCTTTGGAGTATTGGTGTTGGAATGGTGGTGGCTCTAGATATGGTTCATATGGTGGTTAGTATGGTGTGTATGAGTTAAGATCATGTAGAGGTGAATGGTGGTATGAGGCTTGTGAGTATGTGGTGCACGAATTGTGAATCACACTTTTCACAACGCGTACCACTAACCAGCAAGTGCACTGGATCGTCCAAGTAATACCTTACGTGAGTAAGGGTCGAATCCCACGGAGATTGTTGGTTTGAAGCAGTCTATGGTTATCTTGTAAATCTTAGTCAGGAAGTCAATTATGTTTATCAGTTGAATTTCGAATAACCAAGAGAACATAAATTAAAGGTTACTTGTTGTGCAGTAATAGAGAATATGTTGGAGTTTTTGGAGATGCTTTGTCTTCTGAATTTCTGTTTTCCTCTGTCTTCTGATTCACGCACGCACGTCATTGCTTGTCCTCAAGCAACTAGATAAATAAAATAGAAGACTAATAGGTTGAGAAGCAATAATATCTCAGATTTTTTGATTGAAGCTCAGATTCTAATTAGATGAGCGGGACTAGTAGCTTTTTGCTTCTGAACAGTTTTGGCATCTCACTTTATCCATCGAAGCTCAGAGTGATTGGCATCTATAGGAACTCAGAATTCAGATAGTGTTATTGATTCTCTTAGTTCAGTGTGATGATTCTTGAACACAACTATTTTATGAGTCTTGGCCGTGGCCCTAAGCACTTTGTTTTCCAGTATTACCAC
>NC_029788.2:39414302-39416961 GCF_000816755.2 Arachis ipaensis | reverse complement strand
TTCAAAAGATCTACTATTTTATTCATGTTTAATGATGATGAGAAAAGTAAACTATAGCTTAATTGGAGATAAAATCAAATAGATACTAATTACTATTATATGACTTCTAAGGTAAACTTTTATAAGGACACTGTCACAGAGTTAAGGCAGAAATTGGAAATTAACAACCTTTATTCTGGGGGCACGGGGGTTCCTCTGATCCTTGGGGTGCTTGTTCCTACAAGAGAAGACTTTTGGCGCTTCAGTTCCCTTAAGTCACGCCCCTGCTCCTCTTGTTCTTTAAACATATAGGTCAGCATTTGACTGTGTTCCTTCTGTTCTTTTATTATTTGCTCCATAGCTTCCCGTATCTTGGTGACGGACGTCTCAAGATATTCCCAGTATTCAGCTTGAAGGATCTCTGGGAGGAATTCCTGTGCTCTCTTCTTGATGGGATCCTCCTGTGCTTGTTGTCTCTCCATTGATGCTTTGGTGATTGACTTTTCAATTAGGATATATTCAGTTATTCCCATCCTTACTCCAGCGTCCTTGCAGAGCAGAGAAATCACGCTTGGATAAGCCAACCTGGCCTCTTTTGAATTTTTGTTAGCAATCTTGTAGAGTTCAGTGGAAATCAGCTGATGAACCTCCACTTCCTTCCCCATCATGATGCAATGAATCATCACTGCTCTTTTGACTGTGACTTCAGATCGGTTGCTAGTGGGCAACAGAGAACGCCCAATGAAGTCCAGCCATCCTCTGGCGGCTGGTTTGAGATCCTCTCTCTTGAGTTGATTTGGGACACCCTTTGTGTTGGTGGTCCACCTGGCTCCAGGGATACATATGTCCTCTGGAATCTTATCCAGGTCAATGTCTGCTCTCATCATCCTCCTGTTGAAGGAGTCTGGATCATCCTTTAGCTGAGGTAGCTTTAAGATTTTCCTGATCTTGTCAGGGGTAGTATGAACAATCTTCCCTCTGACCATGGTCCGAAATTCATAGAAGGCAGTTCCAGATAGTTTTTGCTTGTCAGTCTGCCACATATTAGCATAAAACTCCTGGACCATGTTCCTTCCTACTTTCGTTTCAGGATTAGCTAGGACTTCCCAGTTCCTGATTTGAATTTGCTCCTGGATCTCCGGATATTCATCTTCTTTCAGATCGAATCTAACTTCCGGGATCACTGATCTCAGACCCATTACTTTAAGATAATGGTCTGAATGTTCTTTAGATAAGAACTTCCCTTGATTCCAAAGTAGTTTTGGAACGCTTTCTTTCTTGCCTCTTGGAGTGGGTTGTTTTCCTTTAGGAGCCATGATCTTAGTAATCTCGGATAAACACACCAAACTTAGAGGTTTGCTTGTCCTCAAGCAAAAGAAAAGAAAGGAGAGGGATAGAAGGAGAGCTAGGTGCAATTGTTGATGGAGGAGGAGGGAGGCCGAACCCAAATTTAAAGGGATGGGGGGTGGGTTTTCGAAAAATTGGAAAAGATAAGATAAAAAGATTGAGTTGAAAAAGATAAGATAGAAGATATAGTTTAATTTTGAAAAGATATGATAGATTTTTGAAAAAGATAAATCTGAATTTTGAAAAAGATAATATGGAGGTTTGAAAAAGATATGGATTAGTTGAAAAGATTTTAGAGTGAAAAAGATAGATTTGTTTTCAGAAAAGATTTGAAAAGAGTTGGATTGAATTTGGAAAGATGGTTTTTTAGAAATTAAGGATTTTAGAAATCAGGGTTCTTGATGTGTTTATGTAAAAATCATGCATTGAAGCATAAAATTTGAAATTAAAATGGAAATACATGTGGGAAAAATGAATTTGGCTCCTCCTTGTCTTCCTGGCGTTTGAACGCCCAAACACTGCCTGTTTTGGGCGTTCAGCGCCCAATTGCTGCTCTCCTGGGCGTTCAACGCCCAGCTGCTGCCATTACTGGCGTTCAACGCCCAGTGGGTGCCCCATGCTGGCGTTGAACGCCCAGCTGCTATCATCACTGGCGTTCAACGCCCAGTGGATGCCCATTTTGGGCGTTGAACGCCCAAAATGCTCTTTTACTGGCATTTTCTTGCCAGTGAGATCTTTTTCTCTGTTTTGTGTGCCGAGGTCTTCTGTAAATGATTATTTACCCTGTTGTCAATGAACTCTATATAAACAAATAAAAATAAAAATAGAAATAGGGCAAAATGCTCAGAGGATTGTTGCCCCATGGCTGGGTTGCCTCCCAGCAAGCGCTTCTTTATTGTCTCTAGCTGGACCTTGCTGAGCTTTTAATCTAGCTTCAGCCTTGAGCATTCTTGCTCAATGTTGCCTTCAAGATAATGCTTGATTCTCTGTCCATTGACAATGAACTTCTTATCAGAATCAATATCTTGAAGCTCCACATAACCATATGGTGACACACTTGTAATCACGTATGGTCCCCTCCACCGGGATTTCAGTTTCCCGGGGAATAGCCTGAGTCTAGAGTTAAACAACAGAACCTTCTGTCCTGGTTCAAAGATTCTAGATGACAGCTTTCTGTCATGCCATTTTTTTTATTTTTCTTTATAAAGCTTGGCATTTTCGAAAGCTGTGAATCTGAATTCCTCTAGCTCATTTAGCTGGAGCAATAGTTTTTCTCCTGCTAATTTGGCATCAAAGTTTAGGAATCTGGTTGCCCAGTAGACCTTATATTCCA
>NC_029788.2:39402517-39413423 GCF_000816755.2 Arachis ipaensis | reverse complement strand
TTCTTTTCGAAGTTTTTGAGGATAAGGTATCTTGGCTTTATATTCCTCAACCTTAGTGGTTAAAGAAGCCTTTTTAGAGGGGTTGTTATGAGCTGAGGATTCAACTCAAAGCTACTAACTCCAATGGAGGGTATGCAGATGCTACTCCCATATGAAGCAGTAGAGGGGTTAGAATATAACCCCAGAGTCCTCCTGGACTGTTCATTTCCACTTATGTCCATGATGGATAAAGGAATATAACTTGGATTGATTTACCTTTTTATTTATTTTATTTTATTTATTAAAATTTTTTTTTTAAAATGATTTTCGAAAAAGATGCTTTAAAAATAGAGGGAAAAGATATTTTTGGATGTTTAAGGGAAAAGGGAGAAACAAAAAGATAGCGCAGGATTTAAAATTTTTAGATCTAATGCTCCTTATTTTTCAAAAATTTTTGGAGGGAAAACACCAAGGAACACCAAACTTAAAAATTTTAAGATCAAGACACAAGAAAGACTCAAGAACACTAGGGAAGAACACCAAACTTAAAATTTTTTAGAAAACCAAAAGAAATTTTCGAAATTTTTTTTTTTTTTGAAAAATCAACAAGAAAACACCAAACTTAAAGTTTGGCACAGGATTTTAAAAAAAATTATTTTTGAAAAAGATTTTAAAAATATGATAGCCAATTACCATGAACATAAACACCACGTTCTAACTAATTGAGCTATAAATTTAAAGTGTTTTAACAAGGGATAAATAATAAAAGACTCTAAACTAAAAAGAAAAATTTTTCCTAATCTAAGCAACAAAATAAACCGTTAGTTGTCCAAACACGAACAATCCACGGCAACGGCGCCAAAAACTTGGTGCACGAATTGTGAATCACACTTTTCACAACGCGTACCACTAACCAGCAAGTGCACTGGGTCGTCCAAGTAATACCTTATGTGAGTAAGGGTTGAATCCCACGGAGATTGTTGGTTTGAAGCAGTCTATGGTTATCTTGTAAATCTTAGTCAGGAAGTCAATTATGTTTATCAGTTGAATTTCGAATAACCAAGAGAACATAAATTAAAGGTTACTTGTTGTGCAGTAATAGAGAATATGTTGGAGTTTTTGGAGATGCTTTGTCTTCTGAATTTCTGTTTTCCTCTGTCTTCTGATTCACGCACGCACGTCCTCCTATGGCAAGCCGTGTATTCAAGTTCTGTAACTCCAGAAAATCCACTTTGAGTGCAGGGATGTCAGAATCCAACAGCATCAGCAGTCCTTTTTCAGCCTGAATCAGATTTTTGCTCAGCTCCTTCAATTTCAGCCAGAAAAATACCTGAAATTACAGAAAAACACACAACTCATAGTAAAGTCCAGAAATATGAATTTTTCCTAAAAACTAATGAAAATAGACTAAAAACCAACTAAAACATACTCAAAACTATATGAAATTAACCCCAAAAAGCGTATAAAATATCCGCTCATCAGTATGGTGGAGGGCTATATTGAGGAGGGGGTTCATATGTATGTGATGGTTATGGTTGACAATCACAATAAGGGTCATCACACATATTAGATTGGTATGCATAAGGATTAGGATTATACCCATAAGAATCCGAAGAGTAGTCATGTTGGGGTGGCGCTTGAACAGCTCGAATGGCATAAAATGCCTTTTGGTCCTTGCGCATCTCCGTGAGGAGAGTAGTCATATCCCCAATCACTCTTGCCAAATTCGATTCGGAAGGAGGTTGTTGCCAAGAAGGTTGTCCATAAGCTTGGGGCTCCTCCCACCTTTGATTTTCAAATCCTTGATGTACATCCTCATTGAAGCTTTCATTTCCTACAACATAGTTTGAACCACACTCATAGCCAAAGTGATGATAGTTCATGGTGATAAGAGAAAACAAAAATAAATTCTAACAAGAAACAAAGAAAACAAAATCCTACAACTAGCAAAAACCAACAAACAAACCAAAAATCAAGCTATTCACAATATATACAATAGCCAATAACATAGCACCATTGCAATTCCCTGGCAACAGTGCCATTTTGATAATGAGAATTGTCGTGTCAGTCTGGAATTTCTCTCATAGAAATAAGAACTTCGTTGTAAGCATAGCTCCAAACCAACAAACAATTCTCACATAAAAAATTTGAGTTGTCACGAGTAACAAACCCCAAATAAGAATTAACCGAAGTATTTAAACTCTGGGTCGTCTCACAAGGAATTGTAATGAAGTGGTCAATTATTGGCTATGAAGATGCAAAGGGGGTTTTGATTGATAAAAGGGGCAAGAAATTAAACGACAAGAAAAGTAAATCAAGCAAGTAAAGAAATCAATTAATAAAGAGAGAGACATTCATGGCAAGGGTTGACAATATAGGCTTTCTATCCTAGTCACTAATAATAATAATTAACAAGAATTTATCCTATTTCGTAATCTCCAAAGTTGGAAGAAGGTGTAAGTTATCTTCCATAAGAGAAAGTCAAACAAGACTAGCTAATCTCAATCCAAAAGTCCTAATCAACTCATTAATTGAATTAGCAAGAGATTAGAGTCAATGGAAGTTATATTAACTAACAATTCTAGATCACCAACATGAGTTAGGTATTCATGACTCAAGATTGTCTAATTACTCTTTCCAAGCCAAGAATGCTCAAAATCTACTCTAAGGCCCAACCAAGCATTTTGTCAAACACTTGGTGGGTATAAAAGGAAAGCATGGTAAATGACAAGAAATATTAAATCTACCAACTACCAATTGCAAGGAAAGTAAAATCAACAACTCAATTCAACAATAAAAGAAACATCAAACATCGATTGCATTAATAGAAAATCCTAAATCCAACAAGAGTGCATGAACATAAAAGAAGCATAAAAGTAAAATTAACACTACAAACCATGAGAATGAAAGAGTAGAAACAAGGAATCATAAAGGAAACAAGATGAAAACATGAAAATTGACCTAGATTTAAGATGGAAATAACCTAGGAACCCTAATTCTAGAGAGAAGAGGAAACTTCTCTCTCTAGAAACTAAACTACATGATGTTAAGCTACAAACAATTGCTCCCCCCTCTTGCTCAATCTTCAATTCTGCATCAAATACCCTCAGAAACAAGTTGGAATTGGGCCTGGGCAGCTCAGAAATCGCCCCCAGCGATTTGCCTTTAAGTGAGTCACGTGCGAGCATCGACGCGTACGCGTGCGCGTCGCTTGGCAATTTTCTCATTCACGCGTACGTGTCATGTGCGCGTACGCGTCGCCATGCAACTTCACTATCCACGCATGTGCGGCTGCTGCGCGTGCGCATGGATTGACTTACTCTAAATCTTTGTTTCTTCATGTATTCTCCACTTTGTATGCTTTTCTCCTCATTTCTTCCATCCGATACTTGCCTTATGAACCTGAAATCACTCAACAAACACATCAAGGCATCTAATGGAATTAAAGTGAATTAAAATCACCAATTTAAGGGCCTAAAAAGCATGTTTAGATACTTAAGCACAAATTAAGGTGGAATTACAAAACCATGCTATTTCATTGAATAAATGTGGGAAAATGTGAAAAATCCCCTAAAATAAGCACAAGATAAACCACAAAATTAGAGTTTATCACTCTTCCACGTTGAACTTGGCAGAAAGCTCCCCGGGAAGCACACGCCACATCCCACGCTGAACTTGGAAAAAGCCAAGTTCATCGTGGACTCAAAGGGACACGCTAAAAACCACACTGCCTTCTCCATGCTGAACTTGGAAAAAGCCAAGTTCAGCGTGGATCCTTAATATCAAAGTGGTCCACAGGCTTCCATACAAGCTGCGCATGATGACAAATTAATTTTGATTAAATTTGTATTTTATTTTAAAATAGGAAAAGATATTATTTTAGTTTTAGGAAATATATTTTACATTAATTAGGATTAGATATAAAAGGGAAAAGAATCAGTCCTTCGGGCTTTCTCTTCTCTCCTACCTCATTTCGCAATTTACAGTTTTACGAATCCTAGTTTTTCTCTCTGAACCATGAGCAGCTAAACCTTCACTGTTAAGGTTAGGAGCTCTGTCTATTATATGAATTGATACTATTATTTTTCTATTTTAATTTATGTACTAATTTATAATTCAAGAATTGTTTTCGTTCTTTATCTTATGAATTTGGGTGGAACGAAAGTATGACCCTTGTTCTAATTGAGTTCTTGTATAACTTGGAAAAGCTCTTTACTTGAACAACAGCTTGAAAATAATTTCTCTTAAATTTCTAATTATCTGGACTTAACGGGATACGTGACATATAATCATCTTATATTTGGGTAATTAGGATTTCTGTGGCATATAAACTAGAATTGAACTTCACCCTCTAATTGGAATTAAGTGACCAAGGAATTTGCGGTTGATGAATTTTAAAGGAGACTAAAAAAGTCTAAAGAATTAGAGTTTAGTCACATATAGTTTGCCATAAATTGAATCTTGCATGATTAAAATAGTTAGTAAGAAAAGTCAATCCGGAAAATAGATACTTCTGAAGCTTTAACTGTTTCTCCATACATATTTCACAACCTGTTTACTGCTTGCTTTATTAATTTTCTGAATTTACTATTAATGCGTTTGAACTCTTAAAACATCATTTTCTGCTTGTCTAACTAAGTAAATTAATCAACCATTGTTGCTTAGTCCATCAATCCTCGTGGGATCGACCCTCATTCACTTGAGGTACTACTTGGTACGACCCGGTGCACTTGTCGGTTAGTTTGTAGTTATAAATTCTGCACCAAGTTTCTGGCGCCGTTGCCAGAGATTGACTGTGATTAATAACTAGTCGTTGTTTGATTGCTTAGATTAGATAATTTTTCCTTTAATTATATTTTTTTAGTATTATTAATTTTTATTTTCTATTTCTTTTTTCTTTACGTTTTTGTTGTTTTCATCTTTTTTTTTAATTCCCTTTTACATTCTTTTTATTTCAAATTTACGTTTTTGTTTTATTTTGTTTTATTTTTTTTTTACGTTATTGTTCTTTCTTTTAATTTCTGTTTTTTTTATTTTATTAGTTCCATTTGATTTTTGTCTTTAATTTTCAAAAATTTGCATCATATATTTGTTTTTCTTTAATTTCTGAAATTAAGTTTGGTGTTACCTAGTCAATTCTATTTTAATTTTTCTATTTAAGTTTTCTTTTTATATTTCAAATTTTTAGCTTAAATTTCGTGATAATTTTCGAAAAATTCCTAGAGTTAATTGTTTAGTATTTTTATTTTTTTCTTTACACAGGTTACCTCATTGGGAATTCTCTATACTCTGACATAGAGAGTTCCATCTTTTCTTATTTTTTGTCTGTTTATGAGCAGGAACAAAGACAAGAAACCTTTGTTAGACTTTGATCCTGAACCTGAAAGGACTTTTAGGCGGCGTTTACAACAAGCAAGACTGTACAAGGATGCAGGGTCCAATATGGATCATAATAATGCTATTAATGCCAATGTGGCAAATCCAATTGGGAATGAACAACCTAGAAGAGTACTTGGCTCTTACACTGCTCCTAATACATATCTTTATGGCAAAAGTATTATGGTGCCTCCTATAGCTGCAAACAACTTTGAACTGAAGCCACAGCTAGTTACTCTTGTGAAATAGAATTGTCAATATCATGGACTCCCTCAGGAAGATCCAAATCAGTTTATTTCTGATTTTTTGCAGATTTGTGACACTATGAAGACCAATGGAGTGAATCATGAGGTATACAAACTCATGCTCTTCCTGTTTGCTGTGAGGGACAGAGCAAAACTGTGGTTAGACTCTCAACCCAAGGAGAGTCTTGATACTTGGGACAAGGTTGTCACTGGATTTTTGACTAAATTTTTTCCACCTCAAAAGCTTACTAAGCTAAGAGTGGAGGTTCAGACTTTTAGACAGAAAGATGGCGATACCCTTTATGAAGCTTGGGAGAGATTCAAGCTACTGACTAGGCAATGCCTTCCAGATATGTTCTCTAGATGGACTCAGCTGGATATCTTTTATGAGGGCTTATGTGAAATGTCCAAGATGCGCTTGGATAATTCTGCAGGTGGTTTTTTGCACATGAAGAAGACACCAGAGGATACTATTGAGCTTATTGAGTTGGTTGCTAACAACCAATACTTATATTCCTCCAATAGGAATCCTTTGCACTCTGAGACCTCTCAAAAGAGAGGTGTTTTGGAAGTGGAAGCTGTTGATGCTCTTCTTGCTCAAAACAAGCTTTTGTCTCAGCAATTAAATCTAATTACTCAACGGTTGAGTGGAATGCAAGTTTCAGCTGTCAACACTCAGAATGCACCCCAAGAAGCCTCTTATGACATGACAGGTAATTTTATGCAAAATGAAAATTATGATTATGCTCAATTTTCTTCTGAACAAGTTAATTACATGGGGAGTGCTCCTAAAAATCCCAATAATGATCCCTATTCTAAGACCTACAATCAGAAGTGGAGAAATCACCTAAATTTTGGGTGGAGAGAGCAACCTCAGAGGCCACAGAATTTTAATAATAATTCTCAGGGTGGTTTTCAATATAATAATTTTAATAACCACCAGTTTCAGTCATCTCACCAAGAAACTTCTCAGCCCCAGCAAAACAATGATTTGGAAGCAATATTGGCAAGTTTTAGATAGGAAACCAGAGTATCAATCAAGAACTTGGAGATTCAGATGGGTCAATTAGCCACAAAAGTTAATGAAATTGATCAGAGGACCACTAATAGCCTTCCTGGTAACACAATTCCAAATCCAAGAAAGGAATGCAAGTGTATCACCTTGATAAGTGGACAAGTGGCAAGTATGGAAGCACAAGTTAATGAGGAGCCAGTTGAAAAGGAAGCTCCAGAGGAGAAGAATGAAGAAGTATAGCACGCCCCTCCAAAGCGTGCAGACAACCCATTCCCAGACTCTCTTGACACTTATCCTACATTGCCAAAGGCTCCTGAGTACAAGCCTAAAATGCCATATCCTCAGAGACTTCAAAAGGAGACCAAAGACAAACAGTTTTTAAAGTTCTTGGAAGTCTTCAGAAAGTTGCAAATCAATATTCCTTTTACTAAGGTTTTGGAGCAAATTCCTCTCTATGTCAAATTTATTGTTGTCAAAGAAGAAGATTCAGAATAAAGGAAGATGCCAGATCCAGAGAGCTTTCAAGTTCCATTCACCATTGGGAGCACAACCTTTGAGAAAGCGTTATGTGATCTGGGAGCAAGCATCAATTTAATGCCCTTGTCTGTGATGAAGAAGCTGCAAATCCAAGAGGCACAACCCACAAGGATAGCATTACAGATGGCAGACAAATCTATAAAGCCTGCATATAGATTATTGGAAAATATCTTGGTCAAAGTGGGTAAGTTCTTTCTCCCAGTAGAGTTTGTGATTCTTGATACAGGGGAGGATAAGAATGCCTCTATAATCCTAGGAAGACCTTTCCTAGCCACTAGAAGAGCTCTAATTGATGTAGAAGTGGGTGAATTAGTGCTTAGAGTGCATGATGAGCAACTAGTCTTTCATGTATTCGAGGATGTACATTCACCAGGTGAAGGAGAGAGGTGCATGCAGACTGAGCTTATTGATTCAACCCTTCAAAAATCCCTGATGATCCCAGGGAAGCACACGCCACATCCCACGCTGAACTTGGGAAAAGCCAAGTTCAGCGTGGACTCAAAGGGACACACTAAAAACCACACTGCCTTCTCCACGCTGAACTTGGGAAAAGCCAAGTTCAGCATGGATCCTCAATATCAAAGTGGTCCCCAGGCTTCCATACAAGCTGCGCATGAAGACAAATTAATTTTGATTAAATTTGTATTTTATTTTAAAATAGGAAAAGATATTATTTTAGTTTTAGGAAATATATTTTACATTAATTAGGATTAGATATAAAAGGGAAAAGAATCGGTCCTTCGGGCTTTCTCTTCTCTTCTACCTCATTTCGCAATTTACAGTTTTACGAATCCTAGTTTCTCTCTCTGAACCATGAGCAACTAAACCTTCACTGTTAAGGTTAGGAGTTCTGCCTATAGTATGGATTGATACTATTATTTTTCTATTTTAATTCATGTACTGATTTATAATTCAAGAATTGTTTTCGTTCTTTATCTTATGAATTTGGGTGGAATGAAAGTATGACCCTTGTTCTAATTGAGTTCTTGTATAACTTTTTCTGCTTGTCTAATTAAGTAAATTAATCAACCATTGTTGCTTAGTCCATCAATCCTCGTGGGATCGACCCTCATTCACTTGAGGTACTACTTGGTACGACCCGGTGTACTTGTCGGTTAGTTTGTGGTTATAAATTCTGCACCAGGTGACCAGGCACGTATAAATTGACGGGTATGGATAGCCCCCATTGAGTGATTTGAATGATGAATGAATGTGAAATCTATGCATAGACTCATGGGATGCACGACAGGGGATAGTCTAAGGTTTTTGGACTTGTCGGGTTGGCTGGATAACCAACAGATGAGCCTCATCAGCCATAGGATAGGCATACATCATGTGTATTGTTTGTTTTGATTGATGTGCATTACCTGGGATTGCCTAACTAAACATATACATCCTACTACCTGTTATACTTGTTACTTGCACTATCTGTTCCTTACTTGTGTGTGAATCTGTTTGGTTGTTTGTCTTTGCTAAATTATGGATGACAGAGGGATGGAGGAATGGTGAACTGGTTAAGTGTTAGGTGTTAGGTGTTAGGTTTTAAAGCAAGTTAGTATAGTGTACTTAGATTACCTACCCCTATTTATGGCTTCTGTTTAGAAATTAAGTTTTATAATTTTATGACGGAGTTCTAAGATTGCCTCTGGCATTCCCAAGACCTTATTTATTATACGCGTGGCACCTTTACCATGTTGAGAACCTCCGGTTCTCATCCCATACTATATTGTTGTTTTCAGATGCAGGTCGAGAGGCTCCTCGCTAGGCGTCTGGATCTTCGTAGCGGAGTAGTCCCTGGGTTATGTTAGATTTTCTGTTTGTATATATATATACCTATGAACTTAGCTTGCTCTCCAAGAAACTTGTTATTTTGTTCCTCATAGAGGTTGAAGAAGAGATAGGATCTTATTTTGTATTTTGTGTATTTTGGGACACCTATATATATATATATATATCCCCCGGCCAGCCTTGGCTTCGCGGGCTGAGTCAGGAGCTAGTTATGATGTATTCTTGGCTTTCTTTTACTCTGTTGCTTATTCTTATCCTTATCTTCTAGGTTTCTTAGCACGCAAGTAATCTTATTCCTTGAGCATTGCGCTTTTTATTTTACGATTTTTGTTTACCCGCTTTTCAAGGCTCCAAGTATATTATCTCTTTTCACTATTATATGTATCTATTTTATGGATTAGAGGTCCGTAACACCACACT
Source organism: Arachis ipaensis (assembly GCF_000816755.2). Classification (NCBI taxonomy): domain Eukaryota; kingdom Viridiplantae; phylum Streptophyta; class Magnoliopsida; order Fabales; family Fabaceae; genus Arachis; species Arachis ipaensis. The sequence continues at coordinate 39,404,063 of NC_029788.2, read as the reverse complement.
ACCTCTGTTCTATTACTTAAGCGTAAAACGCTGTGTAGTAGGGTGTTACATATTAGGTGTCCGGAATCAAGGTATAATACATTGTCAATTATCATGATAATCGCAAATCAAAGGAAACTCTATTACTATGTTCATCTTGATAATATCCTATTGACAAATATACGGTAATAATAACCATTAGAAATTCTTAGATTGAGTTATTTCAATAGTCATATCTCTATATGCATCATTTATATATATAATTTAATAAATAAGATATATTAATCTTCATCCAATGAAGACTCTACAAGTATTTAAATCATACCCAATATCCATTCAACTAGCACCCTAGGGTATTAGGTGTCCGGAATCAAAGTATAATAAATACATTGTTAATTACTATGACAGTCGCAGGTCAAAGGAAACTCTATTACTATGTTCATCTTGAGAATATCCTATTGACAAATATACGGTAATTATAACCATTAGAAATTCTCAGAGTGAGTCAGTTTAATGGTCATATCTCTATATGCACCATCTATATATATAATTTAATAAATGAGATATATTAATCTTTATATATATATATATATATATATATATATATATATATCTTTTCGGATTATTAATGTCTTTTTTAATAATCTTATGACCAAGAACAATTTAGATTAAATTATAAAAGATTTATCTTTCATTATTATCATCACTATCACAATGATAAATCTCTAAATTTAATCAAGAACCTTATTATATTAACATTTTAATATAATAACAATAACAAATTATTTGACATATGATTGATTGAATTGTGGTCATACTACTTATTCCCAACACCGACACCTTTCCTTCTAAATATTCCAAGTTATAACCAAAACCAATCAAGCTGTTTGAGCGCTTGTTCCTTGAAGTCCAATTTGTAACATTGAATCTCTCCACTAATCGAAGAACAAGGAATATCTATGGTTTGAAATGAGGTAAGACAAATGACTCTTCTTCCACACTAGATTAGTATCTCCACAGAAAAATAGACAATGCATGAGTGATTCTGGAGCTGACTTGCAGATTGGACAAGTTGACAGAGTGGATAGAAACTGCTAGTAGATGAGAAGCAGAACATACAGGAAGCTTACCATGGAAGATTTTTCACACAAAGAGTAAAATCTTGTGAGAAATTTTCAGCTTCCATAGATGGCTCCAAATTGGCCTCTGTTGCATGAAGTTCGCACAAAATTCAATGGAAATATGATAAAATTGGTAAGCAATCTTGTACTCTGATGTAATATCATATATTTTTGCTCTGTTTATTACCGGTTGAATAATGTCTTCACCTTCTCCTGAGGTTATGGAGAGGATTAGCTGAGCAATTTTTGGAGAAAAAAGATTTGAGATTAATTATTTTTTAGATTTTACACTTTAATTTCAATAAATTTTTATTCTCTTAAAAGTCCTCAAAAATTAATGTTGTTTGATAAATTAGTCTTTTTATTGTTTTAAAAGATGACTAATTTGTATTGGATTGTATTTTTTAAAGATCTGATTATTTTATTATAAAATTTGTTAGAGACGT